>NW_017305884.1:984721-1020388 GCF_001594115.1 Trachymyrmex septentrionalis
CCTTTCTCTACCTTCCCTCTTTCGGAAGACCTTAAGCTAACCCTACAATAATACTGGTCAATAATACTAATCAGGAATACTGAATCAGTAATACTGACAAGTATGCAATCTTTTTAGTATTTTTACAACCTACACGATCAGTATTATGGACAATACATTTCACTTTAATTTTACGTACAATATCTATCGCACTGTGACATACTGCGACATGGATCTTAATAATACTGGATGCTTGGGAATCAAAATCTAGATCACCGTCAGTACACTACGTCCTACGTTAATCCACCAATATTAACCACACACAATCTGTTAATACTGACAGTATTATTGATTATGTAAAGTCACTTTTACAAAAAAAAAACAGTTTATAGACTTTATGTTAATCCCTTCCCCTGCGAATCTAACTACCCACGTTTCAACATGAGTTGCCTCCTGTTATCGAGAAAAACTGACACGTCACCGCAATTTTACACGCGCACGCACTTTCATACCAAACACATCGGCGTCATCGACGTTTTTGGATGACCGACGTTTTTCTAAGAAATAACCTTGGCGTCGCGACTCGCGACACGCCACGTATTATATTTTGTCACTTTCACGTTCGATATGCACCTGTATGGGTAGTGTTCGCCTACTATATGTCTCTCTCTCTGTGTTGTCTCTTTATGAATTTACGAAATGATGAGTCGGCAAAACTCGAAATCGTTCTCATTATTACATTTGTGATAAAACATCTTTAATAAGAAATATAAGTTATATTAATTCTTTCAAAAGTGTTTATATTATTTTATATGTATAAAGATTAGAGAAAAACGATCGTAGATGAGAGATTATTATGAAAGCACTGGAAGTATATCTTCTTCGGGTATTAACTTTATCAGCGAGTTATCGCAGTTATAATTATTTAATTATACCTTTCCTCCGTAACCATCATATCTGAACCATCCAACGAAATTACAATTCCCTTGAATCCCTTTACTTTCAATTGCCTTCTTCTATCACGAGATAGCAAAGTAGGCACGGGCAGTTCGTCATCGCGTAATTCCGGTATCGTGGTTTCACAACAACCTTCCTTCTCCTCTTTCTCCGAAGGAAGGTCTATGACGGATGGAACACGGAAGGTAAGTGGAAGCGGAGTTGAAGGGGAAAAAATGGATTCAAGTGCAGGGCAAGAAACGAGTTACGAAAAGGAAGAGTAGAATGGAGAATGCGAGAAGAGATACCACGCCTACGAACCACGTAGCTTAATGACGCAAGGAACTCGAAGATGATTTCAACGTAGAATCGAGCTATCGCAGTGATTATACCCCTTCTTCGTCGAGTTGTACTTTTCTCGCCATTTTTCGCCATTTTTTTGCAAGATGACATCTCTAGCGTCATTGTGCTCTGTCCTTTTGCTCATTTCTCCCTCCTTCAGTCTCGTTTAGCATATACTTGGTATACTTGTAAACTTCTACCTCGTGTCTTCCTTCTCATTCTTAAATCTGTCAATCGGCTTCTTTAATTTGCCTCAAGGTTTTTTCTTTAAGCCTCGTCCTTTCAGCAAAATGACGTGCGTCTTGCTGTATAAATATGTATGAAAATATAGATGTACTTTTAGCAAAATGTCGATGATCTCATGATTATTAATGTCTTTATATAACATCCTTGCATGAATATTATCAGATCAAATTACCGTTATTCGATGTTTGAATAATGATTGTAGACTACGACAGCTGCGAACTAGCATTACGGCTGGTCAAGAAAAACACTTGATTCTTCTCGAAGCGAAGTCAGATAAATTCTAACGTTCCTTGTAACTATAGTACAGTTGCAGATAAACATTTATAACTCGTTTCGTATTCGATGAGTCCTCGACTGCTGCTCTAATTGTCTAAGGAAATATGCCCATAAGATTAGTTACCAACGATCTGAGTTACTTGACGCTTAGGACGTTTAAACGGTTACTAATTTTTCGTTTGGACAAGCGAGTTTATGTAATTGTCCAAAAAATGCGACATCCGTAACAAATATTATTACCGTGTCTATGCCTTGATGATTTACCTACAAGCTTATGCGGAGATTTACCTGTGAAAATAATTACGTTTATTCACTTGACTATTCTATAGCAGTTGTTTTGGGAACGTACAAACAGTCAACAATATGTATATCAGTGCGCTTCTCATCCTGATGAAGTGAACGACAAGGTTCACGAAATGTTGGCACTAGCAGTGGATCACGACACCTCTGAATAAATATGTAGGTAATGAAACATTGTGAAGTGCTGCATATGAAATTATGTCAATGTGATTCAAGATACAAGACAAGATCTCGGATAAGACAAGTAAGATTCTATGAAATTTTATATATGTCTGTGTTGTACATTGCAATGTATCAGTTATAAATGAAAAAATAAGATAATGAAAACGTTTATATACATCACAATTTAAGGGATATCAACGTATCATTTTTTTTTTATCAGGACAGTTCAAGCTTCAAACTGCCGATATAATTGACGCGCAATCTCACCTAGGACTTCGCGGATAAGGAAACTGATGAAGGCAGCTCGAGTTGCCAGAGGCTTTGGTAAAATTGTCGTAAACGCTCCGCGCGCGTTTTATCTCCACGCTATTTCTTTCCGGCACTCCACGCGCAGCTGCGGGAAAATTCTTCGCGATAACGAACACGCAGGATCGACGGAGAAGCCGGAACCTACGAGTTATGTTGCGCGTTTACGAGCAACGCCCGTTTTTCCCAGCTAGTATTTACGAGCTCGCGAACGCCAGTAGCTGGCTTCTTCTTCTACGCGGAAAACATTCCCGCCAGGGATTTGCTTACAAGATTGAATGGTCGTTCCCGCGATTATTTACGACGTGCTCAGCAGGACCAAGCGAAAATTTCCGCGTACGGGCATCGATATTGAATAATCGTGGGAGAGATTCCCGCCGCGATTCAAGCGTTCCTTCTCTCTCGTCTTGGCTGTTCACTTCCTGCATGCCCAAGAGATCGAGCATAAATCCCAGTTATGAGCATCACGATGTATAACTTAATCTCTGAACCTCGACCGGCTGGTCGGGTCAAGGTTTCTGATCTTCTGAATAGCGGATTTATGGGAAACGTCGATCACACCGACAACTATGGATGGTTTTCTGGAGGATAGCCGGGTATCCGATAGCGCTAATGCGCGAATGGAAATCTTTCTTGGTCGTCAACATGATTTCACAGATAGAATGATATTTATTTGGACGCGTAGAGTTACCTCGGCTAAAACGCGCTTTTCCCAAGAGAAACGATCGTTTAACTAATATCTCTTCGATGATAAACGTGAATTAAGAATTAAATACCTAGTTTGATTTTCTGGACGAGTCAAGCGAGACAATTTTGCTTCGTTCGGATCTCGTTCGAGAGATCGTACAAGTCGCCCATCGAGATAAAGGTCTTAAAAAGAAGCAGAAAACACTGGAATGACGCTCGAGGTCCGGTATTCCGGATAATGCGGCACGACGCTCGCGGTCTCCAGCATCAGCATTGTCCCTTCCCTCCTCGTCGGAACGACGAGGATCGATAGCACTGGAGTGCTGTCGGATAGAAAAAAGGTGCAGAGTCTCTTCGGTAAAAGAGGAGGCCGGTCTCGCCGCGCCGCGATATTACGAGCGAGTATCCTTTCGAACAACCGTCCTGAACCGTCCTCAGCTGGCTTGAAAAAAACCAGCCGAGGTGCCTGCTTGCCCTCAGTCAGAGGTCAACAAGGTTGAGAGGACCTATACGCTGAGTCAATACACTCTCAGAAGCGTCGCGTATTTGTATATAGTGGCTCTCATCGAGAAAGGACCGTCTTTGTAAATTTTCTCTCAAAGGTTTGTGAGAAGCGACATTTGGTTATTGTACAACTAATGTCCATTTCTACCACAATGTGCATTAATCTTGGTAACTTATTTTTTTATAAATATATATAATGAGGCTCGAAAGAATCTATCAGTGAAATATGTAAAAAAGCCCAACAGAGCCTACATCAGCTATTCGGATGCACAAAAATTTTTTATTTTTCGTGTGAATGTAACAAAACAAATAAAATATACGTTTCAACCCTTCAATTCGAGTCCTTATCAATATAAAATATATTGTACATTATATATTGAATATTATATATTGAAACGTATATTTTATTTGTTTTGTTACATTCTGCTGATGTAAGTTCTGGGCTTTTTTACATATTTCACTGTTATTTTTTTATCTCTTTTTTATTTCTAAAAATTATAGATAAAAATGAAAAGTTAAAGAGAGAGAGATTCAAATTAATAGATATTGGTAGAAATGAAGGAAAGGAAGGACATTAATACGATATCTGTTGTTGAATAGATAATTTGTTCAGCAATTATAATGACAGCAATTAATTACAAAATAATGAAAATATTACAGATTATTCTAAATCGTATTTAAAAATAATACAAAATATTTGTTTAAGGATGATTTAGGACTTGGGTGAAAAATTACTTCAATAAAAATTATCGATTTTTTTATCTGTTCTAATAGAAGTGTAATTAAAAAATAATGAAAGAAATATTGAACTTCTTATAAAAACTTTAAATATTTAAGGTGATTTATGTTTCGTTGCGATGCAGCAATTAGATGTTTTGTAAATAAGTAAAATTTATTTATTTGTTTATTAAAAATTTAAATCTATCTTGTGTTGTCCCTTATAAGCTTTGTTTCCCTTTAATATACATAAATAGTAAACACATTTGTGAAAACGTGTGAGATGCATGTGTCCTAAAATGCATGTTAAAAATACAAGTACGCGTTTACTTGCTGCTTCGTGTCATTATTGCGAATTTGACTCATCCGTTTAAAAGTAAAATTTAATTAAAATTATCGATCTGACCGTTTCGAAGACGACGTCGATTCACCGACTTTACAAGTTTGCATTTATGTAAATTCGTCTTAAACTGTAGAACAATGGGTTGTACAGCAGTTGTCGTACTGACCGCAGAGCATCTTACCTTTACCTACTGTGTGCAGAAAGCGAGCAGCTTCTTCTCCGATCCTTACAAGGTTCGTAGAACCTTACCAGTCGTCACGTATGCAACAGTGATTCTCAATTCATCCGACATCCACAAAAAGATTCCCGATTGACTTATATTTTTCGCGTAACCTTGATCTTTCCTCAATTTTTTACCGTGTAAACTGTACATTAAGACAGTACACTCGTGAATTGAAGACAATGAGAATCTCTTGAAATTGAAACTCTACATTGTATACTAGAAAACATTGACACGTTTGTGCAATTACAATGAGATTGACTGTTTCAACATCGAGATATAAGTAATTAAAAACTGCACTTTTTACATGTATGTTGCGTATGCCTACAAAGTTCATAAAAATATCGCGTTTACTTTTGTAGAACCTAAACTAGCAAATGATATTTTATTTAAAAAACACTAGCGTGCGATGGAGAAATATAAAGCGGAGATTGTGAAAAAAATCTCATAACTTTTTACGTGTAGTTTGGAAAATAGAGCTGTGAAAAAATTTGGCAATTGTCGTAAACATTTTTTTTTGTCAATCCGTCGTATGAATTGAAGGGAGAATATAAATATAGCGACAAGTGACGTTATCTATATTTATTTCTCGCGTATGGATATACAGGCTCAATCAAAAGTTATCTCTCATTGACGGGAGTAAAAGTATCACCATCGAGCACGCGATGGAACCTAATTTTCCAATGGTATTGTCGCGTTGGATTAAATTTTTTGGGATCCAATGTTACGTTTGGCGCCATGCGAGCGTGGTGTCGTGAAACTCGAGCGACGATCGGATCAGCAAAGGATGAGAGGGCACAATGCGACGATCGATACGGATCTTGTTCGTCACTCCTCACGATCTTCATTTATCGCTTACGCATCGTGAAGTGAATCGGTCGTTTCCTCCTGGCGGTGGATACGAAGAACCCGCGTGCCATCGTGAAAACGTAACGGACAGTGTAACGGTGTTACTATTAGTGACCGTAACGTACCATGACAGACGCTGTCTGGTATGCATTAAAATGCCGCGTGTGACTTTTTTGTCAAAGCGCAAAAGCGAAAAAAAAAACGGAGGGTGCGAAATCGTTATATGCCTACGTATAACACACCATGCGCGCGGTTGCCTTAGACTTTGATCTAACAGTTCGTTCCGATTTTATTCCGCGGATAAGAACAAAAAACGCGAGATTGTTGGACGCATATATCACGCATAGAGTGACGTCAGAACAACCGTTATCCTGCATCTCGTACGCGACGTTATGACCCAGCAAACATCAAATTACATGTAGCGTAATGTGTTAGTTGTAATTTCCCACTCGATATAAATATAACTGTAATATAACACGTGTGTTATATTACAGTTATGTTGTTGAATGAGAAATTAACATGTATGTTACATGTAACTTGGTGTTTGTTGGGGAATTATATCAGAATATTTCACGTGTTCGTTACGTCTGCAACGTATCCACCTGCGATAGAGTGCATTGATATCTCTAACTGTTAAAACAAAAAGGAATCGTAATAATTAAATTATAATTATTGCAAAATTATCAAGAAGAGCGAAACAGTAGAAGATGTAACTTTAGTATTGAAAGAAATATTACGTTATTATAATATTAACTGAGCGACCGATATAACACATTGTATTGATATTTTCTTGTATTTTCTTTTATTTTTATGTCTACTTTTTTGTAGAAAACGTACATACACAGAACATCTATTTTCTTCTTTTTTATTTCTAACGGCCACGTCCGCGACATCGTATTAATTTGTATAACGACTTCGATCTGTGAAATGTGAATTGACGGTATTGTTGAGCAAGTGGCTGATGCATCTGGCTGGGAAATCTCAATTCATAACAAATGCTGAAGAGCGAGAAAATGGAAATAAAAATCGTTATCTTGATGTTGAGCAACGCGTTCCGCGAAACTTGGAAACCACGCCGTGCAGCTTTCCGTGTCAAGAACGAGATCGCAATTTTACGGGTGAAGATACCTGAGAACGAGAGCTAACAGAGAGAGAGTGAGAACAGCTGCCTCCTAGCCTTTTGCGTAGCAGATTGACGCTATCGGCGAAAGCTGAACGTCGTGAAGACGCTTTCAGGGCCGCATTAATACTAAAGATTAACCTAGGTTATGCTTAGGGGCGGTATTTTTTTTTTTTTTCAATTCTTAGCCATTTTTTGCCGGACGCGTATGATTAAAAAAAAATGTCCATCGATCAACGATCAGTAGATTCGAATTCGCGACCTTTGTGTCAATTTCGTTTTACCAGAGAAAAATCTGAGAGGGGTCGTGTCGGTTTTTTTCGTGCAATCATCGATATATAGGTACATAAATTAGAAACGAGCAGGTTTGCGGTAAAATTTATTACTAGTGAAATGTTAAAAAAAAATTTCTCTTTTTGTTTAGTTTCGTTTCGCGAACACAGGCTTGGAACATTCCAAGTTTGCAGGTTAAATAGGGGAGGCAACGATTTAAGTGCTTAAGAGCGGTAGAAATCTTAATCTGAAATTCAGCATCGAGTTAATGGAATTAAGATTGAAAGCTTTAAAAAAAAAAAAAGATTTATATTCAGCAAGTTATACGCTTAGCGAAGAGTAGAATAATAAGCGCAAGCAGTAAATGTCGAATCTTGCAGGAGATGGCGCTGCATTATGTTAGGTAAGGACAGATGTACGGGTTTGGAGTGTGACAGAATAATAATGTAAGAATGAAATTAAAAGATATCACTATTATCGACACGTTTATCTGCGAAAAAAAAAGTTCATGCCGATAACGATCAAGTTCGGCCGTCACTCTGGCATCCTTTTAACTCGCTACGTCTGATTAATCGCTGGCTACCACGCACGCGCGTCTGCAGCTGCAATGCGATGCATTCGCAAGGCTATAGTCAAGGACACCCCGTACCGGTTGAGGCTGCGCTGGAACAGGATGCCAATGACGCGCTCCAGCTAGCCGCGAACGAGCTTCGGCGCAATTCGCGGTTAGCACGTAACAGACGATTTAGCGTATACAGAGACTCTAAAATGATCTGATCCCACCTCGAGATCTCGAAAACAGTTTTAGATACGGGAAAAGATTTCAGGCAAAATTTGTAGGATGTTGAAGGGAAATAGATGTTGAAAATGTTCTGATCTCGAGTGATTTTTTTGTAATCGATATTTTCGCGTTATTTTAAAATGTTATTCCTAAAATGGTCCACAATAAGTCTAGTCTTCTGAGTCAAGTGTATCGGAATAAGCAAGGAAAATGGAAGGAGAGCTTGGCTTGCATCACAAGTCGAAGATTACAGATACCGCCTCCACTTCCATCTCTGATCGAGCTTCTCTCTTCGTGCCTTTCGAATAATTTTGACCTGTATCCGGCCTAAAGCAGGAATCGTAGGTAATTACCGTTACTAACGCTACACCGGGAAATTGCCGCGAGGCGCTTAAACGGGTGAGAGAGGCGATAAACCGAATTAAAACGATCGATCGAAGGTGCAGATGGATGATGCAACATAATAATGGTGGTTGTCTCTCCACCTACCCTCCCCGCCACCGCTTCCTTCCCGATAATTCCATCGCTTGTTAAAATAATGATAATAATCTAATTGACTTGCGCACGATAATTTGCGCCGCTGTTAATCAGCCCGTAAAACACAAGGGAAAGATATTAGCAATTAGTGGAAAAATCACTGGCAAACATGAAGGAATTGTGGATCGTGAAGAAGTGTACGTACGTGCAAAAAAAAAATGCGTACATACGCAAGATGTCTCTTGTCAACTTGTCAATCGAGAAGTAACGATTAATTCATAGGAAACTCACCAGTTCGGTGGGCATGGTGTTGCAGGACCTGAGCGGCAGATTGTAAGTGATCGGAACAGGCTGACTCCTGTACTCCTGTAGACATGAACTGTTTTTCGATAAGCCGCGCGGATAGACCAGACCGTGGAAATCCGTGTTATGCTCCGTTGAGATATGAACGATTATCGATTCGCTCGCGCACTCGATCTGCACAGTGCTCGCTATCGCAGCGGTCGCTGAAAAAATGAAATTAACAAATATGTTTATATATATATAGATTACATATGTGGGTGTGTGTGTATGTGTGTATGGAGTAGAGCGGAGCTTTTTCGTCCATTTCTTTCACGATAATGTTTATATTTCTGAATGTGTTGATTATTTAAAGGTTGTACTTGTGCTCTTAAGAAGCAGCCACGATTGTACAATGCAATTATTGTGCCACTTTTTGGAGAATTGAAAATTCGTTCCTGGTCGTTGGCCTGTGACTAATTAAGCAACAAAAGTGCAATACACGCACCGGATCGTGTAAGCATTGCTTCTGTAGCGTGAAATCATACGGCGGCTGCTGGATGTACAACTCCGCGTTCATCAACTCTGCGCGATCGCATTATGATCAGCGACGAGAGCTTCAATTAAATGTATGACGTAGCTGCTGCAATGGGCCAAATTGCAGAGTCAGACGGAGTGTATTTTTGAGCGATGAAAATTAAACACGTAATGAAATAAGATATCATTAACGAGAATGATGGCTCTGGTACATCGTTGCTACAATGGAGATCGCAGGAATATATCGAAACACCGTGTCCGATTTATATTTCGATTTATTATTAGATTCCATTTACGTTCGACAAACTAACGTTAATATATAATCGACCAAATTACGCCCAGCGGCCGCTTAAAACGATGCACATTTATCGCATTTAATAAGACCGCCGCAGAGTGAATTATTGCCCCGAAAAATTCATTAGAATCATCTCGACGAACGGGGGAAGCACGGCGTGAGTAAATTAGGAGGCTTGCATGTCTCTCTCTCTCTCTCTCTCTCTCTCTCTCTCTCTCTCGAACGATAATAATCATTGGCGGATTATCGTTATCAGCCCGCAGAAAGACAATGATGAGAGAGTTATGAACTTAACTCGCTAAACTTTGCAGGCAATTACGTTAAGTTTACCGTCGCTCTCTTCCTTATATTCTTGCCGTGACGTATCTTATCCATTATCCGTAATGGAAGTACCGCGACGTGTCAATGATTGCTTCCGCGAAAGAATATAAGATACGAGTTTTTCTTTTTTAATTCATTACTTAAATTTATTTAAAAGCAATTTATGATATTTGAGGATCTATTATTTTATATATCAGAAATTTTTTAATAATTACATATATTTTTTTATTTTATAATTATATATTTCTTTTTATCGCTTAAATATCAAACGGCCTGAACGGAAAGTCCAGCACGGATCACGTTTTATGACGAACGCGTCATAAAACGTATCAATGAGTCCTATACTCGCTTACATTTACTTTTATTCGATTTTTTTGTCTCTTGTGATGGTATAAGTACTATAGGTTTACCTCTCCGCCGTCCGTACATCACCTGTACTTTCGCACACACACACACGGATACGGTATTCTTTTCTTTTTCCGTCTCTGACTCATAATCAGTGAGGTTCCAGAAGGGCGTAACAAAGGCGTGCCGAAGAAGACGTTCCCCCAAGTGAGTGCAATTTGCAAACGACACACGAGCATCTTACTCGCTAACTTCCTTCGCGTTTCCGGACGTATTCTTTTTTTCATCCTGTTTTCGTTGAAATTCATCTTACATGCTTCCGAGCGAAAATTGCCGCCTGCACGATTCCTTGATAGCGGATACGCAATGAGATAGTCCGGGCGTAGAAAAAGTAGTGATTATTTTATAAAAGCTGATTTTTTTTTTGAAATTCGATTGTGTTTAAAAATAAAAATGCTAGAGTCAAAGCAGGTCAGGTGACAGAACCTCTGGCGTCAACACTCCTTCAAAGACGTAAAGAAGTAGTGTCGTTAAAGTGTTATGTAAAAGTGGAAAATTTACGTAGGAATAGTTTTTTTGCAATAAAAAAATGCAGAAATATAATTGCCAGAACATATCGCGTCAGCGATTATCTTAAAAACGAAAAAAAAAAAAAATACAACGTAACTACTTTGTAAAATCTCAAATTTGGCAAATTAGAGCATTATTTAAATTATTTAATATTGTGTACAAAAAAGAAATAGTCAAACGGTTTTCTGACGATACTAACATCTCGTCAGACGTGATCAAAGTAATGATGTTTAACTACGCAGGTCTCTGTTAGAATTAATTACAGATAACAATTAATAATGTAAATATAAAACAATGCATAATAAAAATATCATTAATACTACGCACACAATGAGTGTAAAATTTACCACGGAAGAGCTCAATAGCGAGAGTTCAGTTTATTCACATCGTAAATGAAGGGGTAATAAATGTTCGTCGATATCGAGGAATTAGCAAAACCGGTCGCAAGAACGGTGAAACTCCGGGCGAAACCACGAAAGCCATATAATCGTCATACAGACACGCACAGTTATGCAAGAATCCGGTGTGCCTTTCGTGCATGAGATTTTAATGCGCCATGATGGACACGAGCAGCATAAGATATCGGGAATACAGCTGAACGCAGCGCGACGTTGAAACTTCCGGCCGTCCTTAGGCTCGCTTCGTCGACGCGACTCGGCACGGAGGGAATGTCACGCGGCGAATCGCGCACGCGATTCTCCGGAAAACGCGTGGAAAATTGCACGAGTAATAGACCATTCGGTTCTTATTACAGCGAGCACGCATGCGCCGAGATTACAGAATTCGTCTCTTCCTCAAGAAAACGATAAGACTTGAAATACGAAGCGCCTTACCGGTCCGGAGTGTTAAGATGTTGAACTATAATACTATATAATATACATTAATTTAAATTGAATTAATTTTCAGAAATAAATTGCGTGCCGATGAAATTATCGATAAACGAGAGAGAATTGCAAGAATTACGTTTTCATTGGAATCGTAATTACGACATCGTCAACCTGGTTTACGATGTTTTGCGACTAGCCGATCCAATAGATTTTGTGCACAGGATTGGTGATATAAATTACTAGTAAGGCGTCCGACGATTAGCGATGCGATTACGATAAAGCCTCCAGCGAAATGAGATTAACGAGATTAAAATTTAAAATTTAGCGATGATTAATTTACATAATCGTCGAATCATCCCGCTCTCGAACGTGGATTTCGCTGCGCAGAACTCTCGTAGTGAAATCGGAAAGTTTCGGCTGGAGCCTTGGAGAGAATCGGAGAGAAGGAAAAACATTTAGGTCGTAACGCTCGTTAAGATTTTCGGCGGAGATCGCCGGATGTTCTTTACGAAATTTTGTTTAGCTCATCTTAAATCACAGATATATTAGCATTAGCATCGAATTTCGTAACATATTCATTCAACAATCAATGATCAGTACGACTTTCTAATTCACCGTTGAGTTACAAGGATTGCATCTTTTGTCCGAATACTGTGAAACATCAACAAAACCGATGATTTATGTCCATTTTTATTAATATAGATTTACTTTAATTTCGGTTTAATTTACTTTCTTTACTTTTTATCTATTTCTATTTCTAAGAAGAAAGACAAAGAGTAAATTAAACTGAGATTAATATTACATTATATTGATAGAAATTGATTACCAAAATTCAAAGGAAAAGACGTAGTGATATGCAGTAGCTATAAATTAAGCGTCATTGTTATATTAAAGATGAGGATTAATTTATATTCAAAGTTAGGTGCGCTCAGAGAAAAACGTAATGGCGATAATTATAAAAGACAACCACACGAGTTTTTTATGTAAAATTAATGTGCGTAATAAAACAGACTGTTTTATAGTTATTGCAAGTATAAAATAGTGTATTCAATTACGTATAATTAATTCTACAATAAAACTTATACTATTGTCACTTTTATAGTTGCTATGTTTTTCTCTGAATGCATCTAACTTTAAATATAATTTAATTACGGGACTGCCGTCCCGTACCTTCTCCTGTTAATGGCCCATCTTTTATTACAATTTCAACAAACTCGTCCATAGCGGAACAGAATTAAGTCGTTCATGTAAGTATATCATGAACAGTAGCTGTATATCTAGTAATCGTGAATAGCGGTAATTTTCAATAACGGCTCAGAATTAGGCGGAACGAATTATGCAAGTGTGACCGGCTCTAACGATCGGCCAGTAAATTCCGTTAAAACTGGCGAAACGCCATTTCTGTTGGTCTGCCAGCTCTTATAACTGTCATAATGTCTTGCACGTCCGTATCGTAGTCCCGCTATAGCGACCGGAAGTTCCTGCTGAGCCTCTCTTACGTGAAACGTTATATAACGCGTTTATTTTATCATCGTTTATCATCGTATATATAAAAGCGAGATACCTTCTTTGCAAAAATATGAATCCTCTTAACACGCTATTTGCATTGCGTGCGTATTATATGTAGATGCTCGTGCTTAAGGCGCGCTTGGCACTTCTGTTAAACTCTTCCAAGTAACGTTCAAAGAAGAGATGCACGTCGAATAAGTTAATATACGTATAAGTATCTGCAATTTTGCAAAAAGAACGCACGGAGCGTAATAAGAATAAATATGTACGTAAATGGACATCCCTACGGTGCTAAGAACTAGAGATGTACGAATTATTCGAATACGAATCAAGTTAGATTCGATTCGATCCAAATTTGAATTTTTTTTTGCTAGGATTCGAACTATTCGAAAATTTTGAATATCAGCCTAAGATGCTTGTATATAATTTCCTGTTAATAAATAAAACAATGCAGATGCAAAACACGTTAGGGCGGCCTCCAGGGTGCAATGCACCCGTTGCACCCCGGCTTGAAACGGCCCTGCTGGAAAGCACACTTATTTAGGTGTTGCTACTTTCCTCTATTGCTCACAACGTCAGTCTCATATAGAAGATGAGATGCTACAAGTACCTTAACGCAAGGTCTTCGACCTTCAAGGACATTTTATATTACAGATGCCGGACGATCGTAAGAGTTTAGCACGTCTGGAAACATCGCGTGTTATCCCATCTAGTGTGTTTCAATTTTTAACAGAGATTTTACTAGCATTCTAAAAAGAAAAAGAAAACAAATTTAACGAGACAATTGCAAGGAAGAGCCATGAATAAGCGATTCGCGCGTCGAATTCCGTTACGCAAAAAAGTTACACAATATGTCGAGACGCGCAAGGTTATATCTGACAAGACTGTAACCATCACAGTCCATCAGTATACATCACACAACGTACGATCCGTTATTCAGGCTATGATACCTCCGAATATTTTGTCGAAGTTCATGCGAAAGCCATTTTTATGCTTGCTGCACACGCTATATATTTACCAGGGTTGATAAGTAAGAGGTTATACTTGTAATAAAATACAATTAGAGTTACTTTTTTTCAGTGATTGTAATTTCATTTCATACTTCTTCTCCCATCTGTAACTGTAACTGTAACTTACAATAAGCCTCTTTATCGGGCGTTAAATCAAGAAAGTACATATACGTGCGGGAGGTCGATTACTTTCTATAATCGTTTACTTCCAAACCGTTATACTTCGTTACCACAAGCATCTCACCTCGAATCATTGTCATCAGGCGTATTGTGCCGTCGTGTATTAGAAAGTGCACATCGTGTGGAAAGCATCCACTTTTATCTGATTATCCGGCAATTTGGTTTTACCGTAGAGGAACTGCGAGTGTGCGATTTTTTCACGAGAGAAATTTCGTGACGTGTTTGAAATCAAGCGAGCCAGAAAGAGAAAAAAAAAAAGGATGAAACAGATAGAGACGCAGGAGATATCACGCGAATTTCTTCCGATTCCGCATACACAAGACCAACGACTAATTGATCAGCCTTAATTAGTTGTCGCCCGTCGCTGAAACAATTAGAAAGTAAGTCTTGTAGTTTATGTATACTCACACGTGAGTGGTTGTTGAAATATCTGGGCTGCGTGTGTGCTGCTATCGCTGTGCCTCATTACTGTGATCTGAAAATAAGGGAAAGGTGATGTTTTAGATTTTCTCGCTTAGTAAGATAGGATTGTTAGCGTTGACTTAGCTGCGCTATCACTTTGTGTTAGCCGTTGGCGGTGAGCGTATCGCACGAATGTAATTGTAGAATAGCGCAATGCACATGGTATTGTAATACAACTGTAACACGCGTGGCGCAAGAACTTCAAATATCTAACGTTTAAGCAAGAATTCGTACTTATAAGCTTCGGAAAATTCACTCAAGTCTTGTAAGAGGCCTTTTACCATTAACAATCTAATAGAAGAAAGCTGTTTCTAGGAATTTTTTAGAATAAAATCTGTGTGAGACGAATTTTCATAGGATTTCTAAAGTTATTATTCTCTCTAGATCTTTAGAGTGAAAATTGAGCCAGTCTTGAAAAAAAAAAGTGAAAACTTTTTACTCTTGAATAAGAATGGTAGATTTTCACTCTTTTGGAGTAAGGTCACTCTTTTAGAGCGAGATTCACTCCAAAAGAATAAAATCCCACTCCTTTTTTGGAATGAGACTTCCTTCCTTAACGTGACTTTCATTCCAAAAGAGTGAAATCTTACTTCAAAAGAATGAAATCTCATTCCTAAATTTGCCACTCTTTTTTCAAGGGCAAAAGTATTTTCACTCTTATTTTCAAGACTGATTCAATTCTCAGTCTTTTATAAAATGAGATTTTACTCCAAAATTCCGAAAAAATAATAGACTTAATAGCTGGTGTAAAGATGTTCCGAGTTACGCATGAGGTGCATGCTGCATTTTATCCCTCTTTATTATTTGGTGAACAACAAGAACAAATGGTGTATCACGTAACTCGAAACGAACCTTGAGTTTAATTGTTTGCTTCACTCGATGAAAATTACTTACTTGAGTATTCTCAGTTAAATCCAGAGGTAACGGTGAGGATGTAACTTAATCTTTATATACAATTATCATGAGAAATTTTTGCATATTACATCCTATTCGTACCATTCTAACGTGATACACGAAAATTCGAGTTACAAAAGGAGACACGAAATAACATCTAAAAAAATCTACTTTCCCCAAATTTCTGGATATAATTATTTTATTTCATATGGGTCCCATACAATAACTTTTTGTAGTTTATTAAGGGTTCGCACAGGGAGGATAAAAATCGGACTTTTTAACATCCTCTTTTCATGATAAAAGTGCCTGCGGCAAACGCTGACATCAGTATTAACATCGGCGCTTGTTCGTGCAATGAAAGTGGTCTAACAAGTCACCAACCATTCAAGTGTATACACACTTGGAACAACGTGTCCCCTGCATTTCTCTCTCTCTCTCTCTCTCTCTCTCTCTCTCTCTCTCTCTCTCTCTCCCCTCCCTCCCATTTCCTCTCACCCTCCTCTCTCGTGGACCGTATTTGCGACTATATGTATTTAAAGCGCTAAAGTGAAAGCGATAGCAAGGGCATTATGTTTGACGGCTGGTCGGCCATAATTGCAGAATACTGTATCTTATTAATTTTACGAACGCCCGTGGCAAGGTAGATCATCATGAGATTATTCCCTGATATGTGATACAATTAAAAATCGAAGTGCAAAACAAAAAACCGGTGATATCTCGATTAAGTGCGCGCAGCTACAATCCTTCAGCAACAAGACCGGACCATATAAGGTTCGCAACGTTCCGCATCCAATAGAATCCATTGAGGACTGACCTTTACATCACCATCCATTTGCAAAACACGCATTTTTCCTAATAATAAATCAAAACTGAAGAACTCGTTCGCGAAATCTTCGAGATTAATAATAACGTTAATTAATTGCTGATTTTCTTATTACCTATGACTGATAACAATAATCATTTACTTGGCGCAAGAGTTTTGCTAATAATACAACGTACACCTAGCTGTAAAATTAGCACTGATGTCATCTGAGATAATTTTTCTTAGGAAAGTGACGTTATTTGTTACGTCATGTTTTACCTTAAAATATAAAGAAGAATTTTGCTAATAGTATAATAATTAACTGAATTAACTTTAGCTTCGATTGGAAGTAACCTTCAGTTATCATATATTTAATTAGTACACAAATTTAATAATAATACAACATACGCGCGTGTGCATTAGCTAAAATCGATGTCGCATCATCAACAGAGTGTGGATCTTTGAAGGTCAAGTAGTTTAGTAAAAAATTGACGTGGCGGAAAATAGGACGATTGATCGCAGCCGCGATCCAACGCAGATCTAACGTAGACCGAGATCTCCTTGAAAAGCTTGAGATCGCCACCCATTACTCCCTCCTTCGCTATTGCAGACACACTCCGCGATACTTGTTAGTTAGTCACTCTTGTATGCAATCCCTACACGGCGCACGCCCCCGCGATATCACGATTTAACGCCGCGAGCAAAATCGCGATTATGTCCCGACGGGGCATTTAAGTATTTAACGTAGACATAAAGCTAGAAAAGGATTTCCGAAAGGACTGTTGCTACGCGTAGGCGAAGGAAATTACGTTCGACTTACGGAGAGCCTAAAGTCATCTGTATTATCGATTAAACGAAATTCATTTTTCTATAACAATTACTTTTTTTCCTCTTTTACAGATTTGAAAATCCTTTTCCCGAATCAAAGTATACGCAT
Source organism: Trachymyrmex septentrionalis (assembly GCF_001594115.1). NCBI lineage: Eukaryota > Metazoa > Arthropoda > Insecta > Hymenoptera > Formicidae > Trachymyrmex > Trachymyrmex septentrionalis. The sequence goes on from NW_017305884.1 coordinate 1,002,208, forward strand.
TAATACGTGTCTGTGAGATGGAATTTATGCCGAGTACGAAAAAAATTGTTTAAATTGAAATCTTTACAACTTTCTTATCTCCAATATCAGAGCTGTCGATATCGTAACTAATGTTTACTTTATATAAACGCTTTGCGATTTGTACTTGCGAAATTGTGATCGACAGACTAATAGTTTACAGACGATGTGGAATTCTTAGATTTATGTCCATTTCCACCAATGTAGATTAACTTGAATCTCGGTTCAACTTACTCTTCGTCTTTTTCTAATCTTTAGAACTAGAAAAAGACAAAGAGTAAGTTGAACCGAGATTAAAGTTAATCTGTGTTGGTGGAAATGGGCGGAACCGGGTCTTAGACGGGTCTAATTAAAACGCTATTGTTTTACGAAAATGTATATGTGTGCAAGACAGTATTGTTGTAATAGTATATAAAGATATGTCGCATTTTATCGGCAAACCAACGATCTTGTTGGAATTCAGGCTTCTCTTTGGGATCCCCTTAATTGCGATGACTTCCGAAACTACGAGTGCCCACGCGAGTCTTCCGAATACGATCATATCGATCGTATATACCATGCGATTTCATCGATCTCTAATCGGAACGGATGATTTCGTCAGCGAATCCTTGGATCTGCGTAGACGAGTAAGGTCGCATCTCTTATGGCTATTGCGCACTGGACGAAATGAGTGACGAGCGATATCCAATAAGAATTTTTTATTTTATATCGTCACGTACAAAAATGCAGAGCTTTCATTGGATATCACTTGTGGTTCATCACGTCTAGTGCAAGAGGCACTCTCAACACGTTAAATAGCAGCTCGATTATTGGATGACGTTGATATTTCGCAGCGAGAAATGAAATGTGTTTGTCTTAGACGAGAGTTTTTTTTTATTTTTTCCTCTGTTCGTCATACGAAGTATTTAACCTTTCGCATGATCTTCTTTCATTAGTGATGATTTACTGAAATTTTTTTCCACCAGAGCCGGAAAGCGATCCCACGACTATTGTGAGTACAATGACATAATCCGTACTCACAGTCCTTCGAAACCGCCGTAAAACAGTCGTATTTAAATAATAAATATCTGCGTTTACCATACTTGTTTATCTATGCCGTCTTCCAATGCCACTATGAAAAATATATATAGTGTATTGCGTTATACAAATTTTGAATGGCTTTCTCATTATAAATAGTAAATTTCTTCCTCATCTTTCTCTTTCTTTTTTGTATTTATATAAAACAAAATTTGCTTATTTATTCTTGTTCTCTATTTTAATCATTTTCTACACTTTCATTTTCGATACTATTTCCGCTGTAATTAAAGAACTACCATTAAGTGATATCAACACGGTAGTGTCGCTGCGCTTGGCTTAGCGCCGAGACACTAGCGTGTTTCCCGATACCTGATGAGGAAAGAGAGAGAGAGAGAGAGAGAGAGAGAGAGAGAGAGAGAGAGAGAGAAATATCAGTTGAACATACTCCTTCGTTGACAATTTAAAAAACTAAGCAACGACACGCATTGATGCCGGATTAGAGAGAAAAAAGCACTCATATTCCGTTGCCATATGCCATAAAATTCCTCGAAAGCCGTCCGACAACTTTCTCGAAAAACTTACCTATTTGTAAAATTTTTAATTGACGAACACGTTGATCGAGTATTAAGAATGCGGCTGTTTAATGCCTATGCGGTTCAACAACCACTCAGACATCTTTTTTGAAATATGTCATGTGCGCCAACAAAGAATTACATAATGTGCCACATATTTAAGCAACACGCGTATACCACGCGGCACAATAGAAAGTGTGTGTACATTACAGATACCATTAATCCACGCCTAAGGTAAATGTCCCAGTGACCGGACAAGTATAAATATACCCATGTCCGGACATGCCTAGGTCGGTATTCATAGTTTTTATTTTAAGACATTACTTATCTTAAGTAATGTCTTAAGATGTTAATACGGTCCTATGATTGGTTCGTGACATCTTAAGACTGTACTAAAGACGACTAATTTATTACGTACTAAAATCGACTATAAATACCGACCTTACAATCCGTTTCATGAAAAAATGTACACTCTTAATTTAAGATGATTAACGGCAGCACCCACCTCTTTTATAACAATGGAAACCTTGAAGCGTGTTCTTTGTTACGCTTTGTTGTCATTTCAAGCGTTACTTTTTATTGAAACTTTCAAAATGAATCCAAAGTATCTTAAGCGTTACGAGGCAGTGTTCTTAGTTTATATAGAGAAATAAAAGAACCAAAATTGACATATGCTCGGACTTCAAAATGTTTCAGTGGTAAATGTTTATAATAGGGGAATTTAGTTTCAATGAATTTGATCTTGACATATGTTGTGTCAAGATTGCGACTTTTTTTATTAATAACTTTTTAACATGTAACGAATATCAACTAAAACCTATTGGAGGATCACTTAAAATCACGATCTTGACAACGAGGTGATATCGAGGTTAAGGTCATTGAAGCTGGGTTCCCTATTGAAAATATTTATCCTGTAATGACGAAATTATTGATACATTACAGTCGTATAAAAATCTCCGAATTGACTAAATAAAAAAATCCTTTTATAGAATTAAAGTAGACGCGAAATTAGGAAGTGGGGAAGTGGATTTTATATTAAAATAGAAACAAAAGGTAAAAAATTCATATTTTTCAGCTCGTACAGATATCACCTAACGTAGACGGTTTTGTTTCTCTAGATACTCTAGAAAAGTTCTATTTTATATATTGCATATATATATAAGTCTCTCTTCTCTTAAGCTCGTAAAAAATAAAATTACATTGGACCATCTGAATTACGTGAATAAACAGTATTGAGTTTATAGAGCTAAGATTAAAAGCTTAAAAATAATTTGTATCGATTTGCAAATCATGTAGTGTATACGCGTGTGACTAGTAAAAACTTTCAGTATAGTAAACAGAGTAACTGTGTCTAGCAGGTGACAGAGTTTGCAAAACATGGCGTTGCAATATATTATAATAAGGACTGATGTATGCGTTTGAATGAGACAGAACGATGATGTAAGAAATAAATTAAAGATGTCACTGTTATCAACATTTGTAATTTAAAATTTAAAAAATCTATACTACAGACATCGATCAAATTTGGCCATCACCAACATTCCCATAAAATGTCTCGTTCATTCAAGGTAAATTTTCTTGTGCGCAGCAAAAGAAACAGTTTGTGTTTACTCACCACTAGAAATGCCAGCACGATTCCTCTCCAGTCCATAGCTAAAATAATAGAAAAAAATCTTATTAATAACTAGGTCGAACTCGCATACTCATGCGCGTAAGATCAATCGCGCAAACATCGTCTACGCCATGCAAGAGGCGCCAAATACAAAAATTTTTCATTTTTCGTATATTCTTAAGGTATACACAAAACGTAAATCAGATATACTAAAAACATAAATGTATAAAATATTTTTACAATATATCTTGTAACAAAATAAATGTTATAAGATGCTTATTTGATATACGCATCGTCTATTCTATCGACATGTATTCCCGCTTTTTTCTGAATTGAAAAATATAAATTTCTTTCAAACTGTACGATTAATTGTGATGAAACTGTACAAGAGCAAATGTAAGTATTTACTATATTAAAGAAAAAAATTTCATTGACTTTTATAATAATTCTAGAAAAGAATTTTCGAAGAGAAAGAAAATAATTGTTGTACAAAAGTTATTGCGTTTAATCGGTAAAACAGACGACTTTAGGGCTCCCTTAAAACAACTGAACAATTTCACTCTACGAGTACATACCGGATTATTCTTTCTTTATTATACAACAGCGCTCTTTCTGTCAACTTTGAGCTCCAATTATACCCGTACACATCTTTTAGCTTTATATTAATTCTACTTAATCTACAGAAGACCTATGCAGAATACCTATCATTCCTCCATTCTATTCTATAATTCAATTTGAAACATCGAGGTAGCCTTGCGTTCTTCCTTCACCCCATTTTATGAACAACAATTTAACTATTTGCGGTTGTAAAAAAAAAAAAGAAAAAGAAAAATAATCGCGACATTTCTCCGCACCGTCTCCACGAGTGAGGGTTAAGGACAACCTCGGCGTTGAGATAACCAGTGAATGTTTTTAGGCGAGTTAGTATAATAGAGCTCCGTTTGGATGCAGACACTCGCAGACCTCGTAGAGCCCGTCGAGAAAGCGACATGCTTGTTCGCGAAGGCGGTGGTGATGGTGATGGTGGAGGCGGTGTCGGTGTCGGCGGCAATGCACGATGCAACATTCACTTTTTAATACGGCACGATAGACAGCGGCAGCAGCGGCGGCGGCGCGCGGCGATGGAGCATAGTCGACCTCGACCAACCTCGACCACCACCGGACCACCATGGTTGGCTATGACCGGTGTGGCCACCATTTTCGCACGCGCGCGCCAAGTCCATTTTGATGGTTAACGCCATCAAAACTGTGTATTGCGGCAAGCTCCGTGATTTACGAGACCGCGCCGAGATTATTACCGAGATCGACATGTCGTGTAGATATGCCATGGTCCCGCAGTTTCCACCTTTCTTACAGCATGGAGGAAGGGGCGGGTACTTACAGCGGTCAGATTTGTGATCGTAACCAGGGGCGTGTCAATTGCGCACCAGGGACGTGCCTCTAATTAATTTGAGAGAAGTCTATGACAATATTTGTGTGCAGTTACCCAAAGAAGCGTTACCGATCCTCATCTGCCACTAATATGCGATAAAAGTTACATTTTCAATATTCTTTTCTTCTCTTATTTCATCGTTAATCTACTCTAGAATTTTATACGTTAAATTCGGTACTTTAACTTCATTATATAAAAAAATTAGACATTTCTATGTGGTAACTCAATTTACTAAGGGACCACCTTAACAAGCCATCGGTATGGATTCCCGCTGTCCGATCGAGTTGAAATTTGGTTTTTTTTATTTTTTTTTTTTGTAAATTGGAATCATTCTGAGGGGTTTACCGCGGAAAAATTAAAAAGTCAAAAAATATGGATATACACCTTACATATTAATAGTAATTGCATATCAACAGATTGAATGATTTGAGTAACGAATACGAACAGGTGTTCTGGCAGCGGAAACAGTTGTCGCGCAGGTGATTTAAAGTGCCGATTCGTACACGGAAGAGAATACTAATCGAAAAGTTCAAGAATAATCTACCGAATAATTTACGTGGGAACAATTTCACACTTACAAATTTTCTTTTCTCCATTAAAAAATTACGAAGAAAATAATGATAATTTACAGGGATGCACCGGATCGTAAAATTACCGGATACCGGATATCGGATATCCGGACAGAATGTAACATCGGACATCCGGTATCCGATCGGATATCCAAGAAGGCACTTCTTCGAGTCGAATATCCGACGTTTTCCGGATATCCAATCGGATTCCGAAAAAGTGTCTTCTAAAGAAGAAAAGCTTATAGAGAAAAAGATTATAATTTCGCAACAACGTATAAGATATTATGCATACTTGTTTCTAACAAAAGTGTAAAATAAATCTAGTATATTTCCTCACCTTTACATTCACATTCTAATATTCTTATATAGTTTACGAACATTATATTTCGAAATGAATCAAATAAATATTACTTTATAATAATTACAATTCAAATAACAATATTGATAAATTATATAATAATACAATCAAAAATCAGTAAAAATGAAATGATTAATTAATGGATAGTTTAATATCGGTATATATAGTGTGAAATATGATACCAAGCGTTAAAATCATCGGAGACTTCGATGCCTGCATACCAAAGCGTGTAAAACAAAGGAGAGTTCAATATTGTGGCTCTATGACGATGATAATCTGCATATTTTATTCTTGTACGAATTAAATTTTTCTACGTATAATAATTGCGGAAAAATGATTATAAATTTTAAAACTATTTTACGCTAGAAATCATGCATATTTAAAAAATAAATCAAATTTACGATTATTTTATTGCATACCACAGTTCATTCTAAGATTGCTCTCCATTAATAATAACTTTGAAATATTCATCCGACATGATATTGGTGACTTAATATCTACATATTTAGTTAACATCCGCCCACAATGCGATGAGCGCGATGAACAGCTAAGCAAAACCTTGAGCTCGTTCTCATTGAATAATATTCATTTAAAATGGTTATAAAATTAACATTATTCATTTAGTAATCAATTCATTATAACAGATTTTTCAGATATTAATTTACACAAGAACGCTATTAATAATTTCACAAAACTACTTTTATTATGTCGAAGAATATGCTAAATATTATTAAAATTATTATTGATCGATTCAAATAATAATTGTTTTAGGCTATTTCGATTTGATTTTATAAAAATGATTTAATGTAAAATCGAAGAAATAGGTTTTAGATTTTAGATCAGACGGCAATTTATAACAAAAATTTGAAGAGAAATAAAGATTTAAAATGCTATGTATAGTATCAAAATTTTGAGAAAATATGCACATTATAATGTGCATCGGATTTGAAATTAAATTATTTCTTAACTGTATTGAATAGAGAATGTTATTTTATATTTTGTATAATATTTTAATTGTATTGTACTATAATAATTGAGAATCGCGAAGAAACCATTGCAACATTGCAAGCGCCGGCCTTGAATATCCGTCAACGTAACCATCACGAGAAATTGTTTACGTGAAGAAATAACGCCATTTTTTTGCAATTGAGAAAACTAAGGTCTAATATTTATTTAAACCTAATAAAATTATGCAATTAGAAAATACTTTCTAAAGTAACGCCTAAGAGATCTACTTGTAAGATCAACATAACAAAGTGAAAACGATGTCTAAAAATATTTTCTAAATCAGCGAATTAAAACTTTGCGAAAGTTTAATATTTGAACGTATCAATTTTTTCATTTTTTTAATGTATATTTTCATAATTATATAAGTATCTAACACATCAATAGACGTCGAACGAGCGTACATGTTAATCGCAGTAATATTTGTATTACAAAGTGCATCATAATTTGTTAAATTCATATAAGGTAACTCCAATTTACGCCTCGCCTACGCTTTAGAAATCAGAAAAAATAAAAGGAGTGGAAGTAATTACATGCAACCACTCTGTGTTTTATATGTCTTATAATTTCAATCTTTACTGTTAATATTAATAAAACCACTATTAATTGAATTGATTTATCAATATTTATCAATGTCATAAGTAGCACAGCCATGTATTATAACTTACGTAAGATAATTACTGTAGAGAGAGCAAAAGATTAACTTAACGGTTATTTGATGATACGTAAGTATAAAAAGATAATAAAAGATACATAGTAAAACACAAGTGATTAGTTTTCGCATTTTTGGTTCAGATTGATATTTTGTATATCTCATCTGTTGGGATATTCGGCAGTTTTAGCGAGTGGAATTTATACCCAAAACATACAAAATGTGTACGCAAACTGAATTCAGCGCATTAAATGCATAACATGAAACAAGTACCTCATATTACAACACTTGTAATATGTGTAAAAGATTAGAATTATTATCTATACTTTGTATGTGTACATATTTATCATTCTTATTCTGTAATAAAACTTTGTAAACACATTTTGTTAAGTTACTGTGTTGATTTTACGACTTATTTCTAAGAATTATTTATAATTCTTTTTATGAGCCATACATTTCTTCTCTGTAGGATATACAGTAAAAATGCAAAGGCTTCAAAAAATTATTTTTTAATAAAAAAAAAAGTATTTCAGATTTCTAATATTTGTTTCATAGTAGTGAGCAGCACAAAGTTTCTATTGGTGTTGTTTATTTACTCTAAACATAGTGAATAATACTCGATAAATAAAGAAGTTTTTTGATGTGATACCGGAGGGAAATTACCTCCATATTATTATTTTTATGATTTCCAAGAAATTTCACAATTAAAAAGATATCCCACATTTTGAAATGCTAATTCAATGATAAAATTTAATTTTAAGTTTCTAGAGACGATAGTAGTTACAATAAAGATTCTTACCTGCTGTTGTATTTTTTCTAAATCTCCCGAAAATAATTTGGGCTTACTCGCACTGCGTCGCGAAGCTTAACACCGAAATTCCTCTCTTTTTGTCGCGCGTTCGCGACAACTTTAGAAATGAACGTGATCGAATCAGCGAATGAAGCTGCGCGATAACGCGATCAATCGGTCCTATCGATCATCTGTGATCTCAGCTGCGGTGGATCTTCGTTGATTTTGTCAAGTGTCGAAAACGCGTCCTCGCCGGCCACAGAGTCCACCTTCCGTACGTCGACATCCCAAAAGGATTGCTACTCTTTCTTCCGTTTCTGTATCGCGCTTTCTTGAGAATTTCACGATTTACCTGCGATCTCTCTCGTAAGCACGGACGAGTTTCCCGATCGAACGACTCCAGCCGTTCTTCCGGTAACACTTTGACGCGACGAGTCAATTATTTATTAGCCTCCTCTCGATCAGCTGAATCGTTTTATACAGACGGCGCGCGTGCGGCGCCCTTCGAACGCCGCAACGATTTCGAATGAGTGTATCCTCCGCGCGCACGAAGTGAATGTCCTTCGAGTCGTTCGAATTTTAAAGTCGTCTCAGTCGGAATCTCGATTGTACGGGAAAAATTACGTACAAATTTCTCATTTTTATCTTCATTTACTTTTTATTCAATTTGTTTCATCCGAGGGATTAGAGTGCCATTTAATAAATCAATGTGTCAGGTGTATTGCTGTATATCGTGTGATATACAGCAATATTTGATGAAATATTGGAGAAGCCTATTGTTTTAATAAAGAGTCATCCGCGTCGCGTATTTTTCATCCATCCTTCATCCCTCGTTCCTCAAAGTTCATTTCCCGTTTTCCGCTCCGTTCTCTTATTTATGACACTGCACTGCACCTGTTAGTTCCACGAGTCTCCATAGGTCAAACGGAGAACGGACGGCAAAAAGACGCGTCGCGGAAACAATTCCGTGACAATCGACGCGAGATTCGAGACTAAACTCGACTGCACTCACTGAACCCGAATAGCTCGCTTCGGCTTCGGCTCGCGGCGCGATACTTCGTGCTTCCTCGTGAGATGCGCGCGCAGAAGAGAGTGAGAGGGGAGAAAGGAACGGCTGAGTTATAGAAAGAAATAAATGATCTCCCTGCGTGCGAGGGAGAAAGCGGACGAGAGAAACGATTGCATTGGACGGAGATGGAATAACCAATCGCGCGCGCGCGCATCTCTCTGCGAGAGAGAGAGAGAGAGAGAGAGAGAGAGAGAGAGATGACATGCTGCAATTTTAAATCTCAAGGAAAGGTATAGCGAGTTGAGGCGATCGAAGACTGGTAGGAGTGATAGGCGGAGGAAGTTCTGCATGAGAGCCTCTTTTGAAGGAAAGGAAAGGAAATGGATAAAGAAAGAGGGAGAAAGAGAATTGTATGTTCTACGGAGAGTGTGTTCTTAACGCTCGCAACCCTCATGGAATCATTTCATCCTTGTTATGTAATAGGGTTATTTGTCATATATTAAATAAGGACAAATAATGGTCGTGAGCGTGTAAGCGCCAAATGAAACGTACTGGGAGTATGTTTGTGGAATAAGAAAAGGTAGCGAAATGGATGTGAGAGAAATGATACGGGCAAAGATTTGATCGCGTAGCATGCTCCAACATGCTCCAATATGCTCCTACCATAGCTTCAGGTCTGTTCGTTTTAGCTATGTAAAGTTCTTGCAGGATTCATCTTTTTTCCTTTTCTCTCCATGTTGGAGAAAAAAATCAACTGCAAGAAGTTCAGTTAAAAAGAACAGGCTTTTGTATCCATATATGCTCTAATGAGGGCGTTCGAGTGAATAGGAACTATGATTGGAGCATATTGGAGCATGTAGGCGCACGTGACGTGAATAGACCTAAGAAACAGCTGTGACCGGTACGAATAAATGACCAAGATAGATGATTGCCGATAAAACAGATATGGGGCAATATATAAATATATAAATGTTGAAAGAGAAGGAAAGAAAAAAAAATGGAGGTGAGCATACGTGTAAGGAAAAAGAGTGAAAGTGAGTGAGTGGGGTGTAGAAAAGATAAAAAAAAGATCGCACATCCTCTGTATTTCTTGTTCGATTAGCGGACGTCACGCAACTCGCAAGAAAAATGCTGTAGGCTTGAAGTAGGAGGTTGGAGAATGTAGGCGACAGAGAGGGAGGAAGATGGAATGGGATTACGTCATCGTTTGAATTATCGTACAATGTCATCACGATTATAGTCCTTCCATGTATAGGAAAAGGATATTTCTTCCGATTATAAAATTACTTGCTCTAATTGTTAAAGAAAATTAATTTTCTTCTGTCCAATTTATTAAACTCTAGATAACTTTATCCTAGAAATATTTCCCAGGATACAATGGAGATATTTCCTGGATAAGATTATCCGCAACTTATCTGGAAGTGAAGAAATATTGGACATTAATAATTTCTCTATCCTTAATTTTATTTCTAAAGTTGAACAAATCCCGGACTTCATTTGTTGCCGATAAACAAAATATTTCGTGAAATGTTACTATATATGCCTCTCTAATCTTATTCCCGCACACAAAAATGCAAACCAATAAGACGTAAGCAGTAATGGAATTTGTCAGTCATCGTAGAAAATACATAACCCAGTACAAATCAGATAGATACAATATTGGCATAAAATTGATCATCAATATTAGCTCGCATTTGTAAAGTAGCTTCTGTAATCAATATTGGAAATCAATATTGACCCAATATTGCATGTGAAGAATGGAAATGTGAGTAATTCATTACTTGTAACGAAACCTGAAATAAGACATTGGAGCATATTACACTCTGCACACTATTGCTTTCTGAAGAAGTGGATGTCAACTACACAACAATATCCATTTTTTTTCCAACGATTTATTTTCATCACGAGCACCGCAAAAAAAAAATAAATATTGTTATGTAATTTACATCTATTTCTTTAGAGGGCAGTAGTGTACATTTAGAGGACATTTTGCGGTTATAAGAAAAAAAGGTCCTTATTTTCTTTCTCTATTACAAGTAACTTTTTTGATAACTTTCTGATATCAGAAATAATACATGAATCACATATTAGTTTCCGAGAGAATTCTAAGAGAGAGCTCGTACCAGTTTTTTCACTGTTACCATCAAAGTCGCTCGTATACTATTGCCAGTGCATTCATATTCGATTTAGGAACTACGTGGCTACATCCATTTTCTGACCCTGTCGATAGCACAGAAAACGTCAAAAGTGGATGTGGTCCGAAAAGCTATTTTCCGACATCGATAAAAAGTAAAGATCAAAAATTTTGCATTAATATACATATATACATATATCATACGTAAACATAAAAATATACAATACTACACACACATGCACGAACACAGTATACGTTTACTAAAGTTTTTTATCATATATGTTTCTTTTCAAAAATAAGAGCACAGGAAAATAAAATTATTTCTATTTAATCGGAAAAAATTCACTCATTTCTTAACTAAAAAACAGATTTTAAAAACAATTTACCATTTTTTTTTTACCTATTACTAATTACGACCCAAATAGTACAGCAGCGCTTGCAAAGCGCTAAAAAACCGATTATATGTGCTTTGCAGCAAACGAGAATGGATTGAAATGAATGCTTTTCAATCCTGAATGCATTTTTATTCATTTATAGGAATTGCATGGAGCATATCTCTATGCCTTTCAATCTAAAAATAATATTAGCTTTTTCTGTGCATTGTGAATACTGTCCGATTCAAAATTTTGAATAGGAAATGCAGTTTCTCAATCCAATTGAATCTAATTGAATCCTATTGAATCCAATTAAACCCAAAAAAAAAAGTATTTGCTATTTAAAATACGCGCGCATTCGGATAGAAAAAAATTTCAATCCATTTTAATCCATTCTCGTTTACTGGATTGGCTGTGTTTAGAAATTACATTCAGATAACTCTAAGCTATAAGTTACGTTACGTATATTATAGCAAAAATGTACACTGGAGTTATATCGCGCAGTTCTTGTAAACCTAGAATTCTAATTGGCTGTACAAACAGCGTTGATAGCATTAGCGTTCATAAGCTACATAACAATTATATACGTTATTATATTAGATAAGTTATTACATAACGCTACACTGATAACATTTCCGAGAACACCCTTGGAAAATACGATACTTTACAAATACTGCGACGTATTTAATTGATTAGCCGAAAGAAAGAGTTTTACTAATTAATTAATTAAAAGTGTTTCAAAGCATTTGTGATATTGTCAAGTCGACTTGGTAGCCTGTTATCCAACATATTTTTTAATTAACAGCGAGGGCGTATACGTTGTTTTTTCTCACTGTGTGTTTCTAGAAAGAAAACTCTACAATTTTATTATATATACTTCATAATGAATTCTCTATGGGTGTTTCTATTTACAATATTTGTCTTTACAGTCGTGAAAACTAAAGAGTTGAACAATCGGCCGATTATCGGTAAGTCTTCGAAAAAATCTTGAACCTACGTAAATCGGCTGCGTATTACGTATCTTTGCCCTACTAAGGTTAGGTACCCTATCCTACCCTACCCAACCTAGGTCGATGCAAATAAAAGTATTCGTTTTGTCTCTCAGGGTTGGTCCGAGTGAACCCAGTAGCGTACTTGAAATATAGGATTCACACTGCGTACGACATCTGACATTCATTGTTATGATGAAGGTCGAACGTCGTATGACGGATATTGTACATAGTGTGAAACCTACATTTCAAGTACGCTGGGTTCATTCGAAGCGATCCCGAGCTGCTCCCGAGGGACAAAACGAACAAAATGACGTTTTTCTCTACTATTGTTATATTTAAGAGCCATCATAACTTCATTAAAAAATTAAAAAATAAAATTTAAATTCAAAAAAGGATTTTAAAGCTTGAAAATTTTACTTTCCAAAACTGACCATATTTTCTGAATTTATGTGAATTTGATAATTTTTACATACAGAAAATTTACAGCTGAAAAAAATGAAAAATTTTTTTCTCACTTCGTAGGTCTGTCACGTGCCCCAAAAAAATTGAAAAAAAAAATGTTGATATCTTTCAATTGATTGAAGGTTTGAATAAGTTTGCTCTACAAAATTATTTTTTAATAATGTTCCACCGATTTTTTCTTCCCGAGTTACTCACGGACTAAGTCAAAAAGATGCGTTCTAAATGATTGTTCATAACTCCATTAAAAATCATTATATCAGAATAAGAAAAATATAGATTCTTAAAGTTGAAACTTTGCTCCATCGAAGGGTATAACAGTCGCTAACTTTTTGAGAATATTGTATAATATATTGGAAAAGGAAAACCATCATTTTATAATATGGAAAATAGTCATTTTATTTGCCAATCAACCTAAATCGACATACTGCGATCACATTTTCATTTTCTATGGCCGCATGCGTTTTTGGTCTTTCTCACTACAGTAAAAAAAACGTGTGTTAAAAAGACCCTGCTCTCCTTTTGTTATGTGTAAAAAGTTGTAAATTTATGTGGGATCGTTCATGGATTTACAACTTTTCAAGGGCGGTTTCACATAGGTTTCCAAGTTTGCAAATAAAGCAAGATTTAATTTAAAAAAAACTAATTTTGATTTTACGAGAAGGGGTGGAGCAGCGGAAATCTTTCGCACATATACATATATATACATATATATACATATACATATATATACATTTATACGCACATATACATATATATGTATTTAGCGATTGCAGAGAGTTCCGCCTTCTTTCCCTCTCCTTTTCTCACTCCTCGCTTGCAGAACGATAATAAGCATAATTGATTCTTACCTGTGGATACAACAATCGCTTTGCCGACTTGAACTCGCCTAATGTTTCACTAAAATTGTTTGTTTCAATATTTGTTTATAATTTAGCAATCCAACAAACTTCATATAACATTAAAGGAAATTCGATTGATGATTGATTTAAGTCAAATTAATTGAAGATCGCTCGATTGACGATTGATTCGAGAAGACTTAATTGAAAGTCGTTTAATTGACAATTGATATGAGCAAATTCAATTAAAGATAATTTGATTAACGATTGATTTAAGAATGTATTCACTTTTGGCTTCAAAAAAATTGAAATTTTGTTTCACTTTTAATTCTAAACCTTCCAGAATATATTTTCAAATATTTTCAGAACTCGAATTGCTTACTCATCTTATAGATAATCGATTTTTCTTGAAATAGTATTTTCCAAAGTAATTGTCATGGTAATAATTTGTGCGTATGTTTCTTTAAGGTATTCTGACGCAGGAAATAAGTTATAACTTAAATAAAACATATCCTAATCAGTATCACAGTTACATCGCTGCATCGTACGTGAAATTCGTGGAAGGTGCCGGCGCTCGAGCCGTACCGATTTGGTAATTACACAAATTTTTGTTATTATATTCTTCCCTTGTCATTATACTCGTTCAACTTGAAAATGTATGCATATATATGGTTGCTATGCATATGTATGATTAAGCCCGATAAAAAGAAACGACGTTAAGTTATTAAAAAAGTAACAGTAACTTTATTACAAATAACGAGCTGATTACTTTTCCCAACCCTATTCGTAGCTAGAGAAAATATCTTGGTATTTTATTTGATTTAATAATTATATAATAACAGATTAAAATATCATAACTCGTAACTTTGTATAGGATTGGTGGAAACACGTTGTACTATGAGGACATCTTGAGCAAAGTCAATGGGTATATAATATTCTACTACTTTTAAAACGCTATTAAATATGTATAATTGTCGCAATATTTTTTTCTATATAGGGTTCTCTGGCCGGGAGGATCGACGTATTTCTTTAATAAGGAAGGATATGCTGACGCAGGCGCCAAGATTTATAGGTAACTATAAAATAAAAGGGCAATGATAATGTTTTGAAAGTGATTTCAATCATTCGGATATATGTATTTTTTTTTTTTGCTTATTTATCGATAGAATCGTAAAGAGAATCAACGAAGAAGGCAAATACTTCCCAATATTCGGTATCTGCCTTGGCTTTGAACTCTTGACATATGTCGCCACGAATCGCGTTGAGCACAGAACACGATGTTCCAGTAACAATCAGCGTCTTCCACTAGAATTCACACGTGGTAAATACTTTTTTCAACGATTTTCTATTTTTGTTGACAAGTCAAGTTTCTTGAAAATATACGAGAACGCGAGAGCGTTCATCGAGTTACATACCACATTTATAAACGTCAGACGCAATCTGAATAAATAAAATCTTACCTACATTAAATTTTTTGCGTCGATGGCTTTGCGTTTTGGCTCCAGAACTCAAATTGGACAGGCCTAGTCTACATTATTGCTGAGGATGATCCAAAATGTCTGTTCCGAAAAAACTGTAATGTTTAATAAATTAAAATAATTAATATAAGATAATTGCGCTTCAAGTATCACGCCGTACTCTCATTGTCTATATTGTTTCATTTGTTTTTAAAATATTGAGTAAAATCTACTGAGTAAAAATCTCGTGTACACGCGTGCATGTAATGATATAAGATAATAAATTATAAAACAATTAATAATAATACAAAATGTAATTAATAATAGTTAATAATTTACTTGAGATGTAAAAGAACATTCCAGATTATTGTTTTTACAAAAAAACAACTAGAAGAAAACCAGAACCCAAGACAATACGCCAAAACCATATGTTTATTTATATCCATTTATGTCCAATTATTCTAAATAATTATTTTTAGATTAACGGAAATTGCTTCTTTATCCGAACCTGTTTCTTCAAGAAATATAAACTTTTTTCAGATTATACAGAAAGCAAGTTGTTTAAAAATGCGCCACTGAATGTTTTGAGGATTTTGTCTGAGCAGAACGTCACAGCGAATTATCATCACTTTTGCATCACAAAAGAGGTGTTCTCCTTAAAAATTATTAGTTTGGGAGTGCAAATTAAGAAAAACAATTATATATGACAAATTATAAATTATATAAAGGATTCATATAAAGGATTAATATTAAGTATAAATATTGTTTTTCTATTCTTTAGATTTTACGTCATGACAAATTAACCAAAAAATTTCACGTGTTATCACTAAATCATGATGAAAATGGCTTGGAATTCATTTCCATATTGGAACACAAGCAGTTCCCGTTCTATGGATTGCAATTCCATCCGGAAAAGAATCTTTACGAATGGGTAATCGGGAAGAGAATTCCTCACTCAATCAATGCTACTATAGCATCTCAATATTTCGCCAACTTTTTCGTTAATGAGGGTAAGTAAAAATATTAACAATCAACATTGTCAATTTCCGTTTCGCGTACCAAAGAATGAGATTGATTTTCTTTGTACAGCTCGTAAAAATTTCAACGAATTTCCAAAACAAGAGGAGCAACGGAGTCTGATCTATAATTATCCTGTTACTTACACGGCGCTGCAGAGTTCGTCTTTCCAACAGTGTTACATGTTTAAGAAAAGCGATCGCAATAACTTCTTCTACAGAAATTTGTAAGATGTAACATTAATTCTTAAAATAGGAAACACGTCGTACGTCTTTTCCATGTACACAAACATTTTTCTTATTTTCTTTATCACAATATTTTTTAAATAGACTTTGTTCGCTTTTTAACTTCACACAACTAATTAAATTGACTACTTTACTAGAACACCAAGAAATTCTTTTCCGGTCGTCCAACCTTTTGGCGAACAATTTCCGTTCCACCGTGGAATTTATAACTGGTCTTTCTACGTACACAATTTTCAAGTTTAGCAATACGATCATATCTTTGTAACATCACTGCGTTTTTATTATTGCATAACTGAAGAAGGCCTAATCGAAAGGCCAAAACATATGTAATATTTTTAATTGATTATAAAATATAATATTCATTATGTAATATATTCTTCATTTTTCTTAACACAAAATTTGAAATTTAGACTCTTACATGCCCTTTAATATATTTATTGTTTATTAAATAGACTCGACGATTTTTTACTTGCGTGGACGTGTTAGATGAAAATAAAATTTAATTAATTTAACGAAATATCAAGTGTCGTTAGTACGATAAGACAGCACTGGGGAACACAAAAACAAAAGAAAATTGGTACGCGCAATTTCCACATTTAACATAACACCAGTGTATATTGTGTCACAACTGGGATACATAATATTACAATGGTGCATAATAAAATTCTATACATATTTTCGTTCTATCTAAAGTAAATAATATTTTTTTTTAATCTTTTTTTCCATCACCACGTTTTTCTCGCTCTGAGTCGAAGCGCGAGCTATTACTACGTTCGTGCATTGCAGACGCATATGTTGCACTGCGACTCTAGGTGCGATGTCGCGAAAAGACGGCAGAGAATAATGATGCCCAAAACACCGCCAATAACGCCGACATCGTGTACGCGTGAACTCGCTTCGATCCAAAACGTCGAACGCTTAGATCTTGACTGCTTGCCATTAATCTTCTTTTATTTTTATCTTTAAACAAGCACGAAACTAAACCTCTTAAAAGCATGAATCAACTCTTAGTTTTTATCCTTGTAACGTATGATAGTTATCATTATTAATAATCATAATAATTCATATAAACATTATTTCTATTTATTCCTTGTTACATGTTCTTCTTAGTAATGTTGTGGGATGTATAGACCAAAGAAATTCCTTCTTCATTCTCTATCTTCTCTTTTCTCTTTACACGTGTGTGTTTCGTCGGGAAGTATGTTTTCTGCCTTTGAGGAAAAAATGAATCTGATTGTTTTTCCCCGGCGAGTCACTTGTGTATGTTACAGAGTATATATACATAATGTATATAAGCACGAAAGCAATATATATATTATACATATATATTTGTCCATCCCAAAGTGGATAAGTTCGCGATCATTCGCGTGTTCTCTTTTTCTTTTTATCTATGCTTACTTATTATCGCCTTCACCTCTTTTACTTTTTTTTCTCGAGAATATAACAAAGGTCTATGCATAAATGTAGGTAAATTCCGCACGGTATTTCATGTATAAGATGACCCTGCAATACACTGAAATTTTTCACTGTTCGTTACTTTAAATAGTACATATGATATCTCTAACTGTATTTCTCAATGCTTATTTTATATATATTTATATATATATATATATATATATATTCATTATAT
>NW_017305884.1:1020488-1037164 GCF_001594115.1 Trachymyrmex septentrionalis
TATCTAAATTTCTACCGACTTGCGAACAACTTTCGCCGCACGCGGGTCACGCGTGACGCACACGCCTTAATAAATTTGTCATCCTCTTTATGTAATGCCTATTTGATAGGTACTATTAATATTATACATAATTATATATTTAACGCAAATGCGACGGCGAGATGATCGGATGCGACTTTCTGTTCTTATATCGCTTTGCATGACCGAATCCGATTGAAATTTGTGAGATTCGGTGCACACACACACACACACACACACGCATAATCGTTCACCACGCTGCCACACTTATTTATCTCTCTTTACTTTAATCTTAACGGTAAATACGAAATATATGGCCTTACAGGATGATTGCTACAGTGATAAGTGTTCCTCTCTTCTCATGAAAGATGGTACAAAAAGAATTATTTAAAAATAATTAAATTTAATAACGAAATTTAAAACGTGAAAAAATTTACTCTCGGTAACGCGTGAAATTCGACTCACATACATCAATTTTATCTTTTTATTTATCTGCAAATTTACCGGGGAGATCCGGCATCAGTGGTATTCGTTTGCAGTTGTTTATATTTCCTTAAACAAAATGCGGCTGAGCCATATTGCACTCAATTGTAATAACTAAAACTAAAAATCAAAGTGAAATAACGCTTAAGTAAAATTGGACACGTAAGCATTTATGCAGTAAAGCGCAAAAGTCCTGGAACGGTTGAATATCTCGGAAAATATTCATTTTTTAGAAAAATGTTTCAGACAAAAGTTGTAGGGTATAAAAAGTTGTAAAAAGATCTATTTACTGATTTTGTCAATTTGATCTTGGGTGGCATCGCCAAGATCAAAATCGATTTTTTAAATGGAAACCTCAATTTTTTAATGTTGTTCAGGATCATAAACTTAATAACATTTCAACAAAATCAAGGCCTTGGAAAATTCTTCCTCTTATCATAAACAATCTCCAAAGTTTTGGCATATGATGTCAAGAACATGATCTTGAACAACATTCGAAAGGTTTTAACTATTAGTTGGATATCTTAGATAATGCTAATGCCAGCGGTAACTTTCAAGCCTTATAACTCAAAAAAATACTTAATGAAAAAATATTTTGTTATTTTTTTCAAAACAAAGAGATAAGCTATAAGAAAGAAATATGTAATGAAAAATTGAAAGATGTAATGGAAAAATGCATCCTTTCCGAGATATTTAGCCGTTATAAAGCTTTTGCCTCTCACTGCATTTTCAAGTCAAAATGCATTTTTTCAAAATAGAATACAATCTTTTTTGTTGCTTTGTCCAAATATTATAATTTCACAATACTTTAATAATAATAAGATCTAACGCTTGCTATTTTCTTATACATCAATATATTTAGACAATAAACATCAGTTTAGAATTTCAGAATTGTACGAGTGAATATATAAGTTTTTTCTTGTGAGAAATAAACTTCAAAAACATTTTAGCATTGATTACTATAATTGCAAACAAGCAATCACAGCAGATGTCAGATGCATATATATTATTTATTTGTTAATAATATTTTATATAAGAATTGTATATCTGTGCAAATATAAAAATAAAATTTACAATTCGAAATACCACTCCGGATCGAATGAAAGTCTTACGAAAGCAACGATACACTTTCGTACAAAAATTACACGGAAGTCAATTAATGCAACTAACAATGTACTTTTAAAGACTGATTAAAAACAGACAATTCATATAATTAACGTTCACTCGGCTAAGAAAATTTAGACAATTAATTTATAAGATAATATTAATTTTATGATCAATCTGTAATCCCCTGATGTTTCATAGACACATTCTATGTTTGCTTATCCACGCGAATATGAAATAGAAATGCAATTTTTCAGCATTATATTATTGCGTTAGAACAAAAATGCGCTTATTTATAAATTGCAAATTCAATAATGTAAAAACAATCAATATTTATATTCTCTTCAATTACAAAAAAATTATCCAAAACTAGTCTTTAATAGTAATTTGTTAGTATTAATGCAAAGTAAAGGTATGACTATAATTATGGCTAAACTTCACTACATTCGCCTTTGCATGAATAACCGTTTACATGTTCCATATCAATATCGACTAAAATAAATTTACAAATGATTTACTAATTCGAATACATATTTTTATAAGAAAATACATATTCAAAGTCATTATTCGAACTCGTAAATATATTTTGCCCGACACCACTATAGATCTCCGAAAATCAGGGCAAAAAGGGGTTGGCAAAAAGACCACTTTTTTTTTTCAACCTGATCAGTGGTCAAAACTGATTTTAACCGGTCAAAATGTATTTTTACTTTTTAAGAACTTTTAACAATTTTTTATTGTTGCAAGCTCATCAGAGGTTGCCTCATGTACTTCGATTGTTTCCAGCTTTAATTTTTTTTCTTCCTATCTCTCTAAAAGCGCTGATATAGTACTAGTGCTTTGACGGTGTGCGTTGTACAGCTAATCCCCAAAATTGTTAACAATGCATTAAATTTTAAATATAAAAAGCAAAAATTTTAAAATAATATTTTATGCTGCATTACTATTATTAACACAGTTTTTAAGTTAATTCAGCCTAGAATTAAGATAGAGATGAAAGAATAAAAATTAAATCAAAATAAGTTAGAAAATTTTATTATATATTATATACTATGTAATAAGTTTAAACAAAACATTTTTATATTGCATACAATGCATACATAAAGAATATAAACAATATAAGAATAAAAAAATATTATTTTTTATTAAAAATTTAATGGTTCAATTGATTACTAGATATCAGACTGTCCAGATATCTGAGTATTTTATTTCGTTTTAGTAATTGAAGTGCAATATTCTAAAAGTGCAAATTTATCATAACCACTAAAAAAAAAAATTTAATAACTGAAAAATATTTTTTTCTATTCTTATATTGTTTATATTCTTTATGTATGCACCGTATGCAATAAGAATATTTTGTTTAAACTTATTACAAGATATTCCAATCCAATGGCGCAACATTCCAAGTCGAGACCAGGCCTACCTCTACGTACATATGGTGCACACACAGATTGCACAGAGTCATACGGGACCTACAATTTAACGCCGATTCCGAACGGCAGTTTTGAGAGGTTTTCTTGGTAATAGATACTCTTGGTGGTTTGACACTTAAGAGGAGCTACGAGCGCGTGAAAATTGCTTGAATCTGTCTGGGATTGATCCCAGGATCTCTGGCAGTCTCGTGCGCTACCTACTACGCCACGCTCGTACTCTATTTGTTCTAACTTTTATTCTTTTATCTCTATCTTAATTCTAGGCTGAGTTAACTTAAAAATTATGTTAATAATAGTAATGCAGAATAAGTAATAGTAGTAGTAATGCAGGTGGGGCTATAGCAGCCGCGTAACGTGACTTAGATCTCTAAAGTTCCATTGTCAAATGCAGAATAAAATATTATTTTTATATTTTTGACCAGGTGTCCAAAATTGATTCTGACCGAGGCGGTTAAAATCATTGGTTAAAACAACACTGTCCGATTCCTGCCAACCCTGCCGAAAACATTAATTGGCGAATGCATAGACACACTTCTCACATGAAGATAACGTATAAACATAATCCGAGACATCATTGACATTATATAATTAGTGCCTCTTTTAAAATTATAAGATTATTAAAATATAACGAAGAATTATTACAAGTTCCTCATATAGTCATATAATTCTGATATATCTAATATTCCTCTTGCACAAATTTGAAACAAATAATTATATGTTCGTTACCACAATCGACTTATCAAGTACAAGCATGAACGAAGCAAAACCAAACTTTGGATAATAATCGCCGTTGTCACAAAGAACAGTCATCAATGTTCCAATGCGTATTTTACACGCATATCACGAGCAATCTATATCGTCCTGAACAAAGTTCACTGCGAATTTTATGAAACAAAGATGGTCGCAGTTTTTTTCCATTTTTTTTTTTTGACATCACGAGCAGCACGTGAAAAGATCCCATTGAGTCAAATGGTACATAATAAATCCATTATAATTCAGGTCCTTAAGAAAATGATGAATGGCGCACAATCTTCACATTTCTTCGATGCAATCATATATTAAGTATACACAGCATGTATTATCTTCAAATGTTTCCTTTTTTCTCATTTCTTCTTATTTCTAGTTTTTTTTTCGTCTGCTCTCTTTCTTCTCCCCCTCCCCTTCTACTCTCCTTCATCTCCTCTCTTTCATCTTATGATCTAATACGATGTTAATACACCGGGCGGTGTCGGCACAACCACCGTATGTTGCGGCACCACAGGCGGTGCCGGCGGTGCTAAGGGATGCCCGACTAGAACTGCCGCCGCTGCCGGTATCGGCAGTACACCGGATTGCGGTATAGCCGATGGTGTGCTAACTTGTGTCGGCGGGCCTTCAGCCGCGTGTTTGCGCAAATGTCGCAGCATATTGCCCTTCTCAACAAAGGTCTTCCCACAATCCGGACAACTGTGCG
Source organism: Trachymyrmex septentrionalis (assembly GCF_001594115.1). NCBI lineage: Eukaryota > Metazoa > Arthropoda > Insecta > Hymenoptera > Formicidae > Trachymyrmex > Trachymyrmex septentrionalis. The sequence goes on from NW_017305884.1 coordinate 1,024,980, forward strand.
GTCGCTCGTCTGAATGCGAGCGCCGATGCGAGACCAAATGTCCTTTGCACATGAAATCTTTAGGGCATAAGTCGCAGCGAAATGGTCTTTCGGCATTGCTGCCCTTGTTGTGCGAGCGCATATGAAAGAGAAGATTGCCCTTCAGTGGGAAACTCTTGCCACATTCTGTGCACACGAATGGACGTTCACCAGTATGGCAACGCATATGATTCACGAGATGTTCCTGTAACAGCAAATTAAGAAAAAGACATGACAAATGTTATCTATGTACGATTACAGAAATTTGATAGAAAGAGAGAGAGAGATGCGATTGAGACCTATTTTATGTCTATCAAAGTATTATTATATAAAAAAAAATCAATATTTTGTTTTTAATAAACATTACAAGACGGAATATACTTTCTCTCTTTAAAAAAGCCAACGTACCTTTCTTGTGAATGGTTTGGAGCACACGTTGCAACAGTGTGAAGAATCTCCGGTATGTTGACGGAGATGATTATTTAGATGTTCTTTCCTAGTGAACGTCCTTTGGCAAAACTCACACCTATGTGGAGATTCGCCAGTGTGGATGCGCACATGATTCGTTAAATGCTCCTTACGAGTAAATGACTTGGAGCAGAAGTGGCATCGGTGTGGCGATTCGCCTGTGTGTTGACGCACGTGATTGGTCAAATGTTCCTTCCGCGTGAAGGATTTGGTGCAATACTGGCACTTGTGCGGTGACTCACCCGTGTGCTGCCTGACGTGGTTCACCAGGTGATCCTTCCGCGTAAATGCTTTCGGACAGTATGAACAGCGGAAGGGCGTCTCCCCTGTACATATTTTACAAGCAAATTCGCAATGTTTGAGAAATATTCATCACTCAGAACTCAGTGGAGTTATCCTGCACAAGGCGAATTTTGCCTGATGCAACGCACAGAGAAGGCACAATATTAAATCGGACAAAAATTTCAATATAGTTAAAAAAAAAATAAAAAACAAATTTACGTCTTAAATACATAAAATGTATATTTTTGTATATCGAAGTTAATATATACTCGTTTTAAAACTGGATACTGAAGATTATCTATGCAAAGAATCAGTCAAAAAATTGTTTGTCTCATTCTCTTTTAATAAATTAAAAATAAATTCCAGACTTTAATCTATCAACATAATTGTTTAAGATCGCTGTCTAGTATCGCAAAAATTATTGTATCTATTATTACAACTCACGGGAAAAATTTTGTGTTATTTTATATTCGGTATCGTGCCGTGTTTTTACGTTACATCGAAGAAAAGTCAGCTTGTACAGTAATATACTACTAGTGTACTCTGGATATAACACTCTAATTTTGTATATCAAATACTGAAATACTATCACACTACTATGACTTTAAGCATGAAACTCTATCTCGCGATTTATTAAAAGCAAGTACGTGTCAATTTCTCTCTAGAATTCTCTCACATCTATAATCTAATTGACATTCTATATTAACTATATTTGAGCTAAAACGAAGTTCGAGACTTGTGCCACCCACGATAATGAGAAAGTTACAAGCTATGGAATTATTTACAAGTCTCCGACGGTATGGGATACAAAATTCGTTTGGCAACTTGGGTATGCGGAATGAAAGCTGTGAACATTTATAAATGAGTACTGTTCAAGTTAATAGGAGACATAGTAATGAGAGCGGTGTATTAGGCAGAACTGCAGCAAATGTTCCTGGGAAATTCGGTAATGAAGTAGAGTTTTGTGGTACTCGGTTAGGTGTAAACATGGTGTACAATGATGAGAGACGCGTGGCAACTGAGAATGAGTGAATGAAACTTTATGGCGATCCCGTCTAAATAAAAAAATCAATTCTCATGCAAATGTCCAATCCTCAGCTGAATGCGCCAACGTACAACACATACAGGGTGTCCCACTTCTAGTGGATCAATCGTTAACGATACTATCTTTTAAGTAAAGACGACGGTCCTGATATTCAAATAAATGTCGGGACTTTCGAGTTACAAACGAATAAGCATATTTCCTGTAATGTAAATTTAAGAATCTGAAATAAATAATTTCGCTTTTGTTATCTTTTCATATACTAATTGGTTTAATTTTAAGTAGAGTGGTAATTGTCACCTAAGAACTTATGCTTTTATTTCAGAGACGCATAACGATTTCATTCAATATTTTATGTCAAAAAAAAATCAGCTCGAAGAGCTCAAGTAAAAAATCGCGCTGTTAAAGCCAGTGAATCCAGTAGAACTAAAACAGCCTGTGTCTAAAAAGCAAGATGTGTGAAACCGGAAGCGTGTGGAAAGATGCGTGTCTCGACTCGCGTTCGATCGAACCACCTAAATGCGCTATTAGATATTGTACGAAGTGTGACTGACTACTCTCATAGAGTCCCTCTACAATATCGATCTCTTGTAACCTCTAAAGAAAAAAAAAAGAAAAAAAAAAAGAAAAAAAGAAAGAAAAGATAAGATGAATTCTGAATTCTATTTTCTCTCTCAATGCCATATATATGTAAATATGTATATAAATAGGTCACGAAACACAACTACTTTTAATATAGATACTCTTAACAATGATTATATCGGTTGCCCGTGAAGTGAACATCTGCCAACCGCTCTCACCTGTGTGTTGGCGGATGTGGTTAACAAGGTGTTCCTTTCTGGTGAACGATTTGGAGCAGAAGCCGCATCGGTGTGGAGACTCACCCGTGTGCTGGCGAACGTGGTTCAGGAGATGTTCCTTTCGCGTGAACGTCTTCGAGCAGAAATCACAGCGGTGCGGCGTCTCACCCGTATGCCACATTATGTGGTTCGTGAAGTGCTCCTTCCTCGTAAACGACTTACCTGCATATCGCAGCGTTGAACAGAAAAAAAGCATCGAAAACAGGTGCGCTTCATTAGATTGCAATACCAGAGGGAGGCGTTTTATTTTATATATCATAGGCACATTACAAATCGCATGATTGGGACGATTCCAAGACACGTGGTAGTTCGCAATTAATCTTTCATTATACTAGTAATTAATTCTCGGGAGAGACATACCCTTGGAGGACTGTAATTGAGTCATTCTTGACTTATACTCTATCAGATCAAACTAAAAGGTCGATCCGTTTATAAATAAAATAATATAAAATAGAAAAAGAAGCCATTTTCAAGTTTAAATTTTAACTCTCCTGCAATGTAAAGGAGGCGTACAAAAACTAACGTACTCAACTCGAATCTCGAGTGATCTAGTCAAGGGTTTAATCACGCGTGAGCTGTAAGTGCTTAATCGTGATTGTTATGGGTAATTTTCGTCAAATCACATCGAGCCAAATCCTTTGAAAAATAAAACTGTAAATTCGCATGTACGAGAGTTAGTCCAAAAGTAAATTTCCCTATTTTAGAAAAAAAGAGAAAATTTGAAGAAAAGTTAAGTTTTTTGAAGAAATTTTTTTTAATTCATTGTACTCTGGTTGGTCTAACTCGTTATCTCCGTGTATATGCAGTTTGTTTCATCTCTAACTAAGTAAAAGATAATATTATTGATTTTAAACAAAAATAATGCTTATGACATGAATATTTAGTAATATTCGGTAAGGAAGACTGATGTGTGTGTGTGTGTGTGTGTGTGTGTGTGTGTGTTTGTTGGCACAGTTTTTCACAATTTCGGCATTAGATTTTTTAACAATTAATTATTACGATTAAAATATAATACTAATATGATTGAGAGAACCTTTCTCTATATTTTCATATCAGTAATGATTCTATAAACTGTATAATTTCTTTGCAATAAATTAAATACGAACATGTTGCATTGTAGTGTAACTTTCCCTGATATAAAATAAATTAGTACATATCTCGGTATAAATTGCCTATATAATAAACTTCGTACTAAATTAACAAAAACGTAATAGAAAAGTAATAGAAATAAAAATCAGATAGTAGATGTGTACTTCATAAAGTAAAAGTTGTATTTTTCCAAGTTATTTCGTAATGGTTAAATAGCAAAATGTTGTTGCAGAAAAACAACTATAAATATTATTTTAGTTCTACCTTATTTTAATATAGAGATATATTTAAAATATATAAGTATTTTGTCAGATTTAAATTGTAATGGAATATTTATACGTACGGTACAGTAAGTTAATCTAACCTTTTCTTATACACGACCTTATTCAACGGACCCCATCCCTGCACACGTCTAATTTTTATTTATAATAAATTAAGAATCTTCTAATTTCTTTTGTTCGAAATCCACGGATTCAAAAGAGGCTGCGGACAATCAAAGGAACAGAAAACAGGAAACGAAGACCAAGCGTTTCAACCTACCAGAAAATGTATATTCCATAGTATATGATTTTTGATAAGTTGAAATTCATATTATTGTATGTTTTGTGTTCTGTTTTTTTTTTTGACAATGCGCAGCTCCGAAGTCTCGCGAAACGCGCGCGCTCCGAAAAAATGAAAATTCGACAATGGTCTAGTGCGCAGGTTTCTCTCATTTTGAAAAACAAATATCGGTCAACGCGCGCTTGTATGTATATACGTGTCACGTGACATGTATAGATCGGCGCGCATGCTTGCGACTCCGTTCGAACAAAAATACAAATTTCGAATTCGCAATACTTTGTGGTGAACACGCGGCAGAATCTTTACTTGATTCATCTACAATTGCGTGAGGCACATCGTCAAGTGTGATCAACGCGAAACGTAATTGACTGCTTTGGCATGCATCTGACAATTCGTACGAATAATTTCGGAGCATTGCATTTTGCAGTCAAATATTCGCGATTCGCTACGACATTCGTTACAACGAAGAACAAATGAAATCGACAGTCTTCACCGTGTACGATGCCAAACGAAGAGAGTTGAACATTTGCTTTTCCCAACACAATTCAACGATATGACACTTTGCGGACGTTTACCGTAATTTTGATTCGGACGTAAGAAAATCGCGTGTGCAATCGAACTCGATTTCCGACGCCGCATAAGAAAACTATAAGAATCAGTAATTTACCGAAGACGGAATTAATTCCGTCGTATCGCCGATAAAAATGGCACACGCAAAACGTGACGTATCGGAGAAGCGGCCTGGGAGGTCGAATATGCGAGCGAGCGAGCAAATTAAATGACAAGGAGTTAGAGAAGCAGCAGGAAAAATCTCGTACAAACCGCTTAAATTTACGAAATAGCAAGTCATGCCATCACAGTTCATGACCAGACGTTGAATGAGAAATAAAGGTCTTCTTATAAAGAACCGACCGGCGGGTTGGAGTCTCGCACGATTCCCGAGGACTGAGGAAGGAAGAAAGGGGTTTCCCCCGTCGGCAGTCGGGCGAGCGAGCGGACGAGGGCAAGCGCACCGACGCGACGCGACGCGACGCGACGCGGCTCTCTAAGTCTCTTGGGGCGCCTCCTCGCCTCCGCGAAGGAATGCGCACGACTTGCGCTCCGCGGTCGGCCGGCCGACCGACCGACCGGGGCGAGGAAGGGAGCGGTTTACTCACGATGTGCGATCAATTCTCGCGAATTTTATTTCATCGCCGCGGTAGCGGCAGCGGCTGCGGGCTGCACGCACACACAAGTGTGTATGTGTGTACACATATACACGTACATGCGCACGGTGCGCATTCGACATACCTCCCGGTCTGCGTCCGCGTCCACGCCACATCAATTTTACCGAACGCGCGCTCGACTTGAAAGAGAGAGAGAGAGAGAGAGAGAGAGAGAGAGAGAGAGAGAGAGAGAGACACTTCACACTTGTCAAATCTCATCGATCGCGTGGCGTCTACCACCGACGCCGGATCATAGCAGTGTCGATTTATCTATTGCTTTTTTCGGTTTTTTTTTTTCTCTTACGACTCGGGGATATCGCTCATTCGATAAATGTATGTTCGAGATAAGCTAAAAAATTTCAAAGATGTACAACTTTCCTCGATGCTTACAATCAAATCTGATTGTGCATCTTAAAAATGGAATATTGTTTTATTAATTAATATTAGTAGAGATGCATTTAAACATTGGCAGTTTGGGATTGCAAAAAAATATATATAGTAATAAAAGAAATATCAGTACTTCGAAGCTTACAATGCGTTCTCTGAAAAAATGTACACACTGTATCAGTTTTTCAACGCAAACGTAAATTAAAAAGCGTAAATTAAAAATCCTTTTCATGCCTGTATGTGGAAATTGTAGCAGCTATATATTTATTATACTAAAATTAATATATAGATCTGTTCTTTTTCGAAGAATTCTGAACTAGTTCTGAAATAGTGCAATAAGTTAGAGTAAAATAAATTATAGCTGTTTCACTATAACTTATTGCATCTGTTCTTGGATGGAACAAGAATAGACTTTTTATGGCTTTAAAAGTTAGAAATAGAGAATTATTTTTTTAAATTCAAATTGCTTAAATCCGCTCTACCCCCCTTAAAGTCTTATGTTTTCTGACATAACATTAACAAGATTGGAAAGCACCTAGTTATTTGTAACAGAGTTACAGTTACACTGAAAAAAAAATTGCTCAATTTTAATAAATATTTGTTTCAATAGTACTAAATATTTATTTAAAATAAATATGTTTACATTTAGTACATATTTCGTTAGTACTATTGAAACGAATATTTATTAAAATTTAGTAATTTTTTTCTGTGCAAAGCTACTTTTTTTTCAGTAACTTTAACTTAACTTAATTACATTTCTTTTAGTAACAAGTAACTAATTTAAGTTACTTTTACAGTTACTTTACACATTTGTAATTTATTTACCAATTTAATGTGATTGGTTAGAATCTGAATAATAATTACGCTACTGTCGCTATTTATTGTGTAGAAGACAAACGCTGCATTCAGAACAAACCGTAATTTAATTTTGTAATAATTTTTTTTGTAATAAAAATTTTCTTTGTCACTTTAATAATTAAAGATAGATTATATTATGAAGTACAAGTATATTTTGTTAGATAATATATTATTAAATAATATCATACTTACCTTATTAATGCTTCAATTTTAAATCTGTATTAATTATATCTTATTAAATTCATCTTTCATAATAAAATACTTGGCAATAACATAATTTTATCGATAATGGATAGCTGCGTTCAGCAGAAAAAACAGCTTTACAATTATTGTAAAATTCTTGAATATGATTGGTTTATACATTTAGATTCAAAAATGGATCCAAAAATAAGAACCAATTATATTGAAGAATTTTATAACAGTCGCAAAGCTATTTTCTCTGATAAACGCAAGCCATTGATTATCGCTTTTTACACATTACTGTGAAATAATTCACAATCAATTTGATAAATTGCTAACTTTACGTCATGAACATGTTATAGGCTTTCTATGACAAGTCATTATCTAAGCCTTAAGCTTTGAATCTGAAGTCATAAGAAATTAACCATTCAACGGAATTTGAGAAGAATCGTCTATGATTGGTCAATTTCTTATATATATAGCTTAAAACTTAAAATTTAAGTAACAGCTTATTATAGAAAACTTATTATATTCATATGATGAAACGGAAACCAAATATTAGCATATATCTGAATAATTTAAGAGTAAATAAGTAAATACAAGATGGCAAGCGCAAATATCTGTGCAATAATATAGTCAAACGTTATTAATAATGTTAAAAAATATTGGATTATCTAGTTTCATTTCAACCGTAATATAAATGACTGTAAAGATAATATTTATATTTTGATTTAAAAAAATGCTGAATATAAGGATCGGGAAAAGTAAAAATGTTATTTTCAACATGCCAACGATTTGAATGTATATTATCACATTTGCAATTGCTGGGTTGTATTATTATTCTTTCGGTTTATTTTGATTTAAATTTCCTAAAATATTTTCAATTAAAAAAAATATTACCTCGGGGGAAAATTTAGAGAAAGATGACAATCACGTTAATTGAGAAAAGAACCCCACACAAATCTTATAGAAATTGAATTTCAATGGAATTGGCTAAAAATTTGATATGTTGTAGATCTTGTTGTCCTGGTGAAAAGTTTTCACAAGCACGACCCCCTATAATAAACCGCTTGATCTCTATGAGGTTACTTTTCGAAACTAATTAATATCACAATATCTTATTTCCAATAAGTACGGTGTGTTTCTACGTCATTACTTGCACTTTATATGAATATTTTGCGATATTAACCAATTGCGAAGAGTAGCGTCTCGTAGAGGTCAAATGGTTTATTATAGGGGGTCGTGCCTGTGAAGACTTTTCATCAGGACAAGATCTACAACATATCAAATTTTCAGCCAATTCCACCGAAATCCAATTTCCATAAGGTTTGTGCGGGATCCTTTCTGGAATCGTCCCATCAAACATCGTAATTTGCTTCGTCACTTATATTTTATACCACAGCATAAATCTTCCTTTTTCATTTTTAGATTAATTTCTAAATTTCCATTTAAATTACGAATAAAAAAATATAAAAATGATATCACTTACCACATATTTCACAACGAAACGGTGTATCGTTTGTGTGTGAGCGCATATGGTTAGCGAGATGCTCTTTGCGTGTATATTTCTTGCCGCAAGCTTGACAATGATGAGGAGTTTCTCCTGTATGCCACATAACATGATTCATAAAGTGTTCTTTGCGAGTAAAGCTCTTCTTGCAAATATCACATCGATGTGGAGTCTCACCAGTATGTTTGCGAACATGATTTACCATATGTTCTTTTCGAGTAAATGTCTTCGAACAGTATTGGCATCTGCAAGAATCATGTCACGATATTCTTTTCTGTTATCTCGAAAGCTATGTACTTATACCTTAGTATCCATGGATGATTTTCAATACTATCAGCATATAATACCAGTAAAAAAATTTTAAATAATTTTTTTAGTTTAAGATTTTTAAGATACAACATGTAATTTTTAAAATATAGCATTTCTTTCTGAATAATTTGGGTGCGACAAGTAATGAGCAGGTAAATATTTCCATCAGAATTTGATGATCAAGAAATGTTATTAAAGATATTGGATACAAAAAAATGCTAAGCAACTGCTAGATTCTAATATGTAAAATCGATTTAAAGTAATCTAAAAAATAAAAAATAAAGGTACATTTTGTTTTCTAATTTTAAAACTTCACTATACATTAGAAAAAAATATTTTTCTTACATCTCAAAAAAACCGGATCTAAGGGAAATATTTCAATAAAAGATTCAGGTTCAGCGTCAAAAATTATTCTAAAAAGTCTTCATATGCACAAAGCGCTTTACAAACTAATGTAATTATTAATTTTATTCTTGAGAAGTCATTGCATTTATTATATTTATTCAATAACTTTGATTATCATAATATATTATATTTGACATCTGAATAAATCATGAGTGAATTAAGACTTACCTATACGGCGTCTCGCCAGTATGACATCTTGTGTGGTTATCTAAATGCTCTTTGCGCGCGAAACTTTTACCGCAGACCGTACAATTGTATGGTTTATCGGTAGCATGTCTCTTCATGTGACGTTCTAGTGAAGGCGCATTCGCAAAGACGTGAAAGCAAACAGTACAGGTAAACATGGATCCACCCAGGTGACATTTGCCGTGACGTGTCAAATCGTTTGCATTCGAGAACGCTTTGCCGCATACCTGAAATCACCACACATTCAATACTGATCTGTATATGCATTTTGAATGAATCGCTAGACACATAAAAGATTCACCACATTGTATACCTGACATGTGAATGGTTTCCTCTCAGTATGATATCTGCGATGTACAATGAGTTGATAACGAAATTGGAAGATCTTTCCGCATATCTCACAAGCGTGACTGCCTACCGACACAGGCGATGCGCTTGGGCCCGGTGTCGCTTCGCCGTCGCTTGACTTTATGTCAAATTTGTTCAATTGGACCTGCTGCACGATTGGTGTGCCATTTTGTATCGTGGTAACTGTTTGCGTAGGCACAGTGCTACCTACTAAAGTCGTTCCAGCTGCAATTTCACTCTGCAGCTTTCCAAAAACTTCATGATACGCCAAGAGTTGATTAATATCTTCAACATTAACCTGCGAAGAGAACAAATGCAATATTCTCAATATTTTTAGATACAAACATTATTAAAATGGTTTCCACAATATCATGTACCTTGTACATATTTTGTACCATTTCGACGCCAAGAGTCTTAGCTAAATCTTGCTCGTTTCCTGCGCTAATTTTGACAACTGATCCATCTGCTGTCCTCACATCCATCATGTGCCCTCCAGGTTTCAAGTCAGGGACTTGAAATCTATAGAAATATCATTGTTATATTTATTCAGTATCAAGGATTAAAAATTAAACGTTTTTGCACGTACTGGGTCATATTCAATTGCCGCAATTCCTTCTCTTTTTCGGGTTTCTCGGAGTTGTTCTGGTTTCCCCCCTCGGTGGTGGAGTTACCGCTGATGTTGACCCCAATCTGCTGTTGCTGTTGTTGCTGCTGTTGCTGCTGCTGCTGCTGCTGCTGTTGCATCAAGCTCTGTTGAAGATCTTGGGGTGGTTGTAATTGCAGATCACATTGAACTTGACAATGAACCTGATTGTCGCTGCAGCGCTCGGTGGTGCAACTACCGCCCTCGTCCTTGACTTTGTTGTCGTCTCGTTGCGCGTTCTGGCCATGCGCCGTTGGCCCATTGTTCTGAGCGTTCTGATGATTCGGTATTTGATGATGAGACTGCTGCTGCTGCTGCTGCTGCTGTTGCGGCGGTTGCTGCTGTTGCTGCTGATGCAGCTGCTGCTGTGCTTGCGCCTGCATTTGTTGCATTTGTGCATGTGCAGCCAGATGACTAACACTCGCTGGGAGATGTGCGCCGTCTAAATTAAGGCCGGGAAGAGACACAGGAATCTGCCAAACACATACAAAAATATTTATATAATATAATACTTAAAATATATATTTATAATTACATATATAACTATATAATACACTTTACTTGTGCAATAAGAATCAAGAATTTTAAATAAGTAGTTTATGTAGAATTATATTTGTCTGAATCTTTTGATATATTAAAATATGTAATCTTTCAAGCATTCTTCACTAGCTTTCTAAATATGTATTAAATAATTAATAAATCTAATCTGCACACGCATATAACTATGGGCAATAAGTAAATTAATATTAAGAAGCTTCCGTACGCGCGCAAAGTGACAAACTGTACAAAATAAAATGTATATAATAAAATAAAATTTCTTATAAAATAATAAAAGAGACGAAAATTTAAGTGAAATACAAGTGCTAATATTCGAGCACTTTTCAACCGTTATAGTTGTCACCTACAGTGCGCCGTCTACTCACACGCATCTCCATAAAAAATAAAAAATAATAATAAAAACGGTGCGTGTTACCGCAACTCCTGCAAAAGCATAAATCTAACTACTCCAGATCGGAGTAATCTGTAAGCCGCATTCAGATTGTTGTCGTAACACAAAACACGTGCCGCTACACATTAACAAACCTGTGGATTCGACTGCAGAGAACTGTGGTGGCTGCTGCTGCTGCTAACTGAAGGCTGATGATGATGCGCGGCTGTTGACTGTTGTTGATGGTGCGAGCTGGAAGTCAACGCCATTTCCTGGTTCAGTGAAGAGGCTGGCTCTTTGGAGGATGATGTCTCCCCACTGCCACCACTCCTATGCGAGGAGTTGTGGTGGGAATGGTGATAGACCGAAACTTGAGGTAGCGGTCCGGGAGAAAACAGATTGGTGAGGACCCAATACTTAGCTACCGAGGAGGCTACCGAGGAGGCTAACGCTACGGCAGTACCTACACGCAGGTCCGCGGATGAATGGGGAGTACTCCCTACATTGCCAAGACTCGCGGTCGCAGTAGCCAAACCACCTGGGTATGAAGGACGACCACTTTGACCCGCGTTTACATCCTACCGATATACATTCAAACATTTGTACAACATTGATAGAGCATGCAGCGGCATGCACCAGGCTGAAATCCAATCGACAAATGCGTCACTTTTGACACCTCTCTCTCTCTCTCTCTCTCTCTCTCTCTCCCTCTCTCTCTCCTCTCCCTCTTCTCGCTCTCTCTCTATCTCCTCCCTCTTCTCGCTCTCTCTTTATCTCCTCGCTCTCTCGCGCTCTCTCTCTCTCGCTCTCTCTCTCTCTCTCTCGCTCTCTCTCTCTCTCTTTCCTCTCCCTCACCCCCTCACAACGGGAAGGATATCATCGATATTCGTCATCAATGAATTTACT
>NW_017305884.1:1037264-1039856 GCF_001594115.1 Trachymyrmex septentrionalis
CTCTCACAACGGGAAGGATATCATCGATATTCGTCATCAATGAATTTACTCTACGAAGTGGTCTTTCTATATTATATAGAGAATGTGAAGATTGAGGCAAACGCTGTATATCCACACCTATGACCGTACGATGTAATCATAAAGGCGCATTACATTTTCGAACTTAAATACATGCAATCTGTTAGAGTTTGATATGTTAAAATATAATGCATAAAGACAACGGGAGAAGCAAAATATTAGAATTACAAGAGTAGAGTAGAAAAGAAAGCATAAGCAATCTTATATGTAATGTATGTACGCTACAAGCATTTCTAACTTAAGGTACTATAAATTACAGCAATTTGACTTGTGTATTCTCTAAATTTCTTGAAATGAAATCTTACTCCAAAAGAGTCAAGATACTATCACTATTGAAAAAAGATTAAAAAATTTGCACTCTTGAGTAAGAATGGCAGATTTTCATTCTTTTGGAGTGAGATTCACTCCAAAAAAAAAAAAAAATTAAATTTCTTTCCTTTGGAATGACTTGCTCCAAAAAAAAAAAAAAAGAGTAAAAATCTACCACTCTATTTCAAGAGTGCAAATTTTTGACCCCTATTCAAAGTGGCAGTATTTTAACTCTTTTGGAGTAAGATTTCACTCCAAGAAATTTAAAGAGTAATCAAAGTTAAAATATCTAATACTCTAAAGGCATTTATAGTAGATAAAATAATTGTAAGTAAACAAAATAAAATGTAAATGGAACATTGCATTGAAATAATAATCAAACGTCATATGTAAACTTGAATTCTATAAAAATTTGTAAAATTAAAAATCTAATCTCTGACACAATTCATTCCAGCACGCAGACTAAAAGTGAACAATCCGTAAATTAATAAAGCTCATTATACAAATGCCTCAATATATCTAAAGTCAGCACAAGTGCATTTGTGTAATCGTAATTTGCGCATTTGTAGTTTGGTGTATAGCCTGTTTTGCGACTGGAAGGTATCTCACCTCTTGTTGTGCCTGCGTAGTCGCTGGCAATGCATGCTGCTCACTATTCATCTTCGTTCACTGAAGAATATTAATTAAACGTGTCTGACATACTTCATTTTTCATCCTGCAAAATGCATTACGTAAAGTTAATCTCGAGGATCGTTCCATTACTTGCTAAGTCAAAAATACTAACGCGAGTAACGGATAAACAAACACACACACACACACACACACACACACACACACACACACACACACACACACACACACACACACACACACACACACACACACACACACGTTATACGCAGCAGCCAAGATTCGAGGTGAGACGAAGAAGCCGATTGGGGAATCTGGGAGAATCTCAGACGAGTGAATACGTTGGCCTTTTAACACAGGCTTAATTAACGTGCGAAAGCGTTGTGCGCGTTAATTAAATATAACGTACAATGCGCAACGGCAAACTGCGTACTGGATTTGTAACGACTTTTCGTTGTGCAATATCGATTCACGACGATATCATGAAAAATGCGCACCATATTGCTATCGTGGGAGCAAATAGCTTTGGTCCTTGCACGATTTGAGACTTTCAAGTATACCTCTAATAAAAAGAGCGCGATCTCGTGCCTATGTACGTGACTTTTTCTCGACGAAGTCCTATATCCGTCGCGATTACCGATATGCGACAGCGGTTGCGTCATTCGAAATCTGCCGAAACGTGCTATCGTCCGTTTAACCTCGAAAAGTCAGCCGTTGCCACGAAGGCGACGAACGAACCGCGAACGAGTAATCGAGTCCCGAGTCCAAGTCCGCGTAAACATTCGCGTTGAAGCGAGCGAGTGAGCGAGCGAGGGCGGGAAGACGCCATTCGCGATGATGACGACGACGATGACGAGCGAGAAGGAACGCCGCGTAGATGTATGACGATTACATTTTAACCTCGCGGCGCTCTTCTCTCGACGGGCTCGTCGCTCTGGTCGCTCTTGTCGCGAACGACAAAGAGTGAGTCATCCTTTGGTACGACGTACGCGTCACAACCAGACGATGGACTCGACGTTCCTTTTAGCCGCCGCCGCTCTCTCGTATCTTTCCATCTCTCTCTCTCTCTCTCTCTCTCTCTCTCTATTCTTTTCCCATTTTTTTTTCGCGCTCGAAACAAAATTCTACCCCGATAATGCCCGTAGCCGTGAGAGCAAGAAGGGAGAAGAGACGAGAGTGACGAGACGTGAAAGACGCGGGATCCGGAATGGACGGATCTTTAATGGCGCGGCCGCCGGAGCAGCCGTGGCCGCGACGAAGAAAGGAACGGGCGCGTACCAATGGCCGCGACGAGCGTTGCATGCCATCGGCGAATACCCCTCGTCGGGTATCGTTCATCGATGTACAACGCGTAGTCGCCGACGGTTGGCTTGGCGCGTTCCGCTCCTTCGTATACAGAGTCACAGAGAGCAACGGGGACAAGGGGCCAACAAGATGGACGTGCTACGCGGACTCGGGGCGAGGGGGACACGAACTCGCGACAGACGCGCGGCGCGGAGCGGCGCGCCGCGGCGCAACGCAATACGGTTCGGCCCGGGTATCGCGGCTATCTAATGGATATACACGGATAAATTA
>NW_017305884.1:1039956-1041684 GCF_001594115.1 Trachymyrmex septentrionalis
CCATTCGGCCCGGGTATCGCGGCTATCTAATGGATATACACGGATAAATTACAACTCACGTGGTGCGCGGTGCCGTCGGCGGTTCTCGCATCTCGTTCTCCGTCGGCCTGGAGCCGCCTCCTCCTCGCCTCCTCTGCCACAAGTCTCACGCACACACACGCGCGCGCTGACGGGGGAGAGACGCGCGCCCGTCCCGATCCAGGGAACGCGCGGGGAGAGGCAGGGCCCGCGGTGGAGAGGGGCAAGGGGAATCGTCGGAGATTAAGAGTAGTGGGGAGTCCACATAGGCCGTTTCATCGCCCTCATCGCCTCGTTCCTCCTTGTTCCTCCTCGTTCGGTTCGTTCCTGAAATCCTCACGTTCCTTCGTTTCGCGCTGCTGACCGCCTGCCTGCCTGCCTGCTTGCCTCTCCCGGCGTCTCACCTCGCCAATGGCACCCACAAACAAATCTCCGATAATGGCCACGCGCCCTCGCCTACCGTCTCTTTGACTACCGCGACGGTCAGCCCGACGAAGCCGGGACGCGGGACGATCGCTTTCGGTCGTCACGGACGCCAAGCCGCACGAGAACTTCACGGGAATGTCGCCCCAGCGGGATCTACGTGCTCTCGCGGTTAACAGAAAATACGACGACTGTCATGGCGGCCCCTCGCCCACCCCGCAGGAACTTACGCGCGCGGGGCATCGCCAAGTAGACGGTCGCGGGACCGGTCCGTTAGGCGACTTTCGCCCGACGGGGGGGCCCGGCGGTGTCGAAAAAGAAATTATGCGGCCTGTTTTCCAACGAAATCTTGCACGGTTCGCTCGCATTCCTTCAGGTAAACGCGCCAGCTGGCCCCTTCCCGTCTCGCCAAAGTTGCGCGCGCAGCCCCCAGTCACGCGCTTGCCTCGCTCGCTTCCGGTGGCGGGAAATCACACGATTACGAAAGCACGTAAAGTCCGCCTTATTTTGCTATATATATTTCGCACAATTTTACACAAAACTCAAGTCCGCTTTATTTGCTGATGTTTTGGGTTGCTAATCTTCAATTCGATGTTACGAATTTCTAGAATTTTAATTCTTAGAAATTCACAAAATTCCTAAAATTCTGATATTTGAAATTCTCAGAATTTCAAATATCACCTCCTTAATAATCTTCTTGGTGATAAATCTTTCTTTTTAAATAAATTTTTAGATTTTTTAATAATGCGACTTATTGCTAGATCATATTCTCCGGATATTTTTGAGGTAATTAAATTTTTGTCGGTATTTATAAGATAATGTTAATAATTATATACGTTAGTAAAGTTAGGGAAATGTGTGTGTGTGTATGCGGGGCAGTCCTTACTTTACTAACGTATATAATTATTATCTTACAAATACCGATAATAATTTTACCGATTAACGGGTTATTTACGATATTAATTAATTATTGACAAGAATTTTAATTCTTAAAGATTAATTTTAAACGCTCAGAAATTGGCAAAGAATCAAATATGTAAACAACTGAGAAGTAATATTAATTTTTGAAAATATAATTCGAAGAATATATAATTGTGAAGATTTTGAATGTGAATATTAAGTCTTGGAATCAAGAAATTCAAACTTTTTATATATATTTATAAATAGAGAAATTTTCAAAAATCATTTAAGAACTCGCTGAAAAGTAAAAATTATGATTACGAGATTTCGAAAAATTTTAATTTAATTAAATTTGAAGGTATGCAAAAATAAATGAAAATTTAAACT
>NW_017305884.1:1041784-1064111 GCF_001594115.1 Trachymyrmex septentrionalis
TTTACATCAATTTGTACAAGTGACCGTTTTGGTCATACGTATATATAATGACACGTTCAACTTAAACACTGTATGTTTAGCGTGTTTATGTGTATTCGTTTATGTGAATAAAATTGCAGCTGTATGATTCGTTTCTTTCCACTTTGTTGTCAAGTTTGCATTGTTATGGTAACTTGAGTGGAACGTGAATTCTTAAAATGCAATGTATAAATAAATATAATGCGCACTCTTGCGAATCATGTGATATTCAACTTCATTGACATTAATAATTGCATACAAATTTGCAGGGTTGGAAAGTAATGCGTTACTTGTAACGTCCTTACCGTTACAATTATTTTTTTCCAGTAATGATTATGTTAATTTTCCTTATTTGTAACGTTAATAACGCAATTACTTCTTTTTTATAATGGTAGCGAATGTAATCGCTATTTTGTACACAATACATGTATATGAAACATGTATAAGAGAGTTAAAAAGAAGAAAATGTTATATTTTGTTATATTTGATCATGTTGCGATTAATCACAATCATTATAACCAGTAAATCGTGTTAAATTAGTAAATTAGTGACCAAGACAATTGGATGCCACTCTAAAAAAAAAAAAGATTATTAAAATTCGGTGAAAAAATAACAAAAATTGTAACGAGTCATTATTTTTTGAGTAACGATAATGATGACTGACAAGTTCCTTTTCAAAGAAACAACGAAAGAGTAATGATAACGAATTATTTTTCAGAAAAAACGATACCGGTTTTATAAAGTAACTTTCCCACCCTGCGTATAATTAAAAATTTGTCACGAGAATAAAAATTGTATCAACTATGTAAATGCGGATGTATGAAAGTCATAAAGATACACTTCTACATTTCGATGTGAACAAACGGAAACATTGACTAGTACACTATATAATATAAAATAATTGTTATTAGATGTGTACGATACAGAGAAATTAAATAAAGATCATGTTTGTACAAAGATTTTTGTACACAATTTGGTATCATTTTACCTTCCTTATTGCACAGTGTACTTGAATATGTTCTTTAAAGATAGACTTTAATTAAAACATAATTACTGTTTCATAGAAATTCAAGATTTTATAAAAACATTTACATTTTATAAAAACATATCATTCGTATTCAACATTTCACGTTACAGTGATCTGAAGAAAACACTGGAAAATTCAAGTTTATTCAAATTTACAAATTTTACAAGCGGTAAATTTTTGATTGTTTTTTTCTTTACGATTTCTTTAATTTAATGAGAATTCTTCGTATTTTTAACGATATTTGTCTGTATTTCGTATTGATCGTAGGATTATTTATTACTCATATATTTCGTAATTATCAATATTATCGATAATTAAGAAATAAGTCTATTTTTTATAGCTGAATTAGCGTATTGATTTGAAATAAAACAAATATATGTTTAAATTTATCGAAAACAAGAAAAAAATTCCATTGCAATTCAGTGCAGCCTTAGAATAAACTGGAAGTGCCATTCAATCTGAATAATATAGCAAAAATATCCAATATATGTCTGTCCTTATCTATTTAAAATCTGTTTGCGCTTGCACTAGACTAGATAATAATGGCATACAGTTGCCTAACTTTACACGCGATACACACTTTTATAATAATAAAGAATTTTCAAAACTGTAGATCGACGCATGCGCATCGCAATAAAATAAACAGACGAGGACAGATATATGTTAGAAAGAGCGCCAATTAGCTATATACCATTTTCATATATTCCAAGAGTGCAGTAATAAAAAGCAAACCTAATATACGTCGATATCGCATTATCGACCAACACGCATAGATTGTCAAATGTAGCAGATAGAATTTATTTCATACGATCCTTTTTCATGAATAACACAATTAATAAATCTCGTTAATGCAATGCAAAGTACCGTTACAGGATTGTCAAAGAAGATTGTTGAGGATTTTTGAAATATTGTTTGAAAACGGTATTTGACGGTATTTGAAATGCGCAAGCATTTGTAACTCTCTCTTCCTTTACAAGTCTTGTTTGGATCTCGTTATGTATTTCACTATCAGTCGATACTACAATTCCGTAGTGATTTCGTCCTGCGGCCGAAAACCGAGAATTGTGAAATCGTCGATGAGATAATCATGAGCTGGCGACCAATCCGACAGAATGGTGTAATTGGCCGCCTCTACGGGGCTACTCTGAAACTTCCATTGAGGATTCAAGTCGCGGTCTAAACCATCGTTGACTGCGCACTCGTCGTGTAACGCACGGATGTTGTTGGTCTCCAAGGGCAGCGTGCCATTATAACTGCGATTAAACGCAGAGATGGTCTGCAATTCTTGACAGTCACTCGTCGCCCTCGATCCTGTTCGCTTCAGATTATTTCCGTAGACGAGAGGCGTCGTTTGACCGATTGTCGAGCCGTTCGGGCTGAACTTTTCACTGCTGTAAATACCGAAAGCACTGTTTTGACCCAAACTCGAACCGAGGGGACTGCTGTCCTTTGTGTAGCCGAGGCTCGAACTCGCTGGACTGATGCTCGATTTATCGCTCGCTTGGAACGTCGCGAGAGGCACGTTCGCTTGGAATGTGGTGAGATTAGTGGGGGTGCTTCTCGGTTCGTATACGGGTTGATGAAGTGGTGGTTGCGATGTCGTGACCGATTGCGCCGATAACGAGGTCATTTGGACGGGGTTGCTCGTCGGCTGTTGCAGGAATGTCACGAGCTGAGCCACCTTTAAATTATAAAAGGGTAATGCATAATATACAGTTCGGCAATGTTGTTTCGTACACGTTTTATAAAAAAAGAAAAACAGCCTGCCGTTCAAAGAGAGAAGGGAGCTTTTACGCGGGGAATTCTCTAATGCTATGCTTTTTGCATACAGTTGGGTATGTGACTCACCAAAGTGCTTTAGGGACTAGCGTGAAAAAGAATTGAAAGTGTAAGATGATATTGATAGCGCTCATTTGTCGTTTTCACTTCAAGTAGAAATATTTGTCATAACAATCTTACTTCTGGAGAACTATGCCTTTTATATCTTCTCAATAGCCGCTCTGCCCATGAGAATAGTCGTTGCCAATCGTCGGGCGGAAGTGGTATCTCATCGTCTCTCCTATTCACGAGAACTAGTATCCTCGCCAGGTCACGTAGCACTGGTCTGTATCAATATCAATAAAGATTAATAAGAGCTCATTAAATTTTCAATAGATTTTTATTGAAAAGAGAGATATTCACAAGAGATTTATTACAGAAACATATTAGCATAATTTCTATTGGAAGTGTCCAATCTTCTAGTACATTTTTCTACAATATTTTATTTAATATTTGACAAATTAATTTTTGCTACAACGACTCTTAATGGATTAACATTAGAAAAGTATGCGATGGCCTAATTTTTCTACTGTATTTGTACCTATACGCTTGGATTCCGACGGCACCGTCTCCGTTATTTCCCGAGTAGTACAACTCTCTGACCTGTCTTCTAGTATCGTTGAGCATAGCGAGGAAAGTATTGGCCTCTCCACGGAGCGTCGCTAGGTGTTTCAGAAATTCTCTCCTCTCTGCGCTAAAATGCACAAGAACGGTCAATGAATCACTGCGCGTAAATAAGTGATAGAGTAAAAAAGAAAATTGAAAAAAATACCTGTCCTCAAACTGCTGGGCCAGCTTCACCGCCTTCTTCTTACGTCGGTGTACGACTATCGCGCCGCAGAGGATGATGAAGATACAGATAGTTGTACCGGAGACCACCCCTACCAAAATCGCGACCTGGCTACCGGTGAGGCCGAACATGTAGCCGGTCTCTCGACAGACACGACCCATGTATTCGTCCCGGGTGGACCAGTCGGAGACGAAGCCCGATGGGCAGGTGTGCACACAAGTACCCTGATGTAACAACACAGCGCATCTGGCACACGTCCCGTCTCTGCACCTCCTGCATCCCGTCTCGGATTCGATACATTCTATGGCTGCTGCAATTGATAAAATGCGATTTATTCGTTTATTCTTTATTATCCAAATCGAGCGCATCATTCAAGTTTTTGACAAACGTGTGTCAGAATACAAAATTATTCTTTAATAATAAGCTTAGATTAAACAAAAAATCGATCTCTTACAAAAATATCGTAAAAGCTGCGCCATATTTTTTAAAGCCTAAACGAATCTACGTCTCAAGTTTGAAATTGCTCGATTTATTAAATTTTTTGAAGTTTTTCTTGATGTTATAACGCCAAACTTAGATGTTATAAGAACCTTACTACTACGCTCGATATAAACTCCGGAATCTTACTACTCGAAAGCTTCGAAAGCAGCGGCAGAAAGTTTGCGCTGAATTACAGCGCTGGTTATAATGGGGTTGGCAGTGCCTTTTAACTTTTCCCTTACTTGTTGTCTATTCATATTATACGGTCTTAATAAATCGTTTATTATCACTTATTACGGAAAAATTTACAAATTTGTATAACATAATTGAAAAATATTTGATAGATCCTTAATAGCTTATATAAATCATCAACTCTTAAACTTTAATATTAATTACAAATACGTAATTATTATCAACACAATAAATTCCTTTTAAGAGCTAAAAATCCTATAATAACATACTTAATTTTGATTTCAATAAAATTTCTTCAATACATATCACAATAATGATATAATATATTATATACTAATATATATTAAAATATAATAACCTTTATAATAACCTTTCATGCAATTTTGAAGAATTTTGATGACACTTTTTGCAGTGCTAAAAAAAAACGATTTCGTTTTTATGCTAAAAAAAAAAAAAAATAACTTTTTGTTAAACACTGTTGTCGTTTCAAGTCTTCGAGTATCTTGGGCATTATAATTTTCTTCAATCAATCGTCAAATTCAGAAAGCAATACCATAATTCAATATCATAATTCAAGCAATTACAGAAGTCATAAATAATGTATGTAATACACGTTTGTAAACGACAAAATCTTTCAGTCGGAAACTAATAGAATTTTGTACAAGTATTTAGGTAGTGCAGCTACGCACGTTATGTATGTCAGGCATTTGGGCCATTGCTTGAGGCTATGGATCACCGCGGTAAGAATGCGAGAGAGATTTACATTACTTTCCTCATATTTTAGCGGCATTTCGTCACGCATGTACGTTTCTTATATTATGTACATCTTCGTTCTTGCTTACATCTTTGTTCTGTCTTTTTCTCATTAGAATTTCTCCCAGGTAGCATCTATTGGTTCATATA
Source organism: Trachymyrmex septentrionalis (assembly GCF_001594115.1). Lineage (NCBI taxonomy): Eukaryota > Metazoa > Arthropoda > Insecta > Hymenoptera > Formicidae > Trachymyrmex > Trachymyrmex septentrionalis. The sequence continues at coordinate 1,047,013 of NW_017305884.1, forward strand.
CGTTTTATATATAACATATTTCCTAAACGTATCTAATGTTCTACAAACGTTTAAGGAACGTATATAAAACCAACGTGTGCTACTGGGGCTGTTATTTTTGACAGAAATAATATCTAACAAATATCGTTTTTTTCCAGGCATTATTATTTTCTAAATATCATTTATGACTACTCTTGAAGAGAGACGCATCTCGCAGTAGCTTCAATATTTTAATAAATATTTTTTAACATCTTCATCACAGCGCGAGATGTTCTAATGTGAATTAGCCTGACGTTCAACTATAAAAATAATGGACACCGTAGTGCGTTCGTACTTCGTTTATACAATATCTGTTTGAACCAAATTCTTTGAGGTAGGATTCTCTTTCGAATGCCATAGGTCCCTTTTCGATATCTTTTAAAGTGGCCGACTTATCCTCATGTCGGATTTTCAAAAATTTGAAAAATGCTGTATATTCGAACCCCTTGCGATACAAAGAAAAATAAATACAAATGGATAAAAGCGATTCTCATTCGAATGACATAAACGAAGAAATTAAAAAATATTATCGTTGCGCGCTGGCCATTTTTTGTTTTTTACTTACATTTTTACTCTTTGAGGTATACGAATGAAATAATAAGCCGTCGAAACGAAATACAAACGCGTACTACGTATCCATTTTTATTCTTGTTAGAATTGTGTGCCAGGTTCACACATCAGTTGCATCTCTCGTTCCTTTTCTCTTCCTAGTTACGTCTCTTCCTTCATGCTCTGTGACCAGATATACATCACGCGGGGTCACTCAAGACAGCCGGATGGACAGTGAGCGAGAAAATTGAAAGACCTCGTGTGCGCAAGGGGGAAACAACCATAGTGAGACGGTTCATTAGTACGTGTATAAGGAATGCGGTTGCTGGTTTCTTGATTATGTGGGTCTATAAACGCGCATGCGCGTTCCGCGCACTTCAAAACAGCACGACGGACGCCGCGACGCGACGCGACGCGCGACAGTGTCGGTCACACACATTCTCCAAGTTGAGAACACTAGGTCGGAACCCGCTCGGGACTCCTTCTCTATCGTACCGTGGCTCTATGAAAGAAAAATCGCGGAATCACTTATTTATTTTACCGTCAACATCCTACGACTCCGTCGACGATTCGACGGAGAATGCTTCTGGGCATCGCCATCAGGACGCGCGATTCCCTCCGAGTTTCAACTTTCTACGCGTTTTTCTCGCGCGTGACAGATGGCGAAGCTCTCAGAAAATGTGCCGGACAATTTGTCAAGGAAAGCGCCGCATTCAGAAGAATATCTTATAATATATATATCGTATGACAAGAAGAAATTACGTTATATTATTCGATGACTATTATTCGCATTAACGATCGATTTTTATCTCGTACTATCTCGATAGAAAGTACTGTTGATCATTTAATATACATATTATTTAATAGAAAGTCATGCGTGACACGTAGTTTTGAAAGTTAGCCGGGAAATAGTTCAAGGCGAAAAGAAAATGGATATTTACGTTATTTAAACGAATTAATATAGAAGGATTAATAAATAATGTAGAATTATATTTCGATAACAAGAGAGAGAAAATTTTATATTCGCGAAGAAATTTATATTCTTAGAGATTATTTTCCAACATTCCCGGATTTAAAATTAGTTGCGCTACGCTTTTCGTATAATTTGAAAAAATTACGTTACTTAAACGCGTCAATATACAATATGGAGAACTTAATAATTAATGTAAAATATTTTCATAACAAAAAAATATGAAATTTATATCTCACAAAGAAATTTGTATTTTTAGAAATTATTTCAACTCCACTTAAAATTAATTGCACTACATTCTCCCGTAATTTTTCAAATTTATTTAAACGAGCCGATAAACAAGGAAGAATTAATAATAAATGTAAAATTACGATGTGTTTTCGATAATAAGAATATGAAATAAATAACAATAAATAAAAGGCAAAGTAAGAGTCAAACACATTTTTTAAATTGTCATACAATTAAAAAAAATAAATTACAAATAAAGAAAAGTAAAATTGACAAAAAAAAAATAAACAAACTCAGTTTAAATTCAGATATAAAACGTCTTATTTCTAAGGTTGCACAACTTTCCACGCAAAGCGAGGTCCACCCCATCTCTCCTCCTGTCAAGGGACGCAGGACTTTCCATGCACAAAGCAAAGTCCACCCCATCTCCCCCTTTTGCCTAGGGGCGGATGATTTTCCATGCGAAGCGAGTCCACCCCTGGACAGGAGAGGAGATGGGGTAGTCCTCGCTTCGTGTGGAAAGTTTTGCGCCTCTAGGCAGGAGAACAAGTGAGGTGGTTTTTAATTTATATATGTCGCAGAAATAAGACGTTATTTCGTTTTATTAATTATATGTAAAAATCAAAGTCAACGATGAACTTTAATCTTTTTGCAATAATTACTTTGCATTCTTATAGATTATTTTAACTCTAGATTTTTTAAATTAATTGCGTAACATTCTCATTTGATTTTTCAAATAGATTTCCATCAATAAACAAACTTTTCATAATCTTCTGCACGTCGAAAACGCTGTTAGTGGGTTTTATACGAGTTGAGTTTTAATTAGATAAATTAAAGGTCGAGGAGAGAAGTCGTTACTTCGAGCAGCCCACGCGATCGAATCGGTGCAATTTTCCATTTTACTGCGGACGTCGTTTTTTATCCAGAAAAACTGTAAGAAGAGAAATACGAAGAAGAAAAAAAAAAGAAAAAAAGAGGTCGGGTCTCATACATTTGTCATATCAAGAATTTGATTAAGCGCGAAATTTTTGTTAATTTCACAGATGTAGCGAAGAATCATTTATAAAGGAGCTCAGACAAACAAGTGTAACAGCAATTACATACACGTTTTCATTATTAATTAGACCGTCTATTGTGTACCGCTGACGTTTCTGTATTTAAAAACTCATATATCTAGAATTTTTTCCTTATGTAACATGGAAACGTGTGACTGTATATTGAATTATACGATCTGCCCCACACACACACACACACAGCATAATTCAACTTATTTCCTTTTTTTTTTTCATGCAGCTGAGATATTTTCTCAAAATTAAAATAGTACAATTTCGAACATTTCCGAACGAAATAAAATTTCAATCAAATTTTCGAAGTTTAAATTTGATTCTTTTCTGTTTGGTGTCTCCAATATTCCCCATTCTCACACGATAAGATCAAGGTTATCAAACTTGAACCTCGAAAATTGGATTATTTTATTTCGTTCGTAATTGTATCACGCTCGAAATTGTACATACCTCATTCTATTGTTCGGAAAGTAATTTCGTTTTTTCATATGAAAATGAAAGACGATTTTCAATCAGACGCGTTTCAAATGATCATGAACGGTCGAATTCGATAAATTTAATCTCTCAGCGATCTCACGAGTTGTTATTCGCCGGTTTGCATCAATTAATGCCTTTATTGTGTCTTCATCAGCTTCAACTGGCCTTCCAGAACGTGGTGCATCTTCAACATCAAAATTGCCGGATCGAAATTTTGCAAACCAGTTTTGGCACTGGCGTTCTGTCAATACATCTTCTCCATACACATCGGATAATTTTTTTCTTGCTTGAACAGCATTTTTACCTTTTCGATAGTAAAAAAGTAAAATATGCCGAAAATGCTGCTTTTCACTTTCATATTTGATAGGGCACCAATCAAAAACTACTGCGTAGAATCAATCGAACTTTTTTCACAAGCAAGCCTTGCTATATCAGCTGTCAAAATATATAATGATTATGCGGCTTAAGTGTGAAGTTGGCTGTGAAAAAATCCAATAAGTCCTCTGTTGGGAAAAAAACGAAATTACTTTCCGAACAACCTAATATAATGTAATTTAACATCCTTTATCATACAAATAATAAAATGAATAAGATTAATGTTATATATAAAGGAAAGTCTCCTATTATGAGATAAGCGTCTAAATATGAGATAGCAGCGTTGCTAATAAATGCTATTTGTTGGCACCATCATAAATTTATTGCTTTTAAGTTTAAACGCCTTTTTTACATTTCGTTGTTCCAATCTCCGCCTCCTACAAACTTTATTTACTTCCATTACTCTCCCCTTACATTCGACTTATACTCCGACGTTTATTCTCACCAAATGATACATATTATTAGAGTTAATAAAAATAATAACACTTCATGGATTCTACCTTTTAATTTAATACAAAAAGATAGTATTACACTTGGGTTTTATAATTTGGAACAATTGTTTTTTTTTTTTTCGAGAAGCACGTACTCTTAATGCCTTTTTTCACCTTTTGTCAAAGAAGTAAGTTTTCTTTCTAAGTTCACGCAGACGTCCCGAGTGAGTATCAAGACATAGATTTTTTTTGAGACGTGCACACGAAGCTCGTGTATCAATTACTCGTATACTCTCTGATATTTACGCACAAGAATACACCCGTCCACAACGCGACGCACGCAAAGCGTGAGGTACGAGCATTCGACCCGTAATGGAGAGAAGCTGGATTGAGTATCGCACAAGTTGGTGCGAGCTTCATTGAATAATTTCCAACTTCATTTTTTTTACAATTACTTCGCGAGACGAAGCGAAAGACTGCGTTTAAATAGAATCGAATCTGGACGTGAGAGAGGTTCTGATCTTCTGTAAATCAAAGAAACGGAAGCAATGCCGTTGTCAAATCCGTTCCAAAACTCTGATCTGAAGTTCAAACCTCCTGCGTATACATTGTGCTCTGATTTGCATGAAGTATGATCTTTCCAAGATCGTGTAAGATACACTGCAGTTCGTGTTAAATTTAGCACGTTTGACGTGTCCCAAACGGTCCACTCAAATCTTTGTATTAATTTAACACAAGACGAATACGTTAGAAACTATCACTATTTTGAAGTTACATTATAATTTTCAGTGTTATTAACATAACGTTAAGGAATTAAATTTCGTTTTTTTTTTTTTGTAAATGGAACTGCGTTTCATAATTGAATACTACATTCTTATAAAAAATACACATAATCAAATATGCAGACACCGGATAAAGCAGTCCATATATTGCACTTTCTATTTGTGAATTCATTACATAATAAAGCACAATATTATCCAATAAGTGTGAGAGTAATTCAAGTGACATATGTACCAAGATATCTATTTTGCTATTACGCAATCGCCGATGAGATTGGACATATAGTTAATAATTGCTGAAAATTGCCGCTATTTGTCGAAAGACATCTTTTTCCTCATCATGTACTCAGAGATCAAAGAGAATACACGATGTAATATTCAAGCTGTGCCATCGCATGTGTCGGTAGACATCGAATATCAGAAGTGTATGCTTTCAGTAATCTCCGATAAAAAGTTTCATTAGAGGTAAAGTGCATTCGAATTTCAACAGTGAACGCGGACTGCAGCATATATAAAAAAAAAAAAACTTGAAAAATTCGATTCTCGTGTAGGTAGAGAAATAAAAAAGAACAGACACACATTAGAGAATATATCTCTGCAGTGCAACATAAATTTCCCGTTTCGTCACGGTCGGAAAGTTACGTATTTTAAATGTAAATATTAACATGTATATAAACAAGTTACATTTTTTTAATTTAGCATTTTTTTAAATTTTCAGATTTGCAATCAGCAACTCCAAAAAGTTCCGTATACTAAGATTCAGCATATGTTCACAAAATTTTCTGTAAAAACTATATATGAAATATTTCCATACGTATAATAAATAATTATACATAATTATACATAATTACATATATTACTGTAAGAACTAATAAACAATCTAGAGAAAAGTTTCGTTAAAGTATTGATTAGCATCGAACCATAAAAATGAGCAATTTCGATGAAAATAATAGATATTATAGCACTTTTCTTTCGCCTGAAAAATATTAATAAAAGGACACTTCTTTTTTTCACAGTTACTATTTATTCATTAAGAAACGATTTTGCTGCAAAACGATGCTTTCGAGCAGAAAAATTGCATTTTCACAAAGTTTCCCGGACTTTGAAGAATTTTAAGCTTCATATCCGAGTTCAACACGTTCAAATCTAGTATAAAAATTGACCGATTTCATACGTTTCAATCATAAGCAAATTTTGGCCCTGAACCACCACCGTTCTTTGGAGCCAATCCGTAAGACCCACAATTACTCTAGTATTTCCAGTTTTCCTAGGCGAAACAGCCTCCCTAGAGAGACGAAAAGGTAAAAATATTCACAAACACGCGCTGACTTGTTACACAAGAAGTGACCTGCGCGAAAATTCAGACAAATGTCCTCGCCTAAAAATTTCTTCATGGACAGACACGAATAAAACATTGGCAACGCAGTACAAAATGCAACAGTCCCACGTATATTTTCAAGAAACATGGAGAGCAATTCAAAAGTAAGATTTATGCCTAGTCGAGTATGGAGGATTAGTGAATGACAAAAAAAAAGTTATAGACTTCTAGAGGTCAATGCATGCAAACGACGAGGATCGGAAGCACGATGCTTCCGTGTGCAATTCCCTTGACGAACACGCGTTTTATGATTGCGTTCGGACAAATTCCGACGATATATTTCGCGGATCGTTGGGAACTATTTACGTTCCAGCGGTCGGTCGAGACCGATATCACGGTAGTTCGTACCTGCGTCGGACCCAGACATTTCCATCTATCAGAAAGTGCCATTTACTAGTCAGGTGAAACTTCTCTCTCTCTCTCTCTCTTTCTCCCTCGACGTCACCGAAGATCGGTGCACTGTTGCTATCGTTGATCATTGGTGCAGCGCTCATAATATGAACTAGCAGTGATTTACGTCAGAGTCTCTCAACCCACATCGTCGTAGCTCCACTCGCTGATTAGGGCTTTCAAGCAATTTCCCTGAAGCACTTACTCCGACGCAGAGTATTAAATTACTCGCACGTAAAAATACATTTAAAAATGAGATGTGCTCAATAGCGAAGAAAAAGACTTGGAGAGAATAAAAGAAAGTCATCATGTCATCGCTCAATTTGTTTTACGTGAGAATTTTGTAATTAATTGAAAAATGTGTAAAGACCGAATCAAGCGACGGTGACGTTTTATGCACCAAGTGCATAAAAACGAGCCGTTTGACCGCTTGACGTGTGAACGTCATTGTATGTTCCTGTCTTTGCCAAATTCGCAACGCTTACCATCACCAGCGACGCCGGGCAAAATGAAATACTTGGCTAATTGCATTTATTTCGTATCTATCTTTTATTAAAAGGAATCTAATACTCGATACCTTTTTTTACGCACTTGGCATATATTTTTTCTTATTTTGTATTTTATTTTTATTTTTATTTTTACTTTTATCATATTTTTTTATCATATATTGTATTTTATTTTACTTTTCTGTACATGTATTTTATTCTTTTAATTGTATGACTTTTTAAAGAAACGTGTTGACTCTTACTTTGGCCTTTATTTATTGTTATTTATTTAAAGAGGGGTTTTTTTTTAGGTATATTATGACCGAAGATTTGAATCAAGCTATTTCTTTGAAGATATTGTCAAAAGGAAAGTTACAAAAAATTTTTCTTTTAAGAGAAGTCTTCCCTCTTTGGAAGTTATATATATCTAGTAAAATTACGTACGAGTGACAAAGACGGATAACTGTGCTGTCGCAATTCAATTTGGAAATAAGTATAGATTACGCGACATTATTCTTTCTGGACGTTCGTAAATATTAACTAAAAGTACACAGTGCGATATATAAATGAAACTTGAAACTATAGGTATAAAGACCCACTTTATCTATAAACCTACATTATTAATAAAACAGTTCCTGCATGATCTTCGCGTCGCGCGTTTTAGACGCGTTATCAACGTTATTATATGGTTCTGTCTTTATCATACATTATACGTCGAATCAAGGATAAAATGATATAACAGCTAACTGATAAGCGCGCTTGCCAAACGCAGCCTTTTAGCCTTCCAACATCTTTTTTACCGCCCAAGTATAATAAAAAGGATAATTTACAACGCCGATCACTTTACGAATGCTAATATAAAATTATTCGTAGCGTAACCATCTTTTGCAGTACTTTTCCAATACAACGTTAAACTTTCCCCAATAAAAGCTTTATATTTACTTGTACGAATAGAAGATCAGATGCGCTATAAACTATAAATAATACGTATGTGTGTGTGTTGTTACTTTCTAAAAAGTAACAGCTCACTTTCATTGTAGACTTTTATAAAACTGCTACAATTTCCCTAAAACATTTTAATATTTTTTAGTAAAATGTCTTAATAAGTATTTTATAAATCCTTTAAAGATATTTTATAAGTTTTCTACGTTAGAAATTATTTTTAAAAACTCGTCAGATATTGTATATATATATATGCGTGTATATATATATGTGTGTGTGTGTGTGTATATATATATATATACAATTTCCATATTTTAACGCTAAGGCTGGAATACTTTCCACGCGTGTATCTAATAGGCGACATGTGAATGTAAACGTGCATTTTTCGACCGTTTGATGTACGGGTCTACTCACCTACAGATACATTCACTTCCTGCTGGATATTCGACACACTTTTGAGTACGTGCGACGGCCGATTGAGCACCGCTGCTAGGCCACCAGGGAGACCAATAAGCCGTGGCAACGGCTCTATCGCAAAAGTAAAACGCGAAACGCGGGAAACGCTATAAACACGTCAGGTAAATGCGTATATTATTTTGTATATGGTAATTTCGCAATAATGAGATAAAAGCAAGGATCTCGCACTACGTGCAACAGTATTGAGGCAGACAAAAGTCTGAGTGTTCTCGAAGAACGTTTTCTCAAAGATATCTTAATGTGTATGTAATGTACTAAATAATATTTAGATAATAAGAAAATCAATAAAGGAACAAATAAACTTAATTTTGAAGTCAAGGTTGTTCTATTAAATAATACCCACGTACACAACATCATTATGATTTGGAAAATGAGTTTAAAATGAATGACTATTTATAAAATGAGGCCTCTTTTCGTAACAGACTTACAATTAAATGAAGACTGCGGATCATAATGTCTTTTTGGCACTTGGTCCCGTTTAAAATTCGTCAAGGCGTCCAATTAGCGCGAGGCGACTCGCTCGTAAAATTAACAAGCCACAATTGGCGGACCGAACGGATGGTCAGCAGATGCTCGGGCTTCCCGTATATGCATGTGCGTTTGCACGTGTGCAATATGAACACGCAAACTGTCATTTTCCCATGTTTAGATAATGCGACGTCGTAATTATCGTGCTACAACTTCTCGTAGCTCGTTTCTAAATACAATTAACTAGCGATTGTGAGAATTACCTGATAACTGAGCACACTCTATTATTTATCTAATTAAAATCCGTTTCATGCGTATCATTAATATACGATAGATATATTTAAAAGCAGCAAATTTCTTAACGGCATAGATCATAACGCAAGATAGTAGCATATATTATATATTTTAAAATATATAATTAACGCTATCATGTCGGAGTATTCTTATAATTTATAATGCTCGACGTCTAACTTTTCGTTGTTGCGATAATATATAATATTATACTTGTGAATCTGATTTCTAATTGGAATACTAAAGACGACCTAATCGAAGGTCGAAACGTCTATTTATCTAATTGTTACATGTTTTAAAATATATAATATTTGCTGCTAACATCTTGCGTTGTGGTATACGTCGTTAAGAAATTTGTTGTTTTAAAATTTGATCCACGTATCGACTTTTATTGTTAGATATATTTAACTTAACATTTTAAGATAAAATTACCGCTTTAATATAATGTACTTATCCAAAGTGTACGTTAATCTTTTAATTATTGCAGCATTACTTTATCAGTACATAAACTTTCTGAAATATCAATAAAACATAAAGTATTTTTCGCATTAGAAGCGAATCAAGCATTTATGAGCTCGAATCGAATCGAATCTTTGATAAAATTCGTTCAAAAACGAATTAAATCCAAACTTTTTGATTCCAATCCGAATCAAATTTTCCCGAATTTACATTCAAAATTTAAAGTAATAAAGTTAATATAATAAAGTAATAAATTAATTTAAAAGTAATAAAGTATGTTCAATAACGTTTTATTTTCCATATACAATATAATAATTTATGAGGGCTCATATTGCCCTCACGCGTGATTATCACGTCGTGCGTGCAAGGATGTCATTACGTCACCCTTACAACGATGATGGAGGCACGTATGTAGTGTGAGCGTAAAAGATGTCACTATACAATCACGTGTGATGATGCATATTGCACGTAATGATATTAAACGTAAATGATTGTACTGTTAACAAATTTGTTTATAACAATTCAGGTTTTTGTTTATTTGACATAATATAACAATTAAATTTATTCATATATATTTATACAGAGTCACTTCAGAGATGTAATAAAAAAGTTATACGTTTAGAATAATGAAATAACTAATTTAAGTTAAACAACGACGAGACGATTATAATCACAACAAATCAATTTGCTGTCGCATATTTACAAATCGTTTGTACAAAGTACTGGTAAGTTTATTAAATCAACAAAATCTTTTCTCTATCATAATCTCATCAAAGATCTTTCTTTTAAATATCAAATTGTGCACCCGTTTCGATTTTCTAATTTACCAATTACAAAGTGCGTTACAATCTCATAAACTCATAAACTTTTCACATTTCGACAACATGTTAAATTTATCATGTTAAATTTCTCCCTTCTCGATCTATACTCGTAGAATATTCCTACAAAACATTTTTTTTTCAAATATCTCCAGTGATATTTTAATTTCGGCAACTTGCTTATCCTTCCCCGGTTATATTTTATACTCCCGCTACAGTGTGTAAAGACTCGGTGCTGAAAGAGCTAACGCGATCCGTGCGAGGTGCCTATCGTCCGAGTCCTCTCTATGGCGCTCCTACAAACGAATAACTGTACTTTGCGATTTACTCCTCCGCGCGAGATGCCCGTGCGAGCGAACGAGGATTGAATCAGAACTGAACGCGGAACCTGTCGATATACAACGAGATAGTGGAAGGCAAACGCGGCGATGAAGAAAGAACGACGTACACCTCAGATTTTGCCATCATTCCACCAGGAAAGGTAGAAAATCGGCCATTACGTAACCTGGTTAACGTCTGTGTCTCCATCCATTGGCGAAGGGATCCGCCAATACAAAGTGACAGTTATAACTCATCGCCAGATATTGCGAAGTACACCTGAATACGAGTTTGTTTATAACTTAGTAAATCAATACAGATACTTGTGTTATCGATACTTGCATCTAACAATAAGGAAAATAAATAATCAAGCGTCGCGACGCCATATAGAAATGTAGAACGGGATCGCTTGATGGGTCGCTTGACCGCTTGACGTGTTGAATGTCAATGGCTTTAGCAGAAAAAGCAGCTAGTTTTGCAACTGTTGTAAAGTTCTTTAATATGATTAATCTTGCCCTTAGCTCCTTACTGGATCTAAATGTATAAACCAATTATATTCAAGATTATTTTTACATATTCTATATATTCTTCCGGAAACTAGTAGATTGTTGCAAATCAATATTTCACATTGTAAGGGACTCCGCACAATAAAAGGAACAGGGAACAGAGAATAAGAATTTCAACCTATCAGATATCATGTATTATGAAATACATAGTTTCTGTTAGGTTCACCTAACGAAAAAAAATATAGTCAATTTTAATAAATATTTTAGTCGAATACTGCCAACTAAATATTTATTAAATATAAAGATATATTTACTTGATTACTTATAAGTAATGTCAATTTGACATTTAATAATCTTTTTTTTTTTTGCTGAACAAATATTTATTCACTGTAAGTAAATGTTTAGTTGGCAGTATTGAACTAAATATTTATTAAAACTGACTATATTTTTTTCTCAGTGTTGAAATTCTTATTCTCTGCTTATCTGTTCCCCTGTTCCTTATATTGTGCGGAGCCCTGACACTTCCAACAAAAATTTCGTTTTAATATTAAGTACCATTTGTGTATCGAACGCGTTGCTACATGTGCGAAAGTACAAGATATTGATCAATACGCGGGTTGGTTGATGTCCGAACAGAAAGGGAAACCTGGGAAACCCTCATAAGCTTTAGAGGAACCTCACGCAACGAGCGTGGCACGCACCCGTGCATTTCGTATGCTTCATCGATCATGGAAATGCACGTGACCATTGTCAGATCAGCAACTACTGGATCCATATATAACTACAACCTGAAAACGCGCCGGCAAAAGGCTCCGTTCGATTTAACCTTCCATCAGTAAAATTTTCAATCTTCGTTTGCAACTTGGATCGTCAAACTACAGATTTTGATATTGCTCCGGACTGTATAAAAATCTGAAAAGATTCCTATATTCTTGAGAAAGCTTTCACAATTAGTTTTTACTATTACAAAAATTGGATTGTATTTCATGTATTTTTTACAAATTTGAATTTACCTACCAGAATTCTTAATAAAAAATCGATTATGCCTTTAAAGTTTAATATTACCGATGGAGAGTGGAATCTAGTGGTCAAGACAAATATCAAAATCAAAATTAATTAATTCTTCTTCGTTCATATTTCACGACTTCCGCAAGAAATCAAGTAGCTCTCGCGAAAGAGCAAGAACATCGAGAGAATGCACGTTGATGCCTTTTTTTTTAACTGTACGTCTTACGTTAAAATAACAATTGATATACGTGAAAATTAAAAGTAGCATAATGTTATTTAATTCAACGAATTGGTTCAAGTACCTACTTCAAATTTTTGTCCCATAACGTTTAACAGCGTTTAAGAAGCACAACGCAAAAGGTCCGTTTGTTCGCGAATTTCGAAGTCGCAAATGAAGTCGCGATGATAAATGGATAATGACGAGAACCGCAAGACCTCGACAGCAATGATAGTAATATAGTAGTGATGTGTCACGGAAGAGACGTAATTAAGAAACTATGCGGTCACGATGTAACGTACATTACCTATTTATATATACGTCTTTAAAATCTTTCGGCTACACAAATCGAGTGTTCTCTCGCTGAAGCGGCCTGAAGTGAAAATAACATGCGAGATACGATGTGTCCGCCTTAATACGCGTTCCTTAATTACGTAATTCTTTCGGCGGAAATAGTGAAATCGCGAAACGTCCCTTTCATTATTTCACACGGTTCGAGTCACTTTTCGTAACAATAACGTTTCTGTCTTTTAATTCTACAAATTTTACGCGTGTATCCCGAAACAAGTCCCGAGACACAACGATAAATTTCTTACGACAAGCATAATAAATAAACAACGCGACATTGTAACTGTAAATTAATAATATCTTTCACAAATTTGATTAGAGAGGAGTCCAGGTTTTAGGCAGTAAAAGATTTTTGTATGAAAGGCGGATTTCAGAAATGTTATATGTTCACATGCAAAACAATAGTTTAAATATGCAGTCAGATGTTGCATTTTTACATCATGCGTACACGTCTATTTTGGATCAATTGTAATTGCAAATCGCTTATTTGAAAACGACAGTCTATCAGTTCAAGTTTATCTTATAATAAAATTTTATATTTTTTAGAGTACATTTATCCGTATATTTTATGCGGCATAAAATAAATAAAAATTTGCAAATCATTTATGCTTACTATGGCATCACATAATAATTGCAAAAGTACATTATATAATATAATGTATTGCATTTAAGTACATATGATGTTAATGTTCCGTATAGCGATATCATAATAATATTGTAAATCTGAAAATGACTTTTACATATATATGACTGATACATATGTTGTTGCAACACTGTGATATTTACAAGGATATTTAACACTAAAACGTTTAACCGTTGCGTAATCTAAATTTTACAATTACCTTAATGTAAACGTTTTTGCTTTTATAATGTCATAAGTAATCATAAAATTGTTCAAAATATTCAGTAAATTAATTTGTTGATTTTGCATATCGTCTCTTGATTAAAACGTAATTCTATCGATGCACTTCTAGGAAATTCAGAGACGTTTCTTTCTTCTTCGATGACAAGGATAATATCCGTTGGGGAAGAGATGGATGTCACGGCGACACGATATATGTATATGTTGACTTCACTGATTTAATTTTTATCACGCCGCGCAGAAGAGAGAATTTAAAACGTCAGCAGCGGCGTAACAGAGGCTCCACATACTGCACAGAGAAACAGATGGATTGCGCTAGATTCACAGAAGAAAACGGTACTTTAGAAAATCAAAGGGGAGCTCTCTCTCTCTCTCTCTCTCACTCTGAAGAAAAGAGAGAGAAACGAGAACAGACTATCGTATACTGATACTCCACCTCTAATCCACACAGGAACAGGGACCGGTATATACCCGTGAAAAAAGTCTGGAAACCCTTCCTACAGCTCGACGGAGATCGAGTAAAGTTCAAGATAAGGAAAATCCCACGAGCGGATGCTCCGTTAACCTTTCCAACCGCAGCTGACATTCATACAGAGGACTTTTTCTTCACCTCGAGATTCATAAATCAACAGTATCGACGATAAAAAGTAATTATATAACAAGTCCGATTGCAAACAATAACATACTAAAAAAGTTTTTCTCTCGAAAAACGACGATTGTTCAAGCTCAGCGTCACATCATATAACTTCTACAATTTTTGTTCTATTCATTTGAAAAAAAAAAAAATAATAGCCTTTTTTTTAAAAGGTACAATGTAATATAAAGCCTTAAATTACTAAATGCACGTATATTTGCCAGTTAGAATATTAATTCTAATTTGATATACTCATTAACGATATTCACTATGTAGATAATATATTTATGATAGAAGTAAATTTTTTCATTATTCACTAAACTATTTTTTATGCTGAGTAAAATTGTTCCGTATAATATCCGGTTGATGTTGTAAGTAACACATAAAAGATTATTTCGGCTAGTGTACCTTTTATATAGTAAACTTTGAAAATAACATAAAACACAATATTAATACTAACATATTCTATTTAAGCCAGATTAATCTTGGCGTCTGGTGACTCAAGGCGCAATCTCTCCCGGAAATATTGTGTCATTGATAAATATAAGCAAAGAAAAACCTGAGAGTGGTCATTCCAGTCTTTTACATCCATCAAAGTCGATTGTTCGTCCTTGTCTAATTCATGGTAATAGCATGGAAGAGAACCACGAAAACGTGAACATTACCTTACGAGGTTTGATACACGAAAAAAGCTGGGATGTCCACTCTCAGGTTTCTCTCTGGTATAAGATTTTGGTAAGTTGCTTTACTAAATTGCATTTACTGTTATGTCTCGATGCGATAACTTTTTATGAATTTAGAAATTTTGAATTTCTAAATTCATGAAAGAAAACGTGTTTAATCTTCACTGTGTTCTAATGACAAAGCCATATTTTCGCAATAGCGTATGAGCAAGTCTACCTATCTCAAGAAAAAAATACGCGATTCAACACGAACAATATTACGTGATCCATTCCCAGACCAGAGTTAAGTAACGTCCGAATCGAGAGGAAGGATCAATTCGAAAGAGGCGGACCGTCGGAAATCACATGGGATAATCGAAGCGTAAAACATACGGATAGGATTCCCCTCTTTCTTTCAAGAATGAGCGAACTTACTTATCTCCCATCGGCAAGTGCTCGTAAAAATGTTAAAAAATCGCGCGCTGCGGAAACATAACTTGCTCCACTTGAATACGAAACAATAACTGATGGTAGAGCACGGTGGTCGTACGTCGACGATCAGCGTTAATTACGAAAATTCCGGACCAATCTTCTCATCTGCGATAATCGCTAACCGGTGTGGCCATCGTCGATTCGCATTCGCATTGAGCTCACAGGATGCTACCGTTCAACATGGAACGGCTGTCAGTGACACGTATCGCACGCGGATCCCGGTGCCCCAGACACGTATATCCCACTTACAGGAGAGGAAAGGGGAAGAGAGAGAGAGAGAGAGAGAGAGAGAGAGAGAGAGAGAGAGAGAGAGGAGAGAGCAATTGGCGTTGGAGGAAATAAGCGCAGTACAGAGCAAATGTAATATGCAGAAAAGCGTATCCGCGAATTACGCGCGCGCTCGCGAAGAGGAAGGAAGAGGTCGAGAATTGCGAAATTACATTCGCGTCAGTAGAAACGGTATCGTAACAATGAACCGGAAACCTAGAGAGGAGGATATTCCACGATAAACTGTCGCACGATTAAAGCCGGTTTCAAACAATCTGCTATTCACCGTCATTGATACAAAACATTCTATCTCGCCGCTTTAAATGTTCGCCGTTATCATTTCAACCGGGTCTTACTCATTATTATTTTGAGAATGTTTCTGACTGTACAGAGTCCCAGACAAGTATATCCCACTTCCGAAAAAATACAATATTCGTGACAGTAGTAAAGCTTTAGAAAACTCTGTTAAAAGTTTTCCCTCGGCATGATCGAAATGGTCAGAGTCATCTGAATGTCCTAAATAATATCGGGTTACTCTCCCTTCAGCTTCATTTTTCAGCTTTTCTGTTCTCCGTTTGGTGACACAAATTAACACAAGCGTCATCCTACCTTACTTGGCATTTTCAGTGAAGTAAGCAGAAACAGAACGATATCTTGTGTCGACTTGTCTCGTTAAATAGAAAGCGCCCAATGATTTGATATTTCCTTTTCTAGGATAGCACTCTCTACGCCATTGAACGGCACGAGTACGGGAGAGGCAAGCAGCGAGTACGGAGAGAGGATTTCTGGTGCAATGCACCTGTGAACTCGCGAGAGAGCATTGTGCAACAATTAGCGGTTGAGACGGCTATGCCGACCACCGGCCTATGCGACGCCGATCCCGCTGCGCTTCGTGCTCGCCTTCAGGAAAGAACGAGTCGTTACACTCGTACGAGAACGCCACCGCGTTGCACAAAAGCAGAAATAAACAAACCAGTCGCTCTAAAAATGTCCCCGCAAAGATATTTATCCTCGCGAGAGAACGCGAGAATGTTGCTAAAATCATCCGCAAACTCGCCCACTTCGCTTTAACTCCTTTCATCGAAAAATGTTATCGTAATTTAAAAGGCTTAATATGAAGCGACCGATATGACTATATATCGATATGAATATATATGTATATAAATGAAATTTTAAATAAGAACAA
>NW_017305884.1:1064211-1114295 GCF_001594115.1 Trachymyrmex septentrionalis
TATGAAGCGACCGATATGAGATCGATATGAATATATATGTATATAAATGAAATTTTAAATAAGAACAACTCTATATTCGGTCGAAGCGGATCTTAAATACACATTTCTTGTGTGAATTTTGGTTCTATTAGGTTGTTCGGAAAGTAATTTCGTTTTTTCATATGAAAATGAAAGACGATTTTCAATCAGACGCGTTTCAAATGATCATGAACGGTCGAATTCGATAAATTTAATCTCTCAGCGATCTCACGAGTTGTTATTCGCCGGTTTGCATCAATTAATGCCTTTATTGTGTCTTCATCAGCTTCAACTGGCCTTCCAGAACGTGGTGCATCTTCAACATCAAAATTGCCGGATCGAAATTTTGCAAACCAGTTTTGGCACTGGCGTTCTGTCAATACATCTTCTCCATACACATCGGATAATTTTTTTCTTGCTTGAACAGCATTTTTACCTTTTCGATAGTAAAAAAGTAAAATATGCCGAAAATGCTGCTTTTCACTTTCATATTTGATAGGGCACCAACCAAAAACTACTGCGTAGAATCAATCGAACTTTTTTCACAAGCAAGCCTTGCTATATCAGCTGTCAAAATATATAATGATTATGCGGCTTAAGTGTGAAGTTGGCTGTGAAAAAATACAATAAGTCCTCTGTTGGGAAAAAAACGAAATTACTTTCCGAACAATCTAATATATTCTGGTTCTACTCATGAATGCGTTTTAAATCTGAAAGAACATCTTCAGGCGTGTGATACGCAGAATCAGAATGTATATAATTTATGAAATCTACAGTGTCAAAGTAGTAATACAAGTTCAGTCGTAATACAAAAAAATTATGGCAAATTTAGGATGAAATTAATAAGTCTGGAGATGATTATACGCTTCTATCGCGCGTTTTGTACATCTCATGAAATTGACAAGGATTCATATGTAAATGCTGTGACACTCAGATGCTCTCGACATTATTACAAACGCGAGGTCTCTTAATTTAGGCACGTATTAAACGGTGAAACAATTTAAATGCTTAAAAGAGGACAAAGCTGTAACATTAAATATTATTACTTAGTGTAAGAAATTTAGAGGAAACGGGCACAACAGAGAAACTATCAGAGTCAAGGCTGTGGCAAAGACTGATGTTTATATGGAGGAGACTAGGGGCCTCGATTCGAATCCCGGGGCGCTCTAATATTTCTCTCGTGTTGTTGCTTATTTCTTAAATTACGTTAAATGTCAAGAACAGAAAGGAATTTCGACACCAATTACGGAATTTTAAGTACATTTCTACTAACATGGGAAAGCCAAAAGTTACTTTACTTGGATAGTTTCTATGCCGTTCTCAGCAAAAAAATTGTAAGTTTAATGTCTGAAATAATTTAACTTGATTAACTTTTTCGACCGTGCAATTTTTAATTGTTAACGTTCTAGAAATTAAAACTTCTTTTTTCATTTCTCTTTGAATCAATGGATTTAATCTATTTATTGACATATTTAAAGACCTTTTTATGCCGAAAATGGCTAAGAATTCTAATATATTATATAATAGACTCAAATTAATGAGATTAAGTGTTTTTTAAGACTTGAGATGTATATATATATATATATATATATATATGTGTGTGTGTGTGTGTGTGTGTGTGTGTGTGTGTGTGTGTGTGTGTGTGTGTGTGTCATAAATTTAAAATTATAGTTCGCTGATAAAGCATACTTGGTAATTTAGTCTGCTTGCAACTTTAATAAACCCTTTAAATACGTTCCAGACGCCTTGCTCCGAAATAGCGTATTATATCGTAGAAATTTTTAAGAAAAGATACTGATCAAGCAAAATTTTAAAAAGGCCTAGCACACTAAACGCACATACCGAATATGGCAAAAGTCGTTAATAATGTTTAATGAATGTAAGTAATTAACTGATTCTTCGTTTTATGTCTACATTGACTCTCGGTAGGTAAGCTTGCATCAAGCAAAACACGTGTTCCGGCGTATTTAGATAGAACAAGGTGGAAACGAATTATATTTTATACGGCACAGTTAAAAAATCGGTTATAAGTTACAACATTTGAAACGGGAAGTTTTCAAATCGCGAGCACTGAAAATCGGCGACATTCTTTATAGTATTGTTATACATCGACGCTGGTGTGTATAAATATGTACACATTTTTCACCGAGTATGCGCATGTGTCTACGTAATCGTTTACGAAAACGTAATATCTTGCATGATGTATGCAAGACGATTTGTTATTGATGGTGTAATCGAGAGGTGCAGATATATATATATACTTTACGTGAGAAAGTCGGACAAAATTCTATTGCGCTTTCTTTCCAAGAAGGTCGTATTAAAAGAATTAATAATGACTTTTTTTTTACGAGCTTAGGTTAGTACACGTACATGTCCGAGTATTTCAATAAATACTCCCTTTATTACATATTACACCACTACATTCGTTCCTCCGCTTCCTTGCCTTCTTTACGTACCAAATTTGTACTGGCAAGTTATTAGTAACTCATAAATCTTCTATTTCACAATTAAGATTGTGATGTTTCTACTATCGATTGTTGATTCTATATATATTTATATATGATCTATTATTTTTTTGTATCTGAATGCGGAATTTTAAATAGCGAATACTTTTTTTTGGATTTAATTGGATTCAATTGGAATCAATTAGATTCAATTGGATTAAAAAACTGCATTTCCTATTGAAAATTTTGAACTGAACAGTACTCATAATGCACAGAAAAAGCTAATATTATAGACTGAAAGGCATAGAGATATATGCTCCATGCAATTCCTATATATGAATAAAAATGCATTCAGGATTGAAAAGAAATTTATTTTAACATACGTGAATCAATATTTCTGAAAACCTGAATCCATTTTAATTTATTTCAATCCATTCTCGTTTGCTGGGAAATATAATAAAGTATAAACAATTTACATTACTATGAGACAACATTGGGTGTCGGATAATCAAATCTCGCCGACGTCGTGTGCCGTGATTAGCTTAATATTCGGGCTGTGTTCGACTTGGCTTGCGAGTTTATTCACATTCGATCGTTCATTTTACTTTTAATCAAAGAGAAACAAAAGAACATAACTCAATTATTTTTACGTTACAACTTTTTTTAACTTAGTTGGATTAAAACGAAACATGTCCTACTTATAATTCCGAATGATTTAAGTGTAGCATTTACGATCCATTTTTAAATAATAACTTTTTTTACTCAATTAGATTGAAAAATTGCATTTTATATTGAGAATATTGAAATGAGCAGTAATCACGTTGCACAGAAATTGCTGATATTATTTTTGAATTTAACTGAATTAAAAAAATTGTACTTCCTATTCACACAATTCCGAATTGAGTAGTATTCACGATGCACAGAAAATGCTAATATTATTTTCAGATTGAAAGGCATAGAGAGATATGCTCTATGCAATTCTTATAAATGAATAAAAATGCATTCAGGATTGAAAAGGATTCATTTTAACATTCATGAATCCGTATTTCTGAAAATCTAAATCCATTTTAGTCCATTTCAATCCATTCCCGTTTTGCTGGGAGGATAATTAACAAACAAAAAACATGTCGAAGTGTGTGTGTGTGTGTGTGTGTGTGTGTGTGTGTGTGTATGTGTGTGTGTACACACAGCGGCGCAGCCCCACGTGTGCCCGCGACGCGGTATTGTGTCGCACGAGACATGAAAACGCGGAGCCTCCTCTTACAATCGAACTCTTACCCGATGCGTTGTCCTGAGCCAAGGTATAATCCGCGTGACAGGCGAGGAGGAACGCGGCACCGAACTTCACTAGCAGCGTCGTCAAATTACCCATTTCTCCAAGTCAACATAATTCCCCGTTACGGCGGCGAGAGATCACGGGGGCGATACCGCGCGAGCACGTAATCCCGTCCCGTTACATTCGCGATGGCGCAAAAGAGCGTCACCACACCGCGCGACGTACGATGGCATACTGCGGCGCTTGTGAACGTTCCGCGCACATCAGCCTTTCGACGCTCGCGGCGTCCTCTCGCAGCCAATACTCCGGCATCTCCGGCGTTCCGTCACGGTGACCGAGCGTCGAATGCGTTCGCTTTGAACGCTCACGCTCACACGCTGCAGGGAGCATTCACGCCATTCGCACTTATAAACACTTTTTTCAATCGTTTTTGTTTTAATTTCTCACGCACTGTTAAGCCCGATTTACATGGCACACAGAACGCGGGCCGCAGGTGTACGCTTGTCGCGACCTGCGACCCGCGTTCTTCGTGCTATGTAAATCGAGCTTTCAGTTGACGCAATAAATAGCGAGTAAATAGCGATAGAGATAGAATATATATGTACTAACCTATCAGAAATCGGATACACCGGAATATACAGTTTCTGATAGATTGAAATCACGTTAGTTTTATCGCTATCGTTACTCCCTCGTATTATTGTTATTTATATGTACTTGACTGGAATGCTCCGGTTGTAGGACTGACTATTTCAAAACGTTGATATTTCGCATATGAAAACGAGTTTTAAAGTGCAATTAAAAAAGTTTGTGCATAAAGTTCGATGTCCAAGATGCTAGAAATCAGTCCGAGATCTCGGACAGAGAAAAAAATTAACAAATCACATTTGAACAATTTGATCACATAACCATTACGATTGGTCAATTCTTTCTCCATCCGAGGTCTCGGATTGATTTCTAACATCGTGGATACAAGACTTAAAACCCCTGCGCACAATAGCAGGAGTAAAGGTGCCTTTTCATGCGCAGCACGCAGCGACAGCAAAAATGTCACGTGATGCAAATTTTTCGTAATTACTTCCGCTGCATTTGCTACGCATGAAAAGAAATAACGGCAACAGCACATATATCAAAGTTTAATCTCAAATATGTCTTTTCTTATTTGCTCAGTTCGAAAATTAATATGAAAAACTTAAAAAGATAAAAAACTTGTGATTATATGGCAACTGTTAGTGCAGTTACAATTTAGACAATTATCTAACTATTTCAGGTTTCAATTATTTAGGATTTAAAATATCCCCCATCACTTCAAATCTTAATAAAAATGTACTCATTGTATGTACGCAATGTAAATGTACTCAATTTTCACATTTTTTGAAAATATTTTCTCGATTTCAAATTCTTTGCTGTTCGTTGTGCGTTCGGTTGAACTTCGATGAGATGTGGTAAAATGTATTTTGCGTCGGAAGTGCGTCATGTAAAATTTTTAACGAATATAGCAACGAATTACTGCCGCAACTGCATATAAAAAGTCAGCTTAAGGAATAAAGAATAATAAACGATTTTAATCCATCAGAAATCGGATATATCGGAATACACGGTTTCTGATAGATTGAAATCATTTATTCTTCATTCCTAATTTCTTATTCCTTCTATTGTGCGCAGGGCCTAAGTCATTCAGTTATATATTTCTTCGCAGTTAGTCTGAAATATATGACGATCAATCAAAAATTGTCTAATCTTTATTTCTGCAAATGTAAATTGACTTTAATCTTTGTTTAATTTGCTTTTTCTAATTCTTATACTGTGATAAAAATATGCTAAATTTTAATATTTGTTTGAATAGTATTATATAGCTGGATATATTTACTAAATGTAATTTCACTTAACTGTCATCTTTTTTTTATTTAACATCTTTATTTATACCGTAGGTAAATGTTATAAGATAATATTATTCAAATATTTATTAAAATTTATTACATTCTTTCTCTCAGTGTAGAATAAAAAAAAAAAGATAAAAAGATAAATCGGAATTAAAGTTAATTTGTAGATTAAGAAAAAACTTACCAAGTGAAGTTCAATCATAAGTATGCCTATGAGTCTCGTTTGGATGGAAAACTAATTGTAGTCTATGCACAAAACCTAACTATAAGGTATAATCTATATTAGAAGTAGGGCACAAGTGGTGTTCGAATTCTTACTTTAAAAACCTATATGTCTGATACTTGACGAAATAATCGCGATAACTTTTAACTCAATTTTTGCAATCACGAGATAGGCGGATGTACCATCCAGAAACGTTCACGGCCCTGAATTCGAAATCTATCGAAGCCTGATGCACGCAGTGTCTCTCTCTCTCAAAGTCTCATTCAGGATCAGGATATCGATCATGTAACTTTTTCTGTAGAGCAGAAATGTGAAAATTTTTATGTATGTATGTGTATATACACATACCTACAAAACACGTTTCCGCCTTAGGGAAAAAGTTACATGACCGATACCCTGGAAACGCAAGAAACACTTGTGAACCAGAAAGCATTGACGAAAGAAAGTTAATATAGGGCGAATTTTTTGAATTGCACAAACTACGCGCGGAGCCCATAAGAATCATTCACATATATTCTGTTGAATAAAAGAATTTACATTAATGAACAACGTTCGTTCATGCGAATTACCCTTATTGCCATAAAAAATTTCTTCGTTATTACGAATGGTACAGCAGCGGTCGGGATTATGATTAGGAGAGCTTCATCTATAGTAGCTGACACATACACACGCGCGCACGCGCGCGCACATATCGTGTTTTATTATTTATTATATTTATATTACACAAAGATGTATATTTTTTCTCTCTTAATCGTATTATTGTATTGATCTTCAAATACAATTCGCCGATTTCTTCGCCATTCTGTATTATTAAATAGAGTTTAACCAATATCTTTTCTTAATAATTATTACACATTAAACCAGGTCACAAAAAAAAAAAAAGAATTACATCTATCCGACTGAAGAAGGAAAAAGAATAAACAGACGAAAGCTAGAAAGAAAAACGGAGAAAGAGAGATACAGTGGAGCGAAAGAAGCTAAGGAGAAAAAAGAAAAAAAGTAAACGCTACAAAAAAACGAATTAGACTTAAAGTATACGTTATATACGAAGATCAGGAATAAGAGATACCTAATCTCGTTCTCGCCCTAACGATGATACTTCCCGTTGCTGCTGCCAATCCATACAGCGACTGTTGCTGTCACGTTTTATTTTTTTCTCACGGCCACATACATGAGTTTCTTGTTTTACTTTACAGATTCGTCTTTCCTTTTTTCTTTCTTTTTTATACAAATTACTTAGGCATCATGATATTCAGGTTTCACTGTTTGACGCAGTTTCGTCTCGACGCCTCACACCTACGCCTCTCATTCGTGCAATTTACAAGTCGCAAGTTCGTCTCATTTATACAAATCGTCAAAATAATAATAATAATAATAATAATAATAATAATAAACGCGACAAAGACGCATGCTTCAACGCTACGACGGGCACGGCTCTGCGTACGAAACGAGAGATGCATCAAGAGGTTCCTAGAGGATCTTTCTACAATATCTCGGTGATGCAGTAACTGACCTTAGATCTTTTACTCATTCACAAGGCGAGCCTAAGTGACAATGTACACAACGTTATATTACGGACATACTACAAAAATTCTATTGTACATGGGGACGCACGCCGCAAACTCCATGTACGCAAAGCCGTGTGCGCGACGACAAAAAAAACGAACAGATATATACATATGTATGTATCTACATATATATGTATATATATATATATCGTTCGTTTCACTTCAGAATTTATCTTCTTCCTTTCTTCCTTTGCTTCTTTGTATCACAAATAATATTACAATATTACTCCTTCTAAGATAAAATTTTTTTGTTTCCCTTTCATCCCACAATTGTAGATTATAAGCGTTTGGTTTACATTTCAATATATCTCTCTTATTACATCTAAGCGGTACTTTTTGGCTGTATCCGTCTGTTTTATATAAAGACCAACCTTGATGTCAAGGAGTATCGAAACGGTCTCGAAAAAGTCTCACAAAAATGAAAATTAGGCTTTACGATACTTTTCTTCTGAAGTGTGAACTTGTCATTCTTTTTATTATTTTTTTAAAACATGATTTAAGCTTCTAAATAAAATGTTCTCAGAGATAATCTTTTTTTTTTTTTTACATTTGTCGCTATGCACTATGTACAAAGAATCTTTTTTTTTTACGCTCAATAACTTCATCTCTGAATACATAGTTACTATTTAAAAATGATTACATCTAACTTATCGTATTCTATGCTGTGTGGGGAGACGTGACGGCTATTTTCAATATGTACTCAATTTTTATATGATGTGTATACATACATACACACACAATACATATATATGTATACACACACATAATACATATATATATTATACATATATGTATATACTTTTTTTCTACGCAAACTAATATTATATATACATCGTATTTTTCTATGTAATATTATTATTATACAATTTTCTTGATCTTTGCTAGTTCTCCCTGATGTAGTAAGAGAATCACCTGTTAATATTATTACATTTGTCGTAGCGAAAATTTGCCTCTCTTACACTTATAAAATACAATGAGAACGATGACGACGATAATGACAGCAAAGATGACGATAATAAATTTTCGTATTAATATGAAAAAAATTAATATAAAATATACATATATAAATCAGTAATTATTACAAATTTCATGATAATGCCATAACTATTAATTTAATCGCTAACAATAAACCGTATGCGAGACATTGGATCTGAATCACCGGTTTCACGACCGTACATATATATTAAATATGATAAAGTGACAGTAAATATGACGCCATATAAAATGTATCACTGAATGCAATGTGATGTGTTCTTTGTTACATTATATTAGATACAGCGATACTAAAGTCTTACAAGTGTTCTCATTTTAATCTCGCTCGATGCGAGTATAAAAATATTTCTCTTTACGAAATTGTCAACCCGTTTACAACACGCAAAATCAAATAAAAATTTACATGAAAAGCAGCTACAAAAATATATTAATATCAAAATGTAATAAAAATGTAGATTTTATGTGGATCGTGTACATAGCTGTGAGTTAATAATTCATGTAGCAACACAAATAAAAAAAAAAATAAAACATATAGCAACACAGTTCTTTTTTTTACATTCATGAGAGAACACTTGTTTTACATGTCCATGCTCAATTTTTGCGAAAAAGAAAAGAGAATATTTAATTTTCGCTTGTGGTACTGACTTATTCGTCTTACTATATTTATATGCATCCGATTTTGGCTGCCACAATTTTACAGATTTCAAATTCGACAGCATTAAATACAATATGCCCTGTTTGCATATTCCTGCGTACATGATGTTGTTAAGAAAATCTATATCTTTAGATTTTTACAAACATGAGTAAAAAAAGCAAACTTTTATTTATTATCATTGTTTTTCAATAGCGATATTGTGAGTTATTCTATAAATTAAAAATTTAAAAAAATTTTGCATTTTATATCTTGCCTTTATATTAATTCGAAAAGGCCACTGTTCAAGGCCACACAGGCCAAAAAAGTTAAATTAAATTCAATCACGAAGAAGGATATCTATTACTTCAACTTCCATTTGTCATTTATCTTTTTTCTTTTTATAATTCTCAGAAACAATTTTTTAATATCATTTTCATTTAAACATCTTGTACATTGGAAGATATTTTTTTCGAGCATATTGATTCTAAACTTGATATCTGGAAAATTAATATAACTGTTTTTTCACATTTTCATACTTATACTTTCATGTTCCAGATACGCGTAAAATAATACAAGGAGCAATCACAAAACATCTTATGATCGCACGATCCCAAATCATCGTTAAATAAGAAAGTCGATTTATATTAGAACAGAAAAAATAGAATATTAAATCAACAAACAATATATTATATTTTAATATTTTAAATTTGATCTATTTATGGTGTTACATCGATTACTCTTTTCCCTATAAATTCCGATCGCGATGTAACTTCGTTATGTTACATATAGACTGGTTTTATCGCATGAGGATGTTTTGCTCCTTTATTAACTAGAACATACCTTACCAACTAGTAAGGCTATCTTCAGTCATAAACGGATTTATATTACTTAGTTTCTTACATTATTGCCCATTATTCGGTGCATCTAATTAAAGCCGGATCTTAGTGTGATATAATGTAAATACAATCTACTTCCATATTAGTCTATGCTCATAAACTCACCGGAGTTTCACGTAACTCGATGAAGATTACACTTAGGTATGTACTGATTTGTGTCGAGGTGCCAGCCTTTCGTCAGCGCGCATGGATAATGCGAGACAGCTTTACAACCACGTTTCACGCAACCAATATTCGCGCCTGTCAAGCCGCAGGAGTCACATACTGATTTAGCGGCGTCCCACACAGCCTCTTGCAATCCTGTCACTCTACCACCTGCCAAACACAATCCCAATTTTCATATTGCGTATTACTTTCGAACTATACAATTCCACCGCTTTTCTTATCTTTCCATCATTCTGATGACTTACCTGCCATATATACCCCGGCCGCCCAAACCGCGCATTGCTCGTGAAGCCACACCTCCCATCGTTGTTCCTCCCCGCCGGGATGCAGAGTCATACCCGTAAAAATGACATTTGTGTTACTTTCAACGGAATTTCGCTTCTTCTTGCCCATTTTCGCGGAGAACTGGTCGGCTAGACCAGCGTACCTCAAGCTCCTCTTGTTCTTACTACCTTTCTTCTGTTCTGTCGTAATTTCCTGTTCATCAGCCGATAAAATTCCATCCTCTAATCGCTCTTTGCCAATTAAATATGGACCAAATAAGTCACTTAACACGCCAGCTGGAACCTGTCATGCAAGCATTTACCATATTATTCGCAATGTTAATACATAATTACTCGCTTCTAAAACTGCTTCTGCACTAATCGTATCGCAGCACTGTGATTCAAGTAGAGTCGCTAGCTTGACATTGATTAAATCACAACGTTTGCAACATGCTTATGATGTGATATGATTAATATTAAACCCCAATTTAATAGCCTATTGCGTTTAGTGCTAAATATTTACTTGCCTCACAAATTAAATATATTACTTGAAGCATTAAATTCAGATAGAATATATATATTTACCGTGTAAGTTCCAGTTGCGATATGCGGTCCGGCCAAATTCGGATGCGGCCTGGACGAATCGCCAGGTATAACAGAATGAGGACCCTGTTTACAAAATACGCAGATCCAGGTCGAATCCGTAGTGTGCGCGTCGTATCGCGAGGATAATGTTGAACTGAAGAGACCTGCTCTGCTGACTTTACCTGTGGATAACAAGGATAAGTGATAAATTAAATCTCATTCTAAAAATGAATACCTATAGAAACAATTTCTCATCTCATAAGCGTACCTCTGTAATCTAAATCATTTTGATGACTAAGCCTTTTACTTCGGCCTCCGTTCCCGTTGCCGACGCTTTTCCGTTTCTCCTTGCTCTTCTCCTCCTCTTCTTCCCGAGGTGCATTAACTACTTGGATGCTCAACGGACTGTCCCTTGGCCCCTCCACGTGAACCACTGGTCCTCGGGACCTAATCGAACTCGCGTTCGAACCAGAATCATACGCCATCTCCCTCAGACCATCAATCTTGGTATTTTTCTTTGTTTTTTTCAAAGCTTGATCCTGCTTCTTCGAGCCTTTGGACATCCGTCTCTTCTTCATCTCTTTCGGAGAATCGTCTGTCGTACCAAAAATGTTCTCCGTCGACCTAGAAATTTTTCTCTTTCCACCCTGCATTTTGCCCTTCTTACCTCTTTTCCCCGACAGTTTTGTGTCCACCGTGGAAGAAACATCAATGGGATTGCTCTGAACGTTCTGCGAATCTGTTATCGGTAGTATACTATTTTCGAGACCTTCGAATTTCACAGCGGCATTGTCACCTTGGATTTGCGCGTTTGCGAGTTCCACTTTTAATTCTTCATTTTTGACTTCCGGATCCGCTTCCACGATTCCGGCGAACATTTTTGCTAGTTCCGATTCAACTTCAACGAAAGGATTTGTTGCCGTTGTCGTATTGCTCGTATCCTTTGGGCTCATTACCTTCGGGAACTCGGACGATGCGTCCTCACTGGATTTTCTTCGTGTCCTCTGATTTGTCGATATCAAGTTATTAGTCGTATCCTCGCTACTACTTCGTCTTCGAACCGGTTGACTTTCCTCTGATCTTTCCTCGGTGATTTCGTCTATTGCTACCTTATTTGATATTCTTTCTTCCGCTTCTCTGGTGATCTGCTCCTCTGTTGTCTTGATATCGGCTGCCAGTGTAGAACTAGTCGTCTCTTCTAACAACGGGTCAATAGTCCTCGGTTCCGTAGGTTCCGTGGGCTCAAGTTCCATGTCCTCGACCTCTGTTTTCGAGTCCTTGCTCAGCCTCACAGGTTTCTCTAGTTTTCGTTTCCTACGTTGCTTAGTGTTATCATTCGAGTCGTCGTTGCTGAAAGCTGGTGACACTACTTCGTCCTCCCGAGTTGGCGATTTAGACTTCTGTCGTTCCGGCGACATACTTTTAACGCTGGACGTATCCTTTTCCTCTATCGGCATCACGATCACTGAACCGATATTCTCAGTATTCCCAAGTTTCTTATTTCCTCCCTCCAATTTCTCTAACAAAGAATCAACACCTTTTTTGCCCCTCTTCGGCAAATTCTTAGGTGACCTCACACTTGTTTCCTCATGTTTCTTGTCCCTCTCAGAAGAGGATTCTCGCTTAGGACTGTCCGTAACGTCTTTCTCCATCTTGGATGTAAGATTGACTATAACAGGTAAGACATTCCTTGGCACTTGCGCGATAACACTCAACGTATCCTTAGCTTTCAAAACTTCAGACTCCTTTTTTTCCGTAACCACCCTCTCTATCGTTACACTAGGCGGCAAATTTATCACTTTCTGCGTAAAATTATCTACATTCATTTCTTTAATCTTATCATGAAGATTGGCTACTCCCTTTAGATTACTTTCAAAGTTTTTCACCGTTATCTTAGGAGTGGTCATCTCCTTCGTCGATAGCGAAACTGGTTCGCTGACCGAGTTTGGCGTCGGTACAGACGAGCTGATTCCGCTATCTGACGAAGTCTCTCCGTTAAGTGGTATAGGTGGTGAGATTATGTTTCCGTTTCGATTGCCTTTATCCACGTTTCTCGCGGTCAAACTGATGGGAATATCCTGAGGTATCCGAGAGTAATTCTCCGCCATAATTTCCGATGTAGATGAAAGATCTAAGGTGTTTTGGGAGCCAGGCGAATTTCTATATTGATTTTGATTTTGCCGATTGTCCACTAACATTTGTAAACTGAACAGGGGATTGCCTGGCGTGTTCGCTGGTGTGACGCTCTTCGAGGGAACCGTGGGTGTATGCCATGTCGGCGGTGCTTGTGTGTGAGCAAGTTGTGGAGTGAGTTGAGACGGTAGATGGGACGCTCGCGCTATGGAAGGATGTGTGTAGAACCCGGCTGTTCCCAATGAGGCACCAGATAACGTCGGATGGATATTGAGAGCTAGAAGCGCAATCATCGCGATTAATTTATTATGACGTTGAAAAAATATCGCATTAAATATCTGGAATTTAAAATTACCTTGACCCGGCGGCATCAGATGATTCCAGACAGTTTGTGGTGGAGGTGTGCCAACCGGTGGTCGGCTATGACCTGGATACTGTCCTGACATTTCGAAACACGCCCAATTGCTTAATCTCGGATTGCAGGCGGTCACTAGATCGATATTTTCTGACTTGTGTGCCTCTTCCTCACTACAGCATTCTTTCTTAATATTATTACATTTGACATTCAACTGTAAATGTGTCCAAGATAATGATTTCGTTTTACGATCACTTAAGCGTGATGATAATATATGCGTAATGTATTTGTCCTGATACACACTCTCTTGTTTCAAATTACTGTTTGTTATAACCGTTCCATTTACTTCATCACTATCAACATGCAATTTACCGATAGTTTTCAGTAATTCTTCGCCTTTTTTCGAGTTACATGACAATTCATTTAAATCAGAAAGCTTCAATAAACCATAATCTACTTTCTTGTACTTTACATTATAAAAACTTTGTACATTAGGGGAATGATTTAATTGTCTTAAAATGGCACCATCTACTGAAAGTGTCTCTTTATCGACACCTGACGAATGTGGACAATTGCAGAGTTGATTTTTCGTCTCTATACTATAGGTATGACTGCATTGCGAACATTTTTTTGAATTTATCACTAAATTAAGTGGCTCATTATCTGCTACAGAAGTGATGCAATTAGAGTCGCAAGCTTCTTTACCGTGCTGAATATTATCCGATGTCACTTTCAATCCGATAATATTTTGCGTGTCGATCGAATGTTTTGACGCACAACTAAACAGACCAACATTTGCGTCGTAACAAATTTCTCTCTGCGATTCAGATGAAACTTTGGTTTTATCTTTTGTAAGCAAATATGTAAGCTCCGTTGTTTTACTGATATTTAGCGAATTAGAGTCTGCTTCTTCATCGAAATCCTTCTGGCAGCTATCTAGCCTATTCTTTCGTTCCTCCTGCAGGTTTCCCGTTTTTATGGATAGTGATTCATTAACTGTACCAATTAGTACATTAGAATTCACTATCCTATCATCGTGTCGTGCCGTTGGTAATAACTTTGTAGAATATATCAAGTTTAAATTAATAGATTCCGTGGTATCTTTTGTTTTGTAATACAAGTCATCTATATTCTGCGTGGTATTATGTGCTACCAATGCTTGCAGATCAATCCACTGCATAAAATTGTTTGGTAGCGCCCATTGTGGCGCAACGTCAAATATGTGTAGTCCTAGAAACAAAAAATGTATCGTAATTTATATTTACCACAAATTTTATTGCGTTATGAGGCGAAATGACACATGCTAGTATAATTTAAAGTGTCAGGAAGCAATAGATCGATAGACAATAATATTGGTATCAGAATTTATTTTACAATTAGAAATAAATGACGCTGTAATTTACACATAGAAATAATTTATAACATAGAAATATTTAATTTTACGATCGTTTTGGTCGCGATTAAAGAACATATACAGAGTAAAACATATACAAAAAAGCATATACAAAATAATAGCACAATAATTATATTTTACCATTGCAGGAAACAATAGAAGAGTCGTGATAACTCACACCATACTGTAGATCTGGACTACTTTTATTTCTCTCATTTGTACTCTGACAATAGTAGTAATATCGCTCTATATCCAGAAACTTATCAAACTTTTCTTCTGGCGATATATGTTTAGACGTTTGTAGAGATTCTGTAATCATATAACAGAAACATTTCTCTTACTGCTCTAGATATATCGCAAAAATTGTTAAAGGTCTGTTTTTATAACTAAACTAATATACACTTTTTGTACTTGAAGTGAAATAGATATAGGTTTGAAATTTGATAGAAGTTCTAGTGCAGTCAAGAGAACTGCAGCAATAAAAAACAATATAATTCTCACAAAAATCTATAATTTACACAAAAACTTAATAATTCTTCACAATATTTACACGACATTATAAATGCTGACTTGAGCAAGCTGCTAATATAATATGTGACATAAGAATACAGGAATTTAAGCGGTAAATAAAATATTGTAGCCTGTGTAGTGAGATTGAAATTTTTATTCAGGAAATAAGTATTTTCGCCAATGCGAGACAAAACAAAACAGATCACAACTTAGCAGCTTGCAGTCTAAGTACAGGTAAAGAATATCAGCTCGAATGAAACGCAGCAAAACACTTAAACCATTTACGCTCTCCAGGCAAACTCTTCAAGGCACGCAGCAAATATTCCATAGGACAAGTTAAAGAACCGCGATTAGATAAGAATAAGAAACGCAGGATAACGCTTTCTCATCTCAATCTTTTGTTCTAATGTGAATTTGATTATTTGCACTACTTGTAGCGAATATAGATATTAACTTTAATCTTGGTTCAACTTACTCTTTATCTTTTTCTTATTCTTAAAACTAGAAAAAGTCGAAGAGTTAGTTGTGAACACTGATGCTGTCACTCACAAATTGATTAAAGATATGTATTTAATATAATTATAAAAGCAAATTAAATCCCCTATATATTCTATTGTATTATTAAGTAAAATCAGTCCCTATTCTGATTAACTTAACTTGAAACTTTAAGATACAAGTTGATAAAATAATGAAATATCTAATTTAATTAGTAAAGTTGATTATTAAATTATGTACTCATTATCTGGCATTGGGTCTAAAAAGATTAATTTCAAAAAAATCAAATTAAAAGTTAATATTACCGATAAAAAATGTAAATTAAGTTAAAAAGTTAAGAGTCTACAACGAAACTAAGTTAAAATTAATTAACTTTACAATCTTTTAACTTAGCTTTTAACTTTTTAACTTAACCCTGAGTAAAATATATATGTTATAATTAAAAATATTTGAATTTCATTTTTATATTCAAATTAAATCAATATACAATAACGGCTTTAATGCAATTAAAGTGCGTTCTAGTGCAAATTTGCTATTAAATTAATATATATTAGAGGCTGCTTTATAAAGTTTATCTAAATGCAGTAGCATAATATAATTAACTTTGACAATAAAATAATACATGTATATTCTGTTGAATAATGTAATAATATCATTACTGGGTATTTAATTGCTTAAGATGTCTAAAAGCCCAATTGCACCAACATTACTTTGAATACGATTTTAAGTAAGGCTTAAAACTCTCTCCCTCTCCCTCTCTTTTTCTCTCGGCTTTAAAAAGAGAAAAAAAAGAGTTTTAAGCCTCGCTTAACGCAAGTAACAAAGTACAACAAAGTAATCGTTGGTGTAATCGGACCTAAATACTTTTACATTCAACTCCATCATGCTAATTTCACGAACAGCAGTTTTCAGTATAGTGCAAGTGACCGAATTCGCTATTAAATACACACACAGACACACACGCCTCACGCTTCCACCTTCCGTCAAGAACATTCACTTTGCTTTTATTCATACGACCCATTGACATCGACTATCAAAACAGCTATTATCCACTACGTGTATCGGCGAATCGTCAGCTCGTATGTACACTTTCGAGCATAACCACGATGAAAGACCGACGCATTTCGCGACGCGTCCATTGCGATTTGCCACTTTGTCGGATACTTTTTTTTTTCTCCAAATCGTATCATCACATCGCAAAAAATCCGTCAAATCATCGACTCGTCGACATTCGTGAAGGAGTAACGTGGCGATCGTATTATCAACATATTTGACAGTTGGAAAAGGAGAAAATGAGGTGAGGACAGTAGACGAGGTTTCGAAAAAAACGGAAAAAGTCGCGACGGCAATCGTGCCTAACGGTCCGCTGCGAGATCTGGGTTCCACGTTGTCATCGTTGTCCTCGCGGACGTCAATATCGCTATTGCCGTGACATTCACGAGAGAGGAGACGTACAGCACGTACGAAGCTTGCGGTGCAACATTGCTTGCAACGTTTACAATGTTACTGCAACGTTGCTAAAACGAACGATCTCTGTGCTGTGTACGTATAATATGATCAGCCCGGTATCACATGCTTCGAGAATTCGGCTCGCGATCCCGATGACACGCACCGCGCGTTTACTTACACGCGCCGTTTACAGGGTAGGAGAGAAACGGAGAAACGAAGTAGAAAGAACGGAGTGCAGCGTGCATATACGAGAGACTATAGCCTACGACAGTGGTGCCGCGAACACGTTTATCCCGTACATTTACTGTGTGCAGATACACGTATTGTACACTCGCGCGGCCGTACACATCGATAGCGTGTCGTGCGGACACCTATGCACGCGCGGGTAAGACGTGTCATGAACGAACAAGAGCGAGAGAGAGAGAGAGAGAGAGAGAGAAGGAGCGAGGGGAGACAGACAAAGGAGAGAAAAAGAGGGGGAGACGCAGGAAGGAGGCACCCGTGGTCCACGCACCCCCGTGTCGACGAACGTTTTTGAAGGAGCACCGCCGTGTGTCACCGCTGACCGAGGCGTGCACGATGGAGCACGATAACCGCCGCGAGTATATATATGTATACCGCGAGTAGCCACCGGGTAAATCACAGCGACAAGACGGGATAAACCGGCAGCGGTAATAGCAGCAACAGCGAATCCACGTATCAGACGTACACACAGACGTATACACAGCGCACACACACATGCGCGCGCGCGCACACACACATATACACGATGCGCGAAAGATGAACGTAACGCACGTACGTTACACACGGCGTCGTATTGCCCACCGGCGGCAACGACGACGATTACGACGGCGATTACGGCGGTGGGTGGGAAAGAAGGAATAAATCTTTCTGGCGAGCAGGAAGGAGGAAGAATGATACGCACGTTTTGATGTTGATCGCACTGACACGAGTTATACGGGCGCACAGATCGTAAACGCGATCCGGTGTGTACGGGTACGGAGTTGCGCGCCGATCGCGCCAGCGAAAAACCACACAATCGAGTACCGACACAACGACGCACACACGGAGAGAGAGAGAGAGAGAGAGAGAGAGAGAGAGAGAGAGAGAGAGAGAGAGAGAGAGAGAGAATCGAGAGCGGAACGGAACGGAACGCCGTGGCGCGGCGCGGCGCGGCGCGGCGCCGCGCGATCCGCCTCTGCTCCCCTTGGCCCCTTGGCCGTTCGCGCGATAATCGCGCGGGCGCACAATATAATATTCACTTGCGTTTTCCCGATCCGACAATGGGATCTCGTTACCGCACTACCACCGAGACGCCAACGAGTTGTCGACGATGATCACACGACGAAGGCCCGAAAGGTGGACCGATCGTCGTCGGCCACGATCACTCGGCATAGAAATAGATTATGGAACGATAGAAAAGACACATACACACAATCGCGAATGTAACAATAGACTTTCATGCACCTACCGCAACGAAACCCTATCGCCACGGACGATTTTACGATTTTCAGCCCCAAAATCGTCGGGGCATCAACCAAATCAGTATTTCAACAATGGTGGCCATCCATACAGCGAGCCAGACCGCCATGCGCCGGCGTGACATCTAACGGTGGCGGCACGAATCACGTTTTTGTTTCTCAAGCAAGCCGACGCGTCGCGACTAGAGAGACTGAAAAGGTAAAGTCACTAGATTTCTTAAGTATGTGCTGCAAATAATTTCAGAAATGTCGTGAAATCGTGTCAAAATGGCCGAACACGATTTCAAGCATGTGGATTCATCTTTTAAACTGTACCGTAGTCTCTTCGTGCACTTCCATGCATTAAACTTCTCAACACATATGAACCTGTATTAAACTAAATAATACATAAATTAAAAATTTATATATATTTTTGGTCATAAATAAATTAATTACAATTAAAAAACATTTACTTACGTACTTGACAGCTTTATTTTCCAAAATAAAGTACGTATACAGAAATGCATAAATTTGAAATGCATTTCTCGTCAAAATGGATGCGAGTTTGCGGTATTTTAGATATCTAGTGACTTTACTCCAAGGGAGAGTGGCAAATTGCATCACGTGATTACCCGTCCAATTAGTTTGCCACTTTCTCCTTTTGAGTAGAACACGCTTACAAAAATGTTAGCTAACATACTATAATTTACGTTACGCATACTATAGAATTTTAGAGACAGAAACGCGTTCTGAAATACGGGCCTATATTTATAATGGGTTTTCTACAATAAACCATATCAGTCATAAATCAGAAGTCAGAAGCTAAAAATTGACTATGACATGCATTCTACAATAAGCCATTAGTCATAAATCAGAAGTAAATTAGAAGCTGGCAATTGACCAATCACAGTCGTCAATTTCCAATGTCTAACTTCTGATTTATGACTAATGGCTTATATTGTAGAATGGCCATGATTGGTCAATTTTTAGCTTCTGACTTCTGATTTATGACTAATGGCCCAGCAAACGAGAATGGATTGAAAACGAATTAAAATGGATTCAGATTTTTAGAAATACGGATTCATAAATATTGAAATGAATCTTTTTTTCAATCTTAAATGCATTTTTATTCATTTATAAGAATGGCATGGAATATATTTCTATGCTTTTTAATCTAAAAATAGTATTATAGTATTTTGTATGCAACGTGAATAGTGCTTAAATGCAGTTTTTCAATCCAGTTGAATCTAAAAATAATATCGATGCGACAGATCTAAATTAAAAGCTATCGAAAATAAAAAGACCGGTGTGACGAACTTTGGTAATTATGAAGGATGCACCTTCTCCTCAAGGAAACTCGTAACCTTCCTTGAGAAAAGGAAGCTAAGGCTCCTTGTTTGGTCAAGGAAGGTTTATGAAACGTGAAATAAGAAACACGAAATCCTCATTCCTCATAGAAGGACTACGAATACGGTATAAAATATGGACCAATCAGATGAGAGTTCACTGAACGGCTCAGTGAGCGGTTGTCGTTCTAAATGAATACACCCAAAATGCGCAAGAACTGACAAGAACACACCTTTGCTTCTTCCACCCTGACTAGAACTATGATGCGCGGAATTTTGTCTCGGAAACTGTGGCTTTTTCGTTTCCTGTGACGTCGACACTCATCGATCGTTAATCCGGTGGACGTATTTAAAAAAAAAATTTATAAAGAATAACAGGTTTCTATCAATTTGTATCGTTTTGCTATAAGTTTCTATAATTTTCTATCTTTTCTATCGTTGACAGATATCGTCACGCGAGCATCGCAAAATTGATCGGATATGAAATCTATCGTATTCTATCGGATTTTATAAGATTTTGTATAAGATTTCGATATAAAATTTAATTCAAATTTGTTAATATTCACGAACCAGATTTCACGTTTAAAATGGATAGGATTTTTCGATTTATATTTATGTAAATAGACTGCTCGTTTTCTATCAACTTCTTTTTTTTTTCTATCAGAGCCGTCCTTCATCGTCTGCTGCGAACGCGACGGCTCGCAATTGGTTTCACGGTTGGTTGCGGTTGCGCTAGTCGGTGCTGTCAGTAGTCGATGCCGCGCAGTGCCGTGTATGCGGGCATTGCCGATTGCGGGGCGCGAATGCGAGCACTGTGAGCCTCGTTTACTCTTCCAGGGAAGTAGATAAGATGAAGGAGGAACGGAAAAAAAGGGAGAAATGAATGTCCAACCGACTCAGCACGACTTCTGATCGCGCAATGTGCCCGACGCATCGTCGCCGTTACGGGGATGGAGGCCGAAGTCCGGGTGCCCACATTCGATCGAGTCTCGCGCCTTAGCGATTTGTTATTTCGGCGCGTGAATGACGTGTTAACGCGGTCTGGCCGCGAATTCGCGATTCGAGTCTCGTGAACCGCACCAGTGGTCAGCTAAGCTAAGAAATTAATGCGCGTTAGTTCCGAGCGCTCTTATCTGACCGAGATGGACCGCCAGGATACAGAGATCAGGATACACGGTAGTGTTACGGATGTCAGGTCAATTAATTAGACTAATGTGAAACGCGGTGACGAGGATGCCCGAGGTTTGATAAGTTTGATTAAGCGACCACGATGCTGAATGAAAAACAACGCGGTTGCTCGACGTAGCTCGCGAAGGAAAAAAAGGGAGACGCGTCGATGGAGAGAACGTACGGATCCGCATGGAGTACGTCGTACTCGAGTCTCGTTCGGCTGTCACATTTAGCCGATTCGATTCTAGTCATCTGTTCTAGTCCAAATGTCCAAATGCCAAAAGTATTACTCGTCGATACTCCAAGTGCGATATATCAATTTGCGGTATATCACAATTTGGATATCCTCCCACATGACTGAACGTTTGAATCAATAGGGAGCAGAACTGATATCAAAAAGCATATTATAGTTCATGAATACTTACGGGACACGTTGTAACGCGTTACGCGATTGATCCCGCAGAATTTAGATATTATTATGGTTTGATAATCAAGTGCAAGCGACACATGAGCGATATGCTTGAATACTATTAAGATGTGAGACATTTTTTGTATACTGGATGTACTTCACTTTGTATGATTACAAACGGAAATGATTACGTGCAAATTGTATAATTTTCTATTCGTTAAGAGCTTATCCATAATTTGAAATATAGAAAGAATATTTTTGAGAGTTTTTCTATGATACATTTCAACGCATCCTCTGTGACTATGATAGAAGAATTTTTTTTAACTATAATTAGACATGTATAAAAATTGATGATGTAATTCAATTAGCGATTACGGAGAGGGATAATATAAAAAGATATAATCGGTGATCTTGTGTTAAATGCTGCGAATATTATGGATCAGAGTGAGGGAAATAACGTCTCTAGCGTTTCAAATAAGGCAGAAGTTTCTCCAAAATCAAAACAGAAGAAAAAGTCCCTTTGTCGCATGCTCATGAATAAAAAGACCAAGGTCGGCTGCTTGGAGTCCTCCTACAAAGACGGGGATTCAGTTCATAGGAACTCCAAGATAGAGAGCTCGCAGCATGGATCTCAAACTAGTACCAAACTGTCCCTGTGCTGTGCTATGACTGAACGTAGCAGAACACCACCCCAGAGCTTAACCATTAGCAGACTTTCCCCGATGACATTAAGTCGTACCTCAGTCAAGTCCGAGGTAGCTTCCATCAATGTGGATCATGAAACGGATGTAACAATTGAGCAGGAAGAGATGCATATTGCAAACGATCAAGCCAAGGATCAGGCTCAAGCAATTCAAGAGACTGTAGTCAGAAGGAGTAATGTAGCAATGGGAAAGGAACAGCGTCCTACTACTTATATAGAAGGTAAGTTTCACAAATGTATCACAACACTTTAATATTACTGATTTAGGTATGAAATTTGTGTATTACACAGTAAAAAATATTTTATATTTGTGTTGAAAACGGTCCACTCAAGTCCTTGTTAAAATTTTAGGTTGAATTTTTGACACATGTGATTAGGTTGAAATATTTTGTGTCAAATTGATATTTAGCATTTCTTAGCATTTCTTAGTACAAAATAACACAATTTATGAGTAAGTGAATGAATGACATAAAATTGTTTTAAAATGTAAATTTTAATATAAATTACATGTTAATTTAACATGTCGTATATACTAATTTTATTTAAAAAAAAACATGTTTTCTACAGTTTGCTTACAATCATTGTATCACTATTTTTTTTTTGTTAATTTTTTTACGTAATATTTGTATTGCTTCTTAACATATAATATTTGTCTTGTGTTAAATTAACATAAAAAGTGGATATTTGAATGGACTGTTTGGGGCATGTGAAATGTGTTAAATTTAACACAAATTTTCTAACTGTGTACACAGTAAAAACCATTCTGTACTTGTATTATATTATATAAAATCGGCTTTTGTTAAAATTTTTGTGTTGTATTTTTAATATACCTGAGTGTTGATTTGACATAATGTTATTGTGTTATTCGAATATTTTATGTTACTTTGATGTTTGACACACTTTTCTTAGTGTTAAAGTTATCATATTTTTTAGTAAGTAAACAAATAAAAATTATATAACATAAACATAATATAGTTTTAAAACGTACATTCTAAGTCTATAATACAGTTTAAAATGTATTTTAAAGTAAAGTTTTATTCTAATGAATAAAAGATGAATGTATGTGTTAATTTAACACGTTATAAATATTAATTTTACTGAAGAAAAAAACTTTCACAATTTTTATTTTCAAATTGTGTGAAAGTATTAATTACATTTTTAGTATTAGTTACATTTTTTATGTTAATTTTTAACACAATACATCTGTGTTGCATTATAAAATCTTGTGTTAAATTAACACATAAAAATTTGGGTGAATCGTTTGGGACACGTCAAGTATGTTAAAGAATTTCATCCATTTTGCCGCGCACAATTATCAATTATATACCATTTTATAGAAAACAGGATAAAATAGGATCTAGAAGTATTTTTAACTATGTAATAAAAGATCATCGATTAAAGTATATCACAAGCACAAAAATAGTAAATATATATATCTCACACATATGATGAGATTCTAATATTAATCTGTTAACATTAGCTATTTTAACTATTGGTATTTATACAGTTTTAATTTACTCTTTAAATGGCCCAAGTATATACTCACACACATATTTACGGAGTGTTCCCTAATGACAGCGTTTACGTGTAGATAAAACAAATTAAATTAAGTCGAAAAGTCCTCTATTTTGCAATTTTTGCAAATTTTGTTTAGTTACTCAATAAGCAGAATGTCTAAAATCTACGCATAAGACATCTTTAAGATTTTTTAAAGAAACATCTTTAAGATTTTTTTTTTCATCTTTATTTGATAAAGAATTCTTTAAAATATCTTAGACACGAGCGCTGTGTTAATAATTAGGAGACAACTTATATACACACGTGTGTGTGTGTGTGTGTGTGTGTGTGCGTGTGTAATGGACGAAGTTTTTTAGCACAAATTTAAACAATTGTTTAAGAAGATCCCGTTATGGCAAGTAGACGAAATAGCAAGCATTCAGAATGATAAATATTAATTTATTCTATAATAATGTGGAGGGAAAAGAAAAAAATCTTCTGTTACCTCATATCTAATTTCAACTAAATGACACTTCTATTTTCCTATGCGCATTTTGCAATGTGGTTTGATGATGCTCAGCCGACCTTGAACATCCCCTCCATCTTTTACATTCTAAAACGTGTATTCCGCTATACATGGCATAGATAATGCTTCCAGTTGACGTGGAGTTAGTAAAGTTTATCTTTGAGAGATACGTGCATGTGTTTTTCTTGATCAATGAGAGTATGAGTAATCTACCGAAAATGTCGAACAAGAAGAGAAGGAAAAGTTTTCTTAACAAGTTACGTTGTATATTTAAGAAGAAAGATGAGTTAGAAGAACAGTCAGATTTCCATAATAATAAACAGAAAAAAGTATTTGACGATAGGCAAACTGATGATATGGGAGGTGCATCTTGTAGTTCTGATCAAAAAATTACAAAAGCTGTTGGCAGTGAAATTTGTGTAACAGTTTCAAGAAATAGTTTGTCTGGAAAAGAAATGCATATTGATAAGAATTTATCAGAAAATTGTAAAAACGTAGATATTATAAAAAGTGAAAGTTTCAGGTTTCCTAATGTAGATGATGACATAAATGAAAATAATCATCAAAACGTTACAAAAAATAAGCAGCTGGATTATAAATTAGGATCGGACAGGCATATGAATACAAAAATTACTTTTCTAAATCAAGATAACGATAAAATAAATTCTCGTTATCCAGAATTATCTCTAGGAGATACTGGGAAGGTGCATCACGATAATGGAATGAAAAATTACAGTTCTGATTCTAAAAACGCAATATTGCAATCTCTTAATAATACTAATATTACGAGCGGTACGCGTAAATTTGTAGTAAAGGAAACAAAGGCGATTTATCAAGAAAGTAGTGAAGATAGTGACTTCTCTGCAGACTCAATGGAAGATTCGTTCGAAGATTCTTCAGAAGATGAAAATGAACATCTGATTGAGTCTGAGAAAGCTCGAAAATACTTTAAGGATGAGTACTTTACAAAGGGAAAATATATCACTTATTTCTTCCTGGAAATGGAACGGCAGTTATACGATCCTACAGATGTTTACAGTATGGTTCAGTATCATGATACTGATTGCAAAAAACCAGAGAAAAAAGGTACAAAATGATATACGAAGTTTATACGGTGCTTAAAATGTATAATTCTTTCTGTTTTTGCTAGTATTTTACATTTTATTCTTACAAACTATTGAATTTTTTTCTTCAAAGTTTTTTTCTTCAGCATTATAAAAAATTATTAAATTGGCAACATGTATTTTGCATACTTTAGTTCTATTAAGAAACCGTATATACAATTATTTTATGTCTGGATTAGATTAGAAACATAATACATTTAACGCTGTGATATTGTTCGTGCGCAGCTATAATTGTTTGAATGTTACGTATCTCTATCTTTTTCTAATTAACTTAGATTACTAGGAAATATGTGTACATATTTATATATTTTATAGGATAACTGTATGTGTAGGTTTTATATAGTT
The DNA here is from genome assembly GCF_001594115.1 of Trachymyrmex septentrionalis. Classification (NCBI taxonomy): domain Eukaryota; kingdom Metazoa; phylum Arthropoda; class Insecta; order Hymenoptera; family Formicidae; genus Trachymyrmex; species Trachymyrmex septentrionalis. The sequence goes on from NW_017305884.1 coordinate 1,090,072, forward strand.
GTTTAAGTTAAATATAGGCTACTACTTATGTTAGATTTAGAATAAGTACAGTACTACTTAAAGCCAATTTGATAAATTGCTTGATTTAAATTCAAGTAACAATTGATGCTGTTCTTTTTCCAAATATATTAATCAAATAATTAAATGGTTTTACTGATGTACATAAACAAATGTTTAATTTTAAAAGACGAGTCCAAGATATTTATATCTAGTCAAATTATAACAAATCTTATCTAATTTCATCGTATTACGAATTTGCACGTTTAGTGCCAAGACTGCAGTAGGCGGCAATTGAAACAATTTAGTTTCATTACAACGGAATGCTATAATCTGTTATGAAATTAATTTTTAGGCACGAAGTGTATTTGTTCCATCAATATATATGTTCTGTGGTGTATATTTTTTGCTTTCGAAATGTAATGGATGATTCTTTCTTTTGCGCAATTACAACGCACAATTTCTATTAATAGAATCTTACGTGTAATGTATAATTTTAAACTGTTTCAGGTGAATATTCTTCCTCCGGATCGCTATCGCCGAGTATATCAGGACAATTACGTCGTAGATTACTTCATAGGAGATCTGCGGATAACTTGATCGTAGACTCGCCTACAAGTTCTATGAGACATTCTAGTCCAGATTCTATTAAAAGTGCACCGATCCAGCATAAGCCACGTTCAACATCCCATGATGCGCTGTCTAAAAAGAATCGTTACTTTCGTCAAACGACAGGGGCGTCTATGGATAGCTTGGCAAAGCAATCATTACTTGCTGCACAAGTACTTAATTTAATTCCTACTCAGAAAGCACGGGAAAGGTACATTTTTCCTCAGAAAATTATCTGAAATGATCATTATCCGATGGCTAAAAATAATTGAATTTTGTAGGAATTTTCTTCATGGAAGAATCGCCGCCAATTCCTTACTCGGACCATTGGAACTTGAGAAAGTATTACCTAATCGAGAATTAAAAATTTTTATCGGCACGTGGAATATGAATGGTCAGACTCCGCCAAAGGAATTGAACGATTTTATGTTGCCATCCGACATAGAGACTGTTCCCGATTTGTTAGCTATAGGAACACAAGAGTCATGTTCCGAACGACATGAGTGGGAGGCAGCTCTCCAAGAAACTGTTGGTCCTTCGCACGTGCTACTAACTAGCAGTAATCTCGGTACACTTCACCTCGCATTATTTATAAGACGAGACTTGATTTGGTTCTGTTCTATTCCGGAGGAGGATAACTTTTCAACGAGAACTGGAACAGCATTCAGAACGAAAGGCGCAGTGGCTATAGCTCTCATGATATTTGGCACTAGTTTTCTCTTTGTTACCGCTCATTTGACCGCACATCAAGACAAGGTAAAAGAACGGGTCAACGATATAAAGAGAATCGTCAGAAATCTTGATCTACCTAAAGAGCTACCTATCCGGCACAAAAGCAAAGGTATTAATGTTCAACGTTAAAGCTTTAATAGTCTTACGTTTTATACATTGTATGTAATAAACATATATCGTTTATTTTTTATAGATGTAACTCAAAATTTTGATTGCGTGTTTTGGTGTGGTGATTTAAATTTCCGTCTAGCTCAACCGAGAGAGGAAGTGATTCAATGGATCACAAATACATGTTTTCCACAAGAATCACCGATAAACATGCGCAAAGATCAGTTGAAAAATATCCTAAACGAAGGCGCAGTGTTGCGCGGTTTCGAAGAAGCTCCAATTATGTTCCCTCCCACCTACAAATACGATCCGGGAACGCAGAATTTCGATTCTAGCAGTAAGCAACGCACTCCCGCATACACTGACAGGATTCTTTTCAGAGGGAAGGGTCACACCAGAGGATATATTAGACGCGTTAGCCACGAGATTTCTAGTTCTAAGGACGGGGTAATTGAGTGCTTGATATACGATTCTGTTCCAAGTATGTGTACGTCGGACCACAAGCCAGTCTGGGGAGTCTTTAAAACCACATTGAGGCCGGGTATCGATACGTATGTGTCTGCTATTTATTGACGTTTGAAGAGATGATGGTCATACAGCTTGAATCTTTTTGTATGTATTAGATATAATCTATATATGCTGTTATTTATTTTTAGAATTCCGCTCGGTGCTGGACTTTTCAATCGCGAAGTATATCTGGAAGGTATTAGAAGGCGCGCGGCGGCGATGGATGATTCTCTTGAAACTTCAAAAGTTTGTTCAATTCAATAAAGAAATTAGAAGCTATTGTGAGAATGTATCAGCTCAGCAGAATGGGTAATGTATTTATAGATAAAGATTTGTTTTTTTTTATTATAACAGGCAGTATGAAAGAATGATCGCTTTGTACCATTCTTACAATAGATGTCACGTTTCTTTTGTACGATTTATGTACTCTGTACGCTAAGTCTGTCCATTTTTATAGCGGTGATAAGAAATACTTTTTTAGTAAGATTTGTATAATAAATTACGAATGAACACCGTAAAAGTCTAGTCAACCAGTGAAATAAATTACTCGTTTAATGAAATAAAATCTAGATGAAGATTTTATAAATGTCGTCGATATATTCCTGACATTCATATTGTGCCACAGATATTAGAGAGGTAAAATTTTATTTGGCTTTATGTGGCCGACTTTGTCAAAAAAATTACAAAAAAATTACATTTATTTTGTGACACTGCTAGTTTAGTTAGATAATTTTTTTATAATAATTCTGTATTGCAGTATTTATCAAAATGTAACTAACATCTCAGATGTTAAAAAAATTACATAGTGATGAAAAATAATTTTATAAATATTCAAATATGTATTTATGTAATTTACTGCTACTAATGGAATAATGATAATAATTTATAGGTTAAATTTCGTATAAAATGAGTTTTCTATAGTTTTTATGTTCAATTAATTTAGATGTAATACGAATTGTAGACAAAACTATTGGGCCAATAAGATGTTAGAGCAAGGTTTCTCAAACTTTTGTGAATCGCGACCCACTTCGTAGAATAGCAAACTCTACGAGCCACTTAGCTTTAGTGGATATAGAAAAGCATGGAGGGGAGAGGGATAAGAATTAATTAATTTATACTTAATTTTGATTTTGCTCTTTTAATTTTTTGTTAAATATAATTTTATTAATATATTTTTTAAATGTATGAGATGTATGTGAAATATGCACTTATTTCCTATATCTATTAATAATAATCTTAATGTCAACATTGATATAAATTATTTTCAGATCAAAGAGGTTGACAATTATAACTTATTTTGTAATTTAGTTTTAATTCCTGCCAATTATTAAAAAGTCAATTTCGCACATATGAAGTAAAAGGGAGCAGCACTCTTAATATAATGAAACGTTTAACATTCTAAAATTTTTCACGATTCACCAAAAATTAATTTACGATTCATCAGTGGAACGCGACCCACATTTTGGAGATCCCTATATTAGATAATATCCGCAAAATTTAAATAATACGTTTGTTTATTAATTCTTCATATTCTTATTTACTGGGACCATTCCTTATGTAAAGTCTTAAAAAAAGATTCAAAATAATAGAATATCTTTCCCTAAACGTTTTATATATACAGAATCTTAATAGCTATACCAACTCGTAATCTCTTATGCTCCTTCCAGTTGTAGCCGATGATTCATCTCACATGGTAAAATGTTGGTATAGTTATTAAAATTCACATCGCATTATATATATAGATTGAATGCTCTAGACTTTGCATGACATTCGTTAATAACAATCTTGAGATTATTTTGACAAGAAAATCCTAATATCAAAATGTCGAAGCTAGAAGTAGTTTTTAAATGAGAAAGATTTCAAATTAACTTGTTAAGTAATGTGTAATTAAATTGTTCGAAATTTGCGTGTTCAGGCATGGCACATTGTACCGTAACGAAGTTGTTTAGAAGAATAGAAGAGAATAAAATTAATGCTTGAAAACATTAATATTGCTAAGTTTGTTCAAAAGTTATCTCTCATATTGCGATTTTTTTAGTATTTTAGATATAATTTGAGTTTTTTTGTATTTTCCTTTCTAAAAGTTACCCGGAAATCCTCCTAAACATTTATACTCCCAAAAAATCTTCCAGTAAAAAAAAATCTACAAATCTGATAGAATTGTAGAAATTCTACTAAATTGGCAACATTAATCTTCACTATTGTGCAATATGCTTTACTTAAGCACACAAATTTTGGACAGTTTAATTGGTTAACTTTAAACCTTTTTTATTTAAAAACTATTGTAACCTCCACATTTTGGTATTAGAATTTTTGAAATAATTTCAGAAATCTACTATTGACAGAAGACGCGAAGGTGTTTGGCACCCCGTACATATATAGTAACTACGTTAGTAACTAATTGCTAAATAGCATGGTCGTTAAATAGTGTTGTGTTATCGATTTTAAATAGTCTATAGCGTTAAAAGATAATGCTCTTTGATAATGAATGACCCTATTTCTAACTTATTGTAGATAATAATGGCAAATTATGACTAATTATAAAACCCCAAACACAATATTGTTACAGAATAATAATATATGCATAAATAAGGTAGCTAAACTAGTATTAGATCTAACGTTTGCTATATCAGAAATAATATTATATAATGTAATGTAAATCGTATTATATAATAATTAACTATATGACTTCTATTTACATTATTTATTTAGTTAGGAATATTAAAATTATTACACAATTTCTTAAGTACAAACATACATATTTTTCAATTCAATTATAATCTTATTGCTTTGTCTTTATGATAAATTTATTTTATTGTTACCTTTTTGGTTTTTTTATATTTCACATTATTCTTAAAAATCTTATATCTAAGATTCTAATACATGAAATAGGCCCAGTATGTCATGTATCTAAGGAATGCTGTATGTTCCTCTCTTCTCTCTAATATACTAACTGGAGAAAAGAACAGTAACAAAGATTATTGTTTGATAAAAGAAGCAATACGCAAATTATTAACAAAATAACGTAATGTTTATATGTTGAGATGAACAATATGAACTATAAACAAAGTATATATAAATATTAAACTCCACAATATTTAGAATGGTGTTTAATACGCTTAAAAAGTTCCAGTAAATATATTATAGAACATATATAAATGTTTAATAGAAAAAAAGTGCTTAGACCTAATTAAAACATAAAGTATTAAAAAAAGACAAATATACGATGTATTACATGTTAGGCAATAAGTTTAGGTGATATTAAATTATAAGTATTTTAAAGAAAAGATGTGATTTAATGATATCGCTTTTATTATTAAACATAATGTATTCAATTATGAGCAAAATTTCAAAGTTAGAACATAATTCTGGAGTACTCGCACTCCAAACAAATAATCAAAAGATTAATCTTAAATTGGAAAAATATTACTATATATGTCTTGATAGAGGCATTTCGTGTCATGCGTCAAATGCATACTTTAGTGACTTGTGATGACTTCTTTGTGTAGACAGGTTGCCAAACAAGGTGCCTAACATCTTTTAGTGTTTCTAAGCCTTCTACAATGAAGCGAGATTAAAAACTGTCGGGATCTTTAAGTCTACTGAGCAGGTTGCCTTAATCATGCCTTACTTAAATCGTTATATACGTAGTTACCCTTGATCTCTGTGCACGTATAATTTTCTTAAAATTATATTTCATTCGAATTTTAGTTAGAAAAGAGAGAATGCAGTACAATAAGTAATCTATGTTGTAGTCCCTTCTGTAGTGATATTTAAATAAAAATTTCTGGAGAGTAAGCATATTTTAATAAACATAATTTCGCTTGTAACATGTTGATTATCTTATCTAAATCGCATTAATCAGAGAAGCAGCAAAAGAGTATTACAATTAAGTTCTCACATGAGATGTAGAAATCATACACAACATAGGTTATTACCTGTTGTATTGTCTGTTGTAAAACATATAAATTTAATTCAATAAGCGTTTGTTAAGTAAAAATCATTTAATACATGCACAGCAATTTTTTGGGGATATTTGGTTTTTGTAGTGCATGATCTGAATCGTGATGCAAGTAGACAAGGTGTGTTCTTGCGCATATTTATTTGCTGCAGCCAATCAAAACTTGATTCCTTTTTCAGTGGATTTTGTTTCAATACATCTGCTATGACAGATATGATTTTAACATATTGTAGAGCATGTTAAAATATAAAATTTACAATATACGATATTTTATATTGATATTATTCATATGGACTTGAATTTCTATCCATATTTTTCTGTATATCTCGTATTTGAGAAACGAAACAAAACTTATTGATTTATATTTTATTAGTGGATTATATATATACATATATACACATGCGACCTTTCACACAACATTATTATTTATTACCTATTGTTCACTTATTATTATTATTTATTTCACTTATTTATTACTACTTATTACTTATTTATTTGTATTAATTTCAAATTGTAAGATGTATGTTTAAAATGGCAGAAAATAGGGTCAGCACGTTGCTATGCGCAAACTTGTCTTAGTTATGAGCACATAACTTATCTAGTCTTATCTACTTGCATCATGAATTTGAATAATGCTACCTGCCCCTTTTTCAGTTATCTTCGTACTCTTGTACTGTGATACATTTTCAAACATACAGGGTCAAGCAGTTGAATCTGACAATTTTTTCACGCTTGTTATAAAGGAATGATAGGAAGACCTAAAAGAAATAATCTTTTAATATTGTTATTGATTTATATGAATTAAATATTTGAACATCTAAATACTAGCAGTTTTTCATAAAAATTGTTTATTATTTCGTATACTTTAACATTAATTTAATTTTAGGAACTTGCTGTTATTTTTAATTTGAACGTTTATTTGAAAAGTATTTTAAGATTTATTTGAGCACCTTTTCCTTGCGATAGCCTTATTTATGTGAATATAAAGAAATAAATAAAAAACGAAATTTAAGGATATATAATATTAGACATATTTTGAAAACATTCAAAAAATTATGAAAAAAATACAGATTGTTCTTATATTGCATTTGAAAATGGTAGAAAAAAATTTAGCGGCGATTTTCTACACGGATAAATTATTTTAATAATAATAATACTTTAAATATATATTCAAGATGATTTATAATATAATATATACTTTTATTACGATGCAGAGATTAGTTATTCTTTAAAAAAAATAAAATTATTTTATTTATTTTATCATTCATTAAATAACTAAACGGACAATTATAATGAAATTTGTATAAATTATTTTGAACACTTAAAGTACGTACATAAAAAATTGAGGTTTTTCTTAATGTTGTAAAAAAAATAATTTAATTGTTAATAACAAATAGAATAAATAAACTATAAAAATGTATTATGAGATAAAAATATAATCTTATTTACACATAACGTTCATATTATATAGTTACTTTAAAGTTTTATAAATATTAAATACATTTTCAAATTTAATTTACTTTGCAGAAACTGTATGACCAATTAAGATATATTAAACGTGAAAATTACAAGATGTTATTTTTAGAACTAGACTTATAAATAAATATTAAAGAATTATTCTTATTGAAGGTTTTACAAAATTCCTATTTGATCTAACACTCTTTCATTCATGCCTCTCTATCAACCTTTTATAAAATCGAGGATCGAAATCGAATTTAGGACACGACTACGAATCACTTTCACATAGAATTATATTCCTTTGAAAGATCATTCCTTCATACACAACTAATAAGGAATAAATGCTTTTAACGATCAAGCTGGATCTTAAATGCTTCGATACCTACGTAGTCATGTAAATTGCGCGTCGAATTGATTTTTCAATTTTGAAACGCATCACTCCTTCATATTTTATTTGTTGCTTTAAATCCTATAATTTTTTTACAAGCTTGAAAAGATTGTCAGATCCTATCGTTGAATTCTATACGGAAAAAACAGTTTTGCTAAAACATCTTAAAATTCAACCTTTTCATCTCTGATAGAAAAAATTCTTATAACATTTTATGTGAAGAATTCTCCTCTTTTAGACTTGAAAATAATTTTATTAAGTTACCAAAATAAACATTCAAGCATAATGATAACGCAAAAAGTTTAAGATTCTATTAATCAGTTTGAGTAACGCTGTTTCAAGCCGGGATGCAACGGGTGCAGTGCATCCGGATGGCCGCCTTGCAAGAGCTGTCGATGTGTCTTTAAAAATAATCGTATAACTATGTATATGTGTGTGATTTTTATATTGATTACAGCCATGGTGTAGAATTCATTTGGATTTAATGAAGGTTGATTCGATTTGTCTGAATAGAAAGAAGTGGTAGCGGGACGCTTTGCACTCGGGCGCAACAAACTTTGGAAACAGCGCTAAGTTTGAGCATTTTACATAATTATTTTGATGGTCGAATAAAATTATTTTCAAATCTGTGTATACATCAATAGTTAAAGTTTTAGATATTCTAGCAAAACCATTATTTCTGTGTAATGATATCTTGTTATCGGAAAACTGCATATGTATGTGCGTACATGCATCTAATTAATAATCGCAGATTAAAAGCGCACAAATGACACGATCCAAAAATCATCAGCGCAAGGTATATAAACTTTTTTTTTTTTATCAAATGCGTCGTATATGAAGAAATACACGCCTATGCGAATGAGATGAATTCTCATGACGCTCGCCAAAATGATGAACGGTAGAAATTCTATTTGAATGTACTCAACTATTGTTCTGTATGTGTTTGTACGTTTAAATAAACAATTCAAAACCCACGATATATCATCTACAACTCTTACTCAAATCTATCTCTACTCCCCAGCGTGTGTCGAAGGATAAAAATAAAATAAATTATTAAAAGTAAAATTTTTTCTTATAACTTTTTATGTTTCTCAAAAATTATGTATAATTTTATAAATTTAAAAAAAATCTCTCAGATTTTTAATATATAGATAAAAAATTTTTTACGAGTGTGAAAAAGTCTACGTTTTTTTCTAGAATTCTTTATATACAGAGTGTCTGTTAAGTAAGATCGGAACCGCATTGGGAGTGTAGAATAGGTTAAAGGGAATAAAAAAGGTCTTATACCATTTTGTAATTTTCGCAATAACAAGATATTAATTACTAAAAATAGCCGAATATTGGTCTTTTATAATTTTTTTCTCAAATACTATTAATTTTATTTAAAAAACTATAAGAGATAAAAATTGTTTATTTTCTTCTCATAGAACTCTAAGAATTTTTTTTTTTTCAGAATTTTTTATCAACTTTTTAATATTTTCTTATTTTTATTATCATGAGATTATTAGCATTTTCTTATTTTTTATTATATTATCATGAGAAAATATAGTATTAAAAAATTCTGAAAAAATTCTCAGAATATAAGAAGAAAATAAACAATTTTTGTTTCTTATAGTTTTTCTGTAAAATATAGTATTTGAGAAAAAAATTATTAAAGACCAATATATTCGGCCATTTTTAGTAATTAATATCTTGTTAACTATTGCGAAAATTGCAAAATCGTATAAAACTTTTTTGTTCCTCTTGACCCATTCTACGCCCTCAATGCAGCTCCTTACTTAAGAAATATCTTGTATATGAATTCTAAAATGTTCTAAGATTTCTATAATTTTCAAAGAAAAGTTAAAAAAATTTGAAGAAATTTAAGGTAGTTAGATGATCAGATATCTTTATAAATTTGAAATGTGATAAATTTTTGAAAATATGAGAATATTTTTCACTAAAAAAGCATTTTGAATTTCCTCATCGAGGAATCAACTGCGAACAAAAATATATTTAAATCCTAAATATACGTTCTTATTCGTTCAGTGCGAGTTGGTGTGAGCGATTGTGTTACTGGATGAGAGTTTCATTGGAAGAGGGCCCCGATTGTACACATTTTGCGCACATAACATCGCTAATTGGTTAACTTAACAATCAAACATTATCATTGGTAAAGCAATGAAAAATTACTAGGCACCAACTGATGTGAGTGGTGCGTGCAATCGGGAATGTAGGCAAACGAAATTCTTTTTGTTAAGGTGATTAAATTTGTAATGGGAGCGGCATACTTGCACACAGTTTAATTGCACACGTCACTCACATCGCTCTGTTCCTAGTAATTTTTCACTACTTCAACATGAAAATACATTACTTTTCCGGCCATATTGGCTAGTGACGTTCGTAGTGAGGATAGGATCAGTCATGTCCCGTATAGATGGGGCCCGTAAAAAGAAATATTTAAGAATTTGGGCTACGTTCCAAAACTTCCTTTCCGAGGAAGATTTTACTCTATATACTATAGTACACGTTACGTATATTATATATTTTGAATAAAATTTTCCTCGGAGAGAAACTTTGGAACGTAGAGCCTAACATCCGTATTCATAGTCCTTCTTTATTTTAAGGGTGAAGGAAGCCTCCATGTAGAATTCCACGATTTTTCAAGACCTTGTTTCATAAATTGATCTCAAGTCTGTCTTCCCGAAGGAAGGAATATTTTAGGGATTTTAGTAACCTACTGAAGGCAGCATGTCATAATATACAATATATGCAAATCTAATATCGTAAATTACGAATAATAATGATTATAAAGATATTGTTGATTAAATAAAATGATTAAGCATTTTGCAAAAATAATGGACAAAAATAAAACTAATAGTGAATTTGATTGGACGCACTCATTGCGCACTGATACATTAAAACCGCTGTACATATACAAAATATATTTATAAATAAGAGAAATCGATTAAATTGTGAAATACTCAATACATTTTATTGTACTGTTAGATAAAATATGTATTTTATAATTCGAAATATTTGCATTTTATTTTTATACTCAAATTAGTGTACACAACAGCTTTAATATATAATACATCAGTGCTTCCAATCAAATTCGTCATAATGCTTATTATGCGAAGAAGGAGAAAATACTTTTAGAGTTCATTTCCGAAAAAAAGCTATCGAAAATAATTATTGATGCATCAGATTTAAATTAAAAGCTATCGAAAATAAAAAGACTGGTGTGACGAATTAAATTTGGAGGTTTGCTTGGTTATGAAGGTTATACATCTCCTTCTCAAGGAAACTCGTAACTTCTCTTGAGAAAAGGAAGCTAATAAGGCAAGCTTCTTGTTCGGTCAAGGAAGGTTTATGAAACGTGAAATAAGAAACAAGGAATCCTCATTTCTCAAGGAAGGACTATGAATACGGGTATTAGTAAAGTTGCACTAGGACATCTAGGGAAATTTACGAATGTATACTCGAATCAATCACGAGGGTGCTGGTCACATGACCTGTTGGCATCTCTTTTCTGTACATATACGGTCACGTGACAGTCTTATTCCGCGCATCTAATTCGCGCAGGCAGCACTTTTACGTAAGGAAAATGTAGGGAGTTAGCAGTCTAGTGTAATACATAGAAATCTGTGAGCGCAACCGTGCAGCCGAGTCGCCGCCATTTTGTTTATTTTCGCGAGACAGAGATCCGTGAACGACGATCGCGACGTACGGGATCGGCCCGCGCGTATTCGTTCGTGTTCGTCGAAATAAACGTCCGGCTTCACAAGCCGGGAGGTGAGAAATAGTAAGATAGAGAAAAAAAGGATCTGCTGGGAGAACAACGGTACAGGTGGGTTCGCTCGTAGACGGAAGTCACAGCGAAGTCGATCGAGAATTAGAGTGAGCCCGATCGAGGGGAACTGTAGTGGCAACGAGCAGATTCGAGATTCGAGTAAAGAAAGAAAGAAAGAAAGAGGAAGAGTGAAAAGGGGGAAAAGGAGCGTAAGAGAGAAAGAGAAAGAGAGAGAGAGAGAGAAAGAACGCGAAGTGAGTAACGGCGCGCAACATTGCAACGTCGTCTGCGATCGTCGTCCTCGTATATAATCGTCGTCAACCGTCGACATAGTTTGGTAGTCGGTGATCGCGTCGTCGCTGAGCGCCGGTAAAGCGCACAGCGGAGCGGAAACAGTTTCACGGATCGGGATCTTGCGCGCGCGTACGGCAGGGAGGAAGGGGGGGAGGTCGGTGCGCGAGGCGCCGCGCCGGAACGAGAGGCGAGACGGCCGTCGTCGACCGTCGTCGTCGTTGCTTGCCGCCGCCGCCACCACCAACCAACCAACCACCAACCAACAACCAACCAACTAACCAACCAACCAACCATCACCGCCACCACCGTTCTAAGCTCCGACTACGGACTAATACCATCAGCATCACCAACATCACCACTGTCTCGTCACTAAGCTAGAGCACTATTAGCAATACTAGCCAGCAGTGGCAGCAGTCACAACTACCACCTATAATAAATATCGTCACAAATCCGTTGCTACCGTCGCCACCACCGCGAAGATCGCAGTTGATCGCAGTCGTGGCGACAATCGGAGCGACTCAGAGGCGCGTACGATTTACGAAGAGAATTGGAGATATAGAGTACGTGTACAGCGGGTAGTACGGGTACTCGAGTCGCGTATTTGGGGATTTAATAATACGAAGGGTGGAATATATGCTGTGGGCGTCCCCCGTACGAGTGGGGGCACTTGATGGCAGAAATTGGGCGAACTGCGAGCAAACAGCTATCGACGGAGTGCAGTAAAGCGACGTCGCTGTCGAATAGCGACGTGGGCTTCGATAGTAGCCGGGTAATCGTTGGAACGGAACAGCGGGAGCAGTTGCAACAATTACATTATCAGGAACAACGTCAATTGTCGCCACCGTCGCTGCAGCAGCAACAGCAGCAACAACTTCAACAACAGGATCGGACTGATCGGACTGATCGGACTGATCGGACTTCGTTTGCTACGGTTTGGCAAAGCCGAAAGGCGCTCGGTGAAACGGCGACGACTCCTCCTCCACCTCCTTCTCCTCCTTCTTACCGGAATCGCGTACCGTTTGCGACCGCGCAGCTAACAACGGAGAACAATCAGCAGCAGCAGCAGCAGCAGCCACAGCCGTTGATCAACGCGAACAACGTAACCTCGACGGCGAAGGCCGTCCCCAGGGTACGCAGCGCCTTCAAAACGACCATCAACATCGGCTTCGCGATGAACCACGTAAACGATCAGGAGAACCTCAAACAGCTCAGCCTCGCACCCATTCAGGTTAACGAGGTCGAAGAGATGGACACACAGGAGGGTGAGTGCACACATCTTCATCTATCTCAATTTATCTAACTATCTTATGTACACCCTATCTTTCTAGCTATTTTGCCACACACACGCGCGCGCGCGCGTGTGTGTAGCTGCAGCTATGTATATTATCTGTATGTATATGTACTTTTGTATACATATATCTATCTATCTCTATCTTTCTCTTTCTCATTTTGCCTTGCTGGGAAGTGCCAGAGCTTTTAATAAGGAAGGAGAAAGGAGGAAGGAAGGGGAGAAAGGAGGAAGGAAGGAGAGAAAGAGAGAAAGGGGGGAGGAGAGCGCGCAAGGGAGTTTTGTTATGTATGTATGTGCGCGCGCGTACGTGGTATGTGTGCGTGAGAGAGAAAGAGAGAGAGAGAGAGAAGGGGTTCTTCTATGTCGGAGCTCTTCCCCAACTTTCTTCGAATTTTCTTTCTTTTTTTTTGCCCGATCGTAAGATCGTAAGCGCGTGTTTGCGAAATCGTTTTTATATTTAGAGGAAAAGACATGGTGCAAGCTTTTACATGCATCTACAGATTACTATGCAGAACGATCTAGCGAGCAATTTATTTATTTCGCGCGTTGCTTCTACTAGCAGCGGTGACTTGATATCGAGCATTTGCGATTGGCTTCCTATAATGTTAAATTAGCGCCACTAGCGCTTGTCAAATTTTCGTTTCATTTTAGACTTGTATTTACAAGAATATTTTGTATTATTGACATTGAATATTAGAAAATAATTACAAGTACATATTTATGTACGTATAAATGAACATATATGTGTTAGTTTTTTTATAGATAAACATTTTTTTTTTACAATTCTGGAAGAAGGTCGAGCAAATCTTATAAAGTGTAGTCTTTATGTAGTCGAACTGTGGCTCGCATTAACAATGTCGGTACACAAATCATACGATATTGTAATATTGTTTTATTCGAATTTCTTGAGCTTTTTTCTTATTATTGTATTCAATATGAGAAATAAAATATGTTCCTTTTTGCGTGAGTGATATGAAATATTATCTATAATAAATAATACAATAAATAAAATACAACAAATCTTAAAAATAACGTGCATTGATGGTAAATTAAATATATCTGATTGTAGATAGATAATATAGAACGAGGCATTACGTCATAGTTCCATTATCAGAAATTTTCGTGGATATATAAATGTAATCACTGATAAAACTTATTGTACTATTATGTATAGCTGCTGAACGGTTAATATTTGAACAACTTTTCCACAGTACATGTAAAAATTGGTGATAAATTGGCGCACGCGTGATTCTGTATTTTTATATTATTTATATAATATTAAATTTAAGAGTGTATTTTGTGTGTGTGTGTGTGTGTACACTCTCTTAGAAACAGTGCTGCTGCGAAATGTGACTATCAATTTATAACTTTATAATGTTCAGTTAGTGGTCAATTAGTTTGTTTTCTCTTTGTTTTCTTCCAACTCTATTGTAATCCTTATATTTGCCATCAAAGCGTTCCACATGAAGTGTCATTCTATACATTGCAATTTTTATATTTTTTTAGAAAAGATCTTTCAGAATTGCTATGTTGTTCTAGGTAAACAAATTCCGTATCAATATTAAATTATATTACAGTTACTTGTGTAAATATATGATATTTATATTATTAGTATATAATTTGATTTTGGTATATAAAAGTATGGTATACGTATGTTGCAAATTGTTTAATTAATAACATTTTATAAGCATTTATTGTTTATCAAGTTTTTACTGTGAAATATAAAGTTAAATTTTTATTTTTATTATTTTGTATGTAAATCTTTTTCTATTTTAAAATGTTTATTAGATTTATTCTACTGTTAAAAAGATAAATGTTAACTTTTGTAGAAGCCCCAAATGATGGTGGGGGAGACGGAACTGACAACCGTCCTATAAATGGTGAACCAGAATTAGCATGTATAGTTCAGGATCAAGAAATGGAGGAAGGTATGATGAATCTGATGATGTTTTATATCATTTTATTTGTTTAAATTATTTTAGAGATAATCTTGCAATATATAAAATTTGCGTTGATATTAATTTTGCTTTTGTCTATTTGATATTAACTTTATATATTAATTTTTTTTTATTCCATAAATTCTATGTTTTTTTTCTATATATTAGATGAGGCCAGATCAGAAGCTACTTTTCGATATTCTGTTGAGAATATATCTAAGATGAAAGATTCACAATTATCCCCTGCATGTTATGTCCGTAATTTACCATGGAAAATAATGGTGATGCCACGATCAAGTCAAACACAGGAGAGACAACCACAGAGATCTCTTGGATTTTTTCTTCAATGTAATGGAGAGAGCGAATCTACATCTTGGAGTTGTTACGCTGTTGCTGAACTGCGTCTTCTTTCTTGCAAGGAAGCACAAGAACCATTTAGCAGAAGTAAATGAGATTCCATCCTTTAATATATTTATTAATTATATATTGATCGGCATTAGTTCTAATTTAAGAATGAAATTAACACATTTCTTTGCATTATAATGTGATATATTTTTATAGAAATTCAACACCTTTTCTACAGTAAAGAGAATGATTGGGGCTTTAGTCATTTTATGACATGGCAAGATGTTCTAGACCCTGATAGAGGTTTCATAAAAGACGATTCAATTACTCTTGAGGTTTGTAGCATATCTTTATTAATTTATATTTTAAATAATACTAATTCTTTTCAATATTTCTCATTTTATTTATTTTTATCCTGTTTTAGTTATTATATCAAAACAATATAATTTAAAATTGATTCATTTGTAAGTTGTTTTATTTATTGAGGATAATTTGATGTGAATTAAAACGTTTTAATATTGTAATTTAATACTTTTTTTTTTAAATACTAACTTTGTGCTTGGTTTATTGCCCTTGTTGATTTTATTTTAAATTTTAATCTTCTGAGCCATTTAGATATTTATTATTATAATTTATTCTACAAAAAATGAAATTTATAGCTATAATTATATTTATATAATTTTTAAATATATCTACAAATATCTATATATTAAGGCTCCTGAATAGTCACAGCCATATTGAATCGTTAGAAGCGAGAAATGACACGTTGATTTTTATTACATGTTATTTGTAAATAAAGACAATTTGGATCAAACAAAAACATTATAAGATTGCTTTAAAATAAATATAAAAATAGATGAATTGTAATAATAGACGAAAGAGCTATCCTTATCCTTTCTGACAGTCAGTAAGCAATCGTAAAAAGTGATAAAAGGCATATAAAGTGTGTGAAAAAACTTTTATTCAATGTGCATGCATAGTCTTTCACTTATATGTCTTTTATCACTTTTTATGATTATTTACTAACTGTCAGGTGGAATAAACATAGTTTTTGTGTATTTTTACAAATGTTTTAAAAGCAATCTTATCATTTTGTTTTATCCAAATTATCTTTATTTACAAATAGCATGTAATAAAAATTAACACATCATTTCTCGCTTCTGATATCACGATTCAATATGGCTGTGGTGATTATTCAGGAGCCTTAAAATATTTCTGTAACAAAACATATCATGTTAAACAGAATTTTGACAGAATTAATACAAGTATCAAATATATGAATGACACTTAATTTTATAGAGGAACAAGGAAGTTAAGTTTTCTTTCATAATTTTTTGTTTTAAAATATTTATTAAAATTTATAAGAAAAACATGTTTGGTTTTGTAGGAATTTTTCTTAAAATTGAAATGACATTTATATATGAAGATTTTGATAATTAATATTAAACAAACTTGTAATTCCATAAGATTCATATTGCATATTTATTACAATTTTATAATGTTTTATTTAATTTAGGTTCATGTAGTGGCTGATGCACCTCATGGAGTTAGTTGGGACAGTAAAAAACACACGGGATATGTAGGCTTGAAAAATCAGGGTGCTACATGTTATATGAATTCTTTATTGCAAACTCTCTATTTTACAAATCAAGTAGGTGAAGGCATTTTTATGATATATGATAAATTATATATCTGACGGTTCTTTTATTAATTTATTCTTGTTCTCTGTAGTTGCGAAAGGCAGTATATAAAATGCCAACAGAGAGCGACGATTCGAGTAAGAGTGTTGCACTAGCCTTACAAAGGGTGTTCCATGAGTTACAATTTTCCGACAAGCCTGTCGGTACAAAGAAATTAACCAAAAGTTTTGGATGGGAAACGCTGGATTCTTTCATGCAACATGATGTGCAGGAATTTCTACGAGTGGTAAATATATTGAACATTTTATTGCATGAATTTATATATACTTGAATTTTTAGTACATAACATTTATTGCATATAGTTTTTGTATATATAGAATGTTCCATTTTAATTAAAAGTCAATTCTACAAGATTTTAGAGAAAAATATTTCAAACAATAGTTGTGAGATTCGAAGGTCATAAGAGGGTATCATTAGTTTGACCTTGAATGGGGCTACCAAGATCAGGTCAAGGTCAAATCAATGATATCTTCTTATGTCTCCCTTTTAACTTTACAACTTTGTCTGAAATATTTTTCTGTAAAATCTCGATTTCCAGAAATTGACTGTTTTAATTAAAATGAAACACTTTGTATATATGTATGTGTATACATTGAGTGCACATACATACATACACTTATGTACACACACACACACACACATATATATATATACACACACACAATTAATCGTGTGAAAATTTAGCTATTAGACAAGTTGGAGAGCAAAATGAAGGGAACATGCGTGGAAGGTACAGTGCCAAAATTGTTTGAGGGAAAAATGGTCTCTTTTATCAAGTGTAAAAATATAGACTACAAATCCACAAGGGTTGAAACATTTTATGATATACAGTTAAATATAAAGGGCAAGAAAAATAGTAAGTAAAAAATTAATATAATGTTTTTACTTATAATATTTAAGTAACAAAAAACTAATAAATTTTTTGTATTTCAGTTTACGAATCTTTTAGTGATTATGTGAGTACAGAAAGTCTTGATGGCGATAATAAATATGATGCAGGAGAACACGGATTACAGGAAGCGGAAAAAGGCGTCATCTTTTCATCGTTTCCACCAGTTTTACACCTACATTTAATGCGTTTTCAGTATGACCCAGTTACAGATTGTTCAGTCAAATTTAACGACAGGTAAGAAATTTAAATTCATTAGCTTGCTTATTTTAATTATAATGATCATATAATATGATTTTATTTTAAAAAGTACAAAGGATATTAAAAAATGTAATAAAAGGAATGTTTTTTTTTTGTAGATTTTGATCTCTTGGATATGATAAAATTATTAAAAAGTTTATAGTACTTGGGGGAACTATGAAAATTGTGTACGAACATGGTGCATTTAGCCAAGTTTCAATATTTTTGCTTAATTAATTTTCAAGGTGTTTCCCAAACACTACGAACTTTTTAATAACTATCAGTTTCAAGAGATTAAAATCTACAAAAAAACTATTTTCTTTACTTATATCTTTTTGGACAAAAGTTTGCTCTAATTTTTTGGAAGATTTTAGAAAAGGATCAATTTTTTCTCAAAAAGATATAAGTGAAAGATTTTTTTGTAGATTTTAATCTTCGGGATACACGATAAAATCATTTTATACAACTATAAAATTATTAAAAAGTTCGTGAGGGGAGATTTGGAGAACACCTCGAAAATTGAGCAAAAACATTGAAATTTGGATTCTATGTTCGTGCTTAATTTTTGTTAAGTGTTCCCTATCCACTTCGAATTTTTTATTAATATTATATTCAGATTAAAGTCTATTAAAAAATACGTTTACTTGCACGTTTTTGCGCAGAAGTTGGTCTCTTTCTAACATTCTTCTTTCTATAAAGATAAAAAATATAAATTTTTGATTTTATTTTTTAACATATAAAAATATAGTTGTGTACATTTATTTTTAAAGGTTTGAGTTTTATGAAAAAATTAGTCTTGGAAAATACCTGCAGAACAAAGAAACAACAAGTGCGGATTACACATTACATGCTGTTTTGGTTCATAGTGGCGATAACCATGGAGGACATTATGTTGTCTTTATTAATCCTGCTGGCGATGGCAAAGTAAGCAAAAGATTTTATGTTTAAATTTAATGTTAATATTATATAAATTAAATATATATTTATAAATCTTTTACTAAATATATTTTGATCTATACTTGTACAATTATATATTCACATATATGTATAGATATAATAATTATCGTAATCTATTTTTTTAATTGTAATCAAATTAGTTTGTCCTCATTTATACATTTTTTGTATTTATTTTATGATAAAGTTCAAAAAGAGTACATGATTGTAATTACTTAGAATAATCATGTACTATTTTTTTTTATACATTTCAACAAAAATTGTATGATTTAAATGTTCTATTATGTTGCAACATCTTCCTGAAACTTTTCGATCTGTTCTGTGACAGTGGTGTAAGTTCGATGACGACGTTGTCTCACGATGTACAAAGCAGGAAGCTATTGAACATAACTACGGTGGTCAAGACGAGGACATGTCTATGGCTGTGAAACATTGCACTAACGCTTATATGTTGGTTTACATAAGAAATTCAGAGCTGGAAAACGTTTTGCAAGAGGTCAAGGAAGAGGACATACCTCAAGAGGTCAGAAACGTCCTTCAAAGAGAGTTTTCCCAGGAGTTGAGCGACCATGAACGTGACAAAGACGCGACTGACTCAATTAAAGACTCTCATACTGAGACGGCGACTCTTCGTCCGTACACTCAAAATCCTCGAAATCCAAATCTCTATATTCATGATTTTTAACCGACAAACGCTGATGAAGAAATAGGTGTAAGGAAGTGTAAATTGCTTACGTTGCTTCTCGATTAAACTCTTCCTGAAGTTTCAATGTTATATTGAGCTACTATGGGCTTGTTCATAGCATAGAAGTGTCAGACTCGCACATTACACATTGTAATTATATATATATACATATATATATACATACGATAAAAAAAAGAATCGAGGCGATTTTCTGTCCTCGTTGCGATATTTTGGCTACCACATATTGATAGTTTAATTTTTGAGATTGTATATGTGTGTACAAATTAGAAGTTTTATTTAATGAAATATTCTATTATTGTACGTTTTTGAACAGTTGTTACTAACTTTGTTTTGAATTTTCTTAACAGAGATTTACATTGATACTCAGCTTCGAGCTGCTGTATCGGTAAATGTTAACATTATACATAGATCATGTCTATTTCTAAATACAGTACTGCATTCAGAATAATGTAATACATGGTACAAACTATTTAGGCCCGATTTTTTGTTATCTGATTAACTTGTGATTTACATTTAACTACATTCAGTGATAAAATAAAAAATTGTGTTTTTTGATGTATGATTAATTACTAAAATGGTTTTGTAGTGGTAATTTTAAAAGTTCACTACAAAATTATCAGTTTAATGATTAACCATAAATAGAAAAATACAATTTTTATCATCAGGTTAACCATCAAATGAAAAACCGGGCCTTAAACACGCATTATCAGAATTGATTTTTTAGTGGTGTCAAATTCGAGTAAGCTTTGAAGTAAGAATGAGTCAGTTGATATCAGCCAAGATACAAAAAACGATGCATGTGATTGATCACATGTATATTACAGATGGATTTGTATAATTCATGCTATATAGAGATTTGTTTTATTGACGAAGACGTCTTTTTGACAGAGGATTTTTTTTCAGTACGGGCGCTTGAGGAATATATAAGAATTATGTGATTTTTTTATTTATTCTTGTCTTAACTCATAATTTTATATCAATAACGCAAGAAATTAAAGAGAAAGATCCATAATGAATGTGCGTGTTGCATTTTTGTCACTTTTATCAAAAGTATCTATCCACAGAATTGGATAAAGTCTGATCGTCAGGCTAATATCGTGATGAGCCTTAGGATTATTTTGGAAATGTTTATTGTAACAAACATTGTATAATACTATATAACAAATTTAATCATTGTATTGTAGTTTATCGAAAACGTGAATGAAAAATGACAAACATATCTCAAGAAAAGATTGGATATGTGTGAATAATTGTATAAGAGAATTAGGGAAAAAAGAACATTATTAGTGAGAATATACTAAGTATTGACTCGAGCTAACAAGTTCCGTTAGCGTTTGCAATACATATGAGAAAGAGAAGTAATCGATAAGTAGTACTTGTGTCAGAAACATCAGCTTCCTTGAAATGTCTTCTTTAGCGTGTTTGCTATTTAACTGGATTGTTTAGTGAGTGAGACAATGTGATTTATATTACTCACCCTCGCAGTTTTCATCAATTAATATTTAAAGTTGATACACAATAATGAGTAAAGTAAGAACTTCATGTTTCAACAGAAGATGCAATCACTTAAGCAAGTCGTTGATTCATTAAATTCTCTCCATGTTAATAGTAATTATGATCATTGACAGATACTATCTATTTATTTGTTGTTACATATGAATAATTAGAAAGAGAGGGAGAGAGAAAATGAGAGAAAAAAGATGAAAGAACGCTAAAATATCATCGATAGAGTAAATACTTTATAATAGCTTTAATCGTGAGATACCTTTAAATGCTATATCATTATTTTATATATAAAAATAAAGAAAAAAAAAGAATAACGAATAAATTGTTGAATACTAAAAAATTTCACAGCCGGAAACCGCGTTAATTTTATTTATTTTTACCGCTATTCTTGTCTATTTTACACGATTCAAATAATAGAGATATCCAAGTTACAAGGCATCTCCACACTACTATAGTTACACATTACATTGTTATAATTATTTGGCATGGGTGGTGGTTATAGCTTTTTAATAAATATGTATTTTATATTTATATATGCGCATGTACAATGGTTAAGATACCTTGTCATGTTTTGCTAAGATTAATTATTTCTATTCAGGTGATTATATCTATTTTGAATATTTTTGAAGTGGTAACGCAATATATAATATAATTAAAAGATTATTCTACGATTTATATATATCGTATTTATCCATCACACATATTTGTGTCATCAATTTATTACTAATAATGTATATTTACTTGTGTGCTTATATTTATTAGCCAGGAAGAGATAACTGGGAACCATCACTCACCGCCAAATAATTTTCATTGTGTAATTGTTTGACTTGGTAGTCGATATAGCGGCAGATGAACAAAATTAAAATTACAAAAATGGAAATTGTACCGTCATTCTTTTGATGTTTCGAATACGATCTGTTCTCGAATCTCAAAAGCATGATACTGAAAGAAGTAATCTTTTTCTGAAAAGAAAAAGAGAATCAAATCATATAAATTAAAAAGACAGTCGAGGAAAAATGATTAACGAGAACAAAATGAGCACACGTGGATAATTTTAATTTTGTTGGTCTAGCTGGTGGAGAGGCTGCAAGAGGAGAAGAGGCTGGAACAAATAAGAAGAAAGGAAAGAACGGAAGCATACTTGTACATGACCGTCAATGTCCTTCTCGAGGATAGCTTTGACGGTCACCAAGGGAATGATCTCTACGACCCAGAGCACGCTTTATATCGTGTATTTCGCGTACGTAAGCAGGCCACTGTGCACGAGTTTCTCGAGCTACTGAGCGATAGTCTGGTAAGTGATGTGCGTTCTCTCTTTTGATATTTTTTTTTGAAACGCCGTTTATATTACTTAAAAGACTGATTTTGTGCTTATATACGTATACATCATGATTTATTTACTAAGTAAATCGATATTAATGTAATATTTAGTACCATGTAATTTTACGTGCTATTGTGGGCTATGCAGTGGTTTATTAGGCTATTTTTATCACGGTAGGTAATAAAACTTGTAAAAATTACATTTGGTATTTTCTGTAAAAACAAGAAATAATATATATAGAGAAAATTTTATTTTTGAAATAATATTGCAAAATGATATTTAAAAAATGATTTTGAACAACCCTTATTTCTAATATTTCAGAATTAAAAAATTATTAAATACTATATTATTATTTTATATATAACAATAAAACAGAATAATGAATTGTTATACTATAAAATTGTAAAGATATGACAACAAAAGAGATATTTAATATTATCAAATTTATTCTACAGAAATATCCAATAGAACAGATTCGCATTTGGCCCTTCAGTACACGTTCAAATCAAACCTGTAGACCTACGCTAATTGAGCCGGACGCTGATCTTCAAAAGCCCATCATCGACTGCGCGGAAAATCACAATCCGTGGAACGTTTTTGTTGAACTTGTACCTCCAGATTCTGATATGACAGCATTACCGCCTTTCGACAAGGACACTGATGTTTTACTCTTTTTTAAACTCTACGATCCCAAAAATAAGAAAATTCATTATTGCGGTCATCATTATATGCCTGTTGTAGCTAAAGTCCGTAAGTTGAAATTTTAATATATTTATTAATAATATAATTAATATATAAAGATTATGCGTTTCGCGGATTTCTTCCGTGTCCAGATTCTTGGAATGCTAACGTTTCGTGAACCTTGCAGTCCACTTTATCAGGGCGAGGAGCAGCCTAATACTGAGCTGTTCCTCCGGACTCGTTGGCATTCCAAGCATTGATCTGGACACGGAAGAAACTCGCGAAACGCATAATCTTTATATAGAAAGCATCCGTGGAAACTTCAAGAATATTAATATAATTAATATATTTATTAATAATATAATCTCTAAGAATAACGAAGATATTCTAAGTGGATAGAATTACTGCCGCATCTTATATATATTTGAAGTGTTATTCGAAAAAAATATGTGCAATATTTGATTTAAGTGTATACAGTTATTTAGGGTTTTAAATATGTTTATTAACATCAATAATATTAAATTGTTTGTCAATTTAATTCGTGATATTACTACGGCTTCAATTTAGAACTATGTCTCGAGACCAACGAATAATCAGCGTATAATTGCTTGAATTAAAAATTGTTTAAATTTACGCATAAAGATCCGATATGGATCGAATATTATGTTTTCCACTTATTTTCGTATATATAGTTAGTATTTTTTAAATAGAATGATAAAATTTTTTTAAATAAAAATAATTTCGTTTGTCTATAAAATGACTTAAATAAAAATATTTAATTTTTTAAGTAAAAATAGATTTACATTTTTTAAATGAAGAATATGTACA
>NW_017305884.1:1114395-1119191 GCF_001594115.1 Trachymyrmex septentrionalis
GTTCATGAGATATTGGTCATTTGAGTTGTTGTGTAGGTACGAGAGCAGAAAAATAAAATATCTCAAATAAAAAAGTTCATTAAAAAATAATTTAAAATTTGTTAAAATCGTCATATATATCTTATTAAACAAAATGGCTTTTACTAAAATTTTTTTTTGTAAATTTTATTTTAAAAAGTAACTGACAATGAGTGTATACACTTAAACCAAACACATTGTACATATGTATATTTGAAAATAAATTTTACAGAGGAGCTCATACCAATTTTAAATGAACGCGCCGGATTCCCACCAGACACAGAACTCGCTTTATATGAGGAAATTAAACCAAATTTAGTTGAGAAAATAGATAATTTATCGGAGCCTTTGGAAAAGGTTCTGGAAGAATTAATGGACGGTGATATCATTGTATTTCAAAAGGAAGGAGACAATGAAATGTATGAACTTCCAACGTGTCGAGAATATTTTAAGTAAGTAATGTACTACACTTTTATCTCTTATCGCTAATGTATCTCGAGAATTGCGTTCTTGAATATTATAGTACAATATAACACGCTCGCTAATCTATTGTGATTTACATTTCAGAGATCTATTCTACAGGGTAGAAGTAACATTTTGTGATAAATTGATTCCAAACGATCCAGGTTTTACAATGGAACTTTCATTGAGAATGACATATGATCAAATGGCAAAGGCTGTAGCACAACGAGTCGGCACAGATCCGTATCTTTTACAATTCTTTAAATGTCAAAAGTAAGAATTAATGTTTCTATTTGTCTTTTAATACCGTTAATACTATATGTCAAAAATAATTGAATTATCTTTGATAAGATTTTGATTATTTCAAGATGTTTTAGTAAGAGTTTTATTCTGAAATTTTTTTTACAGTTATAAAGATTCTCCCGGGCATCCTTTAAAATGTACATTCGACGGCACGCTCAAAGAACTGGTTGCGTACTGCAAAACAAAAGTGAAAAAATTATTTTATCAGCAGCTCAGTATTAGGGTAAACGAGCTAGAAAACAAGAAACAGTTCAAGTGCATATGGGTAGGACCATCGCTTAAAGAAGAGAAAGAGATGATTCTTTATCCAAATAAAAATGGTACCGTCGCTAATTTACTTGAGGAAGCTAAGAAGCAAGTAGAATTATCGGAAAATGGTTCAGGAAAATTAAGGATATTAGAAATGACTTGCAACAAACTATCACCTGGTCCTGGGGATGACACACCTTTAGATCACTTAAACACATCAGGCACCAAATTGTATAGGATAGAAGAAATACCGCTTGATGAAGTAAATCTAGCGGAGGGCGAAATGCTAGTTCCTGTTGCACATTTTCACAAAGAGGTTTTCTCAACGTTCGGTATACCCTTCTTCTTCAAGATCAAGCATGTGAGTGATGTTTTATTCAAATTAACGCGTAATGTAACACACGAATGCATTATTAATCCTTGTGTTTGTAGGGTGAACCTTTTCCTAAAATGAAGGATAGATTATTGAAGAAATTAGGGGTTCAGGAGAAAGAATTCGAAAAGGTAGGCATCCTTAGCTAATCTTTTTTGATCTTTTATGAGAATTCATAAAAAACTTTGAAGTTTAAGTTCGCGGTGGTGACAATGGGCAAGCCGCAATTCATTATTGACTCACCGGACTCTTGTATCAAAATCGAGGATTTCCTTCCCAGATACACCAGTCAGAGTAAGTATAAAGAGGCATTTACTTTTCCTTTAAAAATATATATCAGTAAAGCAAGCGTCGAATCACATGATCACTATATTTAACATATGGTGTATTGCTGATACGATGCTAATAAAGAATAAATTTTGTAGTCTATCCACTTTTAAACGCAGGCACAGCGCCACACAGGCCTTGGCTTGGCCTGGAACACGTCAACAAAGCGCCGAAACGCTCTCGTATCAACTACCTCGAAAAGGCCATTAAGATTTACAATTAAATTTCCACCACTCGAAGAAAAAATTAAATTAGGCAGCCACTCATAATAATTTATACGATTCTGTATAGTAAGAAAGCGATACGTCTGATATATTGAAGGTTGGAAAAATGCGTTTATATTCGTTTCTTCAGCCAGATTAAATATGCAATTTTAATACTGCAAGAATGACATCGAAAGGTAAATCTAAGATTGGTATACAATGGATTAAGAAACTATCGTAAAGTGTGCAGTGCTATCACGAAAAAGCGATGCTATAGTTCCTCGATTCGAACTTGTAAAGATTTTACGTAATGGCCCAATAGCTTATTTTGGCGTCACTCAGTACGGATTTTCGCCTAGATTCCGAAAACATTTAATTACGAAATGCACGTATATTGTATCTAATATTATTGTCTGATAATTATCTCTAATAAACTAATTTCTTTCTTTTTTTTTTTAATTTTATTAGGAAAGTGCGACTTTAAAATTCCGGTTCATACCCTATCGTATATAGAAGTACGTAATCGTTACATCCCAAGAGATGCCGTATTATATTCTGCATGATTAATATTTAATATTCGTGACGCTGAGAAAGAATCGTTCCTTTTTTATGTTGTATTTGCAAGATGTTTGAGAGAAAGATGTAGATTTTCTATTTAAAAAAAGAATAAAATTTTTAATTTCCATTGAAGATATTCGAATTTTAATATTTATCGAGTTTATTTAATTTAATTCGCATCACAAAATTCTCTCTAATTTCTTCGTGTTTTCAAACAAAGCACGTAAAATTATGCTACTATTTTATTTTACGTCACACTATTTAAAAAATGGAGAAGAAAATGCACGAACAAAATTTCTAAGTTGTCTTTCAAACATTCTGGAAAATTTTTTTGAATGTATTTTATGTTATTTTCTATAATATGTTTATATCTCTAAAACTATCAATTTTGCAAGTATTAACAGCGTACAAAGTAAAAAATTGACAAAGTGAATGACGCTTAATCTAGACGAAAAGAAATTTTTGGCGAGACGCAAATGTCTATCGTTGTAATATGGATATTCGCGGCTTTTCTTTCTTTCTTTTTTGTTACTTTAGAGCAAAGTGAGCAATGCCGCTTTTAGGAAGTAACGATTCAGTTAATAAGTCATCATAGTATTCTCTCTATTTGATTATATAAATTAATGATTTAATTCTCTATCTTCTGTTTATAATTTATAACACAAGTATCTCGTGTGGTGAATCACGACAAAGTAACCTGCGTCTCGTGCAAGATCTGTCGTTTGCGGATCCTTATTTATCATTTCTACACTTTACTGTGATCAACTTGACTTAGCCAACATGTATTTAAAGATCACATCGGCTCTCGAATATTTGAAATAACATAATTGTAAATGTCAAGGAGAATGCTGTGTGAGCTTTTTACATTATTTAATAAATTTCTTTTTAAGTTGAGGAACTGTTTACTGTGGTCGTAAGATTATAGTGAGATCCGTCAAATTCCGTAAATTTAAACGTAATTAATTTAAACTATTTCGAATATCTAAAAATTATTGAATTACAGACTAGAGAACATCGCATGAGAATCATTTCGAGCGGAACGAAAGCAAACAGAATGGTATACGGTATACCAATATAATACATAAAATCAGATAAATGAATTATCTGCTAAGGTTAATAGATTTGTGTGGCAATTCGTCGGAAGTAATGACCGCTGTCTGATCGATTAATAAGAGTATAATTGAAAGAAATCTATAACAATGGTTTTTGAAGAAGACTGGACGCATAAGTTAAGCGAGAGCACGCAGAATATTTTGTAAAAAAGAATTAATGTGGCTGTACAGACTGATTGGTAGCGTATCTAATTAATCATAATCTCAATATCGTGTATCTAAAGAAAGCTGTTCCAAATAACGTTTTGTGGGTGTCAAGTGTTTTCTGTTTTGTTATTTTTATATATAGGGTGTTCGGTTTTGACAAAACGCTTATAATCTGGCTTACAGCGGACTAAACTGAGTCTTCTACCATTTGCAATTTTCGCAACACGTTAAATGCCCTACGGACCGGCATTAGATTTTCCGTTTACGGCCCCTACGAATCGGCGCTCAACTTTTTGTTTAGGCTACATCGAGAATGAACATTTCGTTTAAGCGAAAGTCAGTCCTTGAGGAATTTAAAGTAATAAGTGAAGAATATAAAACTTTATCAAAAATTAATGTAATTTATTAAAACAATTTAAAGATGGGGATTTCCTTTACAGGTATTACAAAAAGTTACAACTTTTTTGATTAAATTTTTCATCATTTTCCACTGAAACATTTTTTAATTAATTTTGTAACATTCTATGCAGTAGTCATCGCAACCTTTCCTCGTTATTTTTTGTTTACACTTCAGCTCACGCATCTCTTCAGTTGCCTGGATGATATTGTGTGGTAAACGGAAAGTGAAACAAAATAGGCTCGGCACTTAAAAGTGTTAACGATGCCGAATAAGCGGATAAAATCGACATATAAGACAATTTTAAGATATTTTCAAAGTTCTTTACGACATATCTTAAAGATATTTCATAAAGAACTCTTAAAGATATCTTAAAGTTGCTTTATGTGCAATTGCAAACATTTTGCTCACTGGTTAATTAAAAAAAGAATTTTGTAAAATAGTATATTACGAAAATTGTATATTACTTTTCAACTCAGTTTAGTCTGCTCTACCTGCCCACGAGGCTTTGTCAAAACTTATTGAACACTCTATGTACACACACACATGCACGCACGCACATATTATATTTACATAGATCTATTCAGAATAATTTAGCAGCATGCTTGTTAAGTGTGTGTCAAGATGGATGTGAGAAAGAGAGAGAG
>NW_017305884.1:1119291-1119875 GCF_001594115.1 Trachymyrmex septentrionalis
AATTTAGCGGCATGCTTGTTAAGTGTGTGTCAAGATGGATGTGAGAAAGAGAGAGAGAGAGGAAAAGAAAAAGAGAGGAACTGTATGTGTGTGCATACGTGTCATAAATTTCAAATTGAGTTAAGTAAAGAGCATCATCACAGATCTGATTATTAAAGGGATATTTCCTACAAACATAATTGAGATATAAGTAATCTCTGTATGCTAAAGATTGATGTTCACAATTCCCTTACATTATAACCGCATTTTGACTGTTTTTCTTTAGCGCTATTCTTTTTAGGCAAAAGGGATTAATCGCTTTACAAAGGGTCTGTCGAATCGCAATTGGAAAGTATACGCTAACGATAGATCTCTCACGGTGGAAGCGGTGATAATATTTTATCTGCGAGAAAAAAATAAAATGCTAGGCGAAATTCTTGTAAACATGAACGTATGAATCATGCATTTTATTTTTCAAATTATTATTTACATATATATCTATACGCACACACATACACACACACACATTTGTGTGTGCGTGTGTGCGTGTGCGTGCATGCGTGCGTGCGTGCGTGCATGCAGGTTCCTTTGAGATTATTGCTAAC
>NW_017305884.1:1119975-1129353 GCF_001594115.1 Trachymyrmex septentrionalis
CGTGTGCGTGTGCGTGCGTGCGTGCGTGCGTGCGTGCGTGCAGGTTCCTTTGAGATTATTGCTAACGGCTATCCTGAAATTGAAGCTGGCACACGAGACAACAGTCGACGACAAAGGAGTATACTTCTTTGCAAGTGAAAAAGAAAGAAGAGAAATCATGTTAGATCTATCTAAATGAGAAGTGGCACGAGAGGAAGAAAAGCCGGGACAATCCAGCATATGACCGCTATATAATAATAGGTTGTACACCAGATACTTTTGCGTTTTATAGAGCTGATCTTATAAAGAAAACTGCTCAACACTGCGATTGTAAATCTGAATATTTGATAGTTCATTTCTAAAGAGGCGAAACTAATTAAATGCGATACAGGTATACATAAAGGAGAATAATAATAAAAAGCAATACAATTGAACACGTCATTATTTTTCAACAATACGTCATTGTTTCTTAGTGAGAAGAGATCCTTGATAAAAACTTTGTTTATGTCTTATTATTGTCGGTTAAATAGTACATTAATCACGAAAAAAACAATAGTTCAAACGTAATAATGTAGCTATAAAAATATGTATATAAAAATAAAAAAAGGAGTTAAGATTCCTGCCATATTGAATCGTGATGTCAAAAGGATGAAGAAATGACGCGTTAATTTTTATTATTATTTGTAAATAAGGACAATTTGGATAAAATGAAATGACAAAATCTCTTTAAATATAAAAAGAGACAATATAAAAATGGACAAAAGCTATCTTTATTCCCTCTGCCCTCCCCCTCTCTGATAGTCAGTAAATAATCGTAAAAAGTAATAAAAGGCACATGTAAGTGAAAACGAGCATTGCATAAAAGCATTTCACATACCTTTTATCACTTTTTACGATTATTTACTGACTGTCGTGGGAATAAGCATAGTTTTCGTCCATTTTTACTTAATTATTTTAATACGACTTCATTATTTTGTTTTATCCAAATTATCTTTACTTACAAATGAGACGTAATAAAAATTAATGTAACTACTCAAGAGCCTTAAGCGTATATGATATCGGAATAAAAAGAGCAACACGATTAAAGAGCTTCGATTTATCACATTCTTATAATCACGTGCTTTGCGGATGTAGACTAAATATTTGAAATCTAATTTTTACATTCAATTAATAGGCGTTTACTTTAAAAAAGAACAACGTACGCATACAGGTGTATCATTTAAAGTAACTTTCGCCTACATTATATTGGAATTTTCTCTCTTACGACTGATCAACTTCCTTTCGCTTGTATCGCAAATATCACGTTGTCATGTTGGTTCGTAATACAAATAATAGATTAAGAAATTGGATGTTAAAATTGCATAACAACGCGCGTCGCGCATCAGTGATAGGAAAAGTTGATGTTTTACTCGTCATCCGTTTTTAATTCTCAGATTTATGAAGATTATTTGCGGCTTATTTCCAGTTAAATTATACAACTGCGTATGAAAAATCATCTTCAGTATTTAAACACAATATAAAGAATACTTTTTCAGATACAGATTATCTAGAAGAGCGTAATTAAATCACAACTAATAATATTGGGAGTTAAAATTGATACCAAAAAAGATCTTTTATATATTTATATCTATATTTTATTTAGATAATTTTATTTATCTAAGATTTTTTGAACATTAACGATAACAAGTAACCAAATTGTATGGGCAAATCCTGATAAAAATTTTTCTTAGAATTTTTCGTAAATATATACATAAATATAAATTTTCTAAACTTTTACGTAAATTTCAAAATTTCTTAAAATTTCTGTATAATATTAACTTAATTTACAGAAAATTCTTTTATACGAATTTTGAGTAATTTTTTGGAGATGCGGAAAAAATGTATATTTTTTAATAGAATTATTCATATATATAAATTCCGAAGATTTTGAAGATTGTTTATTCTATAATTTTCGAAGGAATTTACAGAATCTAAAGAAATTTAATGGATATTTTTTTCAGAAGTCTTCACAAATTAAAAATATAATTAAATTCTTAAAATTAAAATAATGAATTTTTAAAAATAAAATGAAATTTTTTTACTAATGAATCATTATAAAAGTCATTTTACCAAATTCAATTGAGATGTTTATTTCACTTCTTTTTGAACAAGAATTAAGATATAAAAATGAGGAATATGTTAATTAACGTTAATTGAATGTTTTGCGTAATTCTTACATGAAGCATTACAAAACTTTCTGCATGCTTTAAAAGGTCACTGAATGCGACTCGATCTGGATTAAAAAGAATTACTAGTTACTTTCACTTCGATAAGAGAGCATAACTGCTATATCGTACTGTTCTTTCTCTGTTGTCAGCCTCTCTCGTTTATTGAATACATACGTCGCAGTCTGTATGCACCATCGATCCGTGAGCGTACTTTATATATCAAGCCACGTTGGTGATCACTTAGCACTTAGGAGAGATAACATCTTTCTCCGATGCTCATTTCATTGTGTTCTGATCATTTTCGTGTGCGTCGCGTCGATAAATAAATGGCTATTGTGCGTAATCGAAGAAAAAAAAACCAGACATCGCTTTATTACAACATCACGTTATCAAAGTGTTACGTTATCAGAATATATGTAATTTCTTCCAACTCCTCGTTCGTGAGTGTCTTTTGAACGGAATTATCGTCTGTCGATACGCATATTTCGTAATACTTCTAATAATATTCTTTTGGTCTAATTCTTTTTTTCTAATTTCAATCCATGCATTCTTTCCCTTTTCGTTATATTGTTTTTGAGCCATTAGGTACGTGGTAAGTCTTGTTCATCACAATCTTAAATTATTTTTCGTGAATTGTTATGAATTTGGAAGTGCTTGGTATTGGTACACAATAAAAAGAATTTAAAATAAATTCTTTTTTGTTTCTTTAATAGAACTGGGAAATTCCGTATTTTTGCACGAATTTTGCACTTCGCTCTTTAAGATGACAGGAATTATAACGAGCATTGTATCATAAGATTAAAATATCACTCATCTCTCTTGATTTATTTTCAAGCTGTTCAACTTTTACAACAAGCGAAGAGAAAACACTATTTCACCTTGTTTCAATTTGCGAACTTTGCGCTTGTATTTTTATGTATTCTTTT
Organism: Trachymyrmex septentrionalis; assembly: GCF_001594115.1. Classification (NCBI taxonomy): domain Eukaryota; kingdom Metazoa; phylum Arthropoda; class Insecta; order Hymenoptera; family Formicidae; genus Trachymyrmex; species Trachymyrmex septentrionalis. Next base: position 1,123,088 of record NW_017305884.1, read on the forward strand.
CAATAATTTTATTTTATTATAACACCTTCCGACTACTGTGAATTGTTTCTTGTTTATAATATTTTTATTAATTGTCATCTTTTATGTACTCTCTCTCTCTCTCTCTCTCTCTCTCTCTCTCTCTCTCTCTCTCTCTCTCTCTGATGATCAAATCTTGACCGAAACATCTACTTATTCATTTATTTGTGAATTTTAAATATATGACTTAATTTTACATTTATTGTTGTCGCTGTATGCTCTTTACTATTTATATTTCATATTGTTTTTATTCTTTTTTAAAAATTCCATACATTTTTTCTTTTTATTTTTGAGTTTAGACAAATAATTTTCGTCATACTGTTTTTTTTGTTTTTTTTTTTAAATTTTAATCTAATTTTTTCTCTTTTCTTTTTTGACTAGATATTGTTGCCCTGTCCACTACTTTCTGTTGAGACTGTTGCATTCGTTCGAACGTCACCCTTTCATTTCTTTCGTTACAATAAGATTAACCATAAAACAATGACGGAAATTTGATTGACCAGAAATTTGTCAAGGGAGGGGATTATTGGCACATCACAATCGAAATATTTTTTTTAATCAAATATGAAAAGATAGAATATTATATTATTATTTAAATTATTACATTGAAAAAGTATTGTTTAAATGTACAATTCGTTTTAAAATGTAAAGTGTTTTAGGTGATAAAGAGATAAAATATCAGCATAAAAACATATCTACACCGTAAATAAGGAGTATATATCGTTTTATTTATTAAAATGTTTTTAAGAACGAAAATTGCAAAATTCGTCTCTTTAATAGGCTTCGTAGCTTCGTGAAATATAAGCCAAAAAACGAGTTTCAAAAAATATTTCTTCTACAAGACTATACTAAGTAAAGAGTGCAGATATGTAGCTGTACCGCAAATGAGGTGTAAATGAGTTGACTTGTCACTCATTCTTCTGTCGACCTTTAAAAAAGTATAAAAACTGTAAAAAGCCCCTGAATTATCAATTGAAGGAGCTCTAGAAAAGATTTAAAGCGGAAAATACTTTAAACGTTACAACGCGCTAGCGACATTACGATCACGTGGACGAGTACGAGCGAGTACGAACCGTAAACGTCTCGCGTTTGCGCTTTGTATCGGCTCCGTCGCGATATCACGCGATCGCGTAATCTAGCGACTCGTAGCGGTCACGTGATAATAAATAGCCGGGCGTTCGGTTTCTGTAAATAGAATTTCAGGAACTGTGTCGGATCCAATCTCGCATAAGATAGAGACGTCTATTTCACATGTAGACATATCAGACGATTCTAGCCGACTCTGATCGACTCTAACCGTTACCGGCGGCTACCCATCACGTACGAAGGCGCAACACTTGCACATATACGACGCGCGCGCGCGCGAAGATGGCCGGGAATTGGTCAAGTTTAAATCGGCGCGGTTTTCAATTGGTCGAAAACCTGTTACGCGCCCGGAGCTCACATATAAAGGGCTTTGTAAATCAAAGACGCCTCGCAGACGCTGGTAATCTTTCATATAGTCGAGGTTATCATCTTTCTACCATCTGTTGCATTCCGAAACGAGTAAGTAATTTTGAATAGTTATTATTGATACTTTTGTTTGCGGGCTAACGATTGATGTGCAATTTGTTCTGCTATTGTCACCATATTATTATTATTCAATTATTATGGCTACAGAATAAAGAGATCCGTAAGTCTCTGTTCTACAGCGAATTAATATACGCTTGAAAAATTTGTCGCACAACGAAAAATGAATAGATGTAATATCAGCCTTTGAAAAGGCTGTATTTCGATATACTGCCAGTATTGAAAATCTACAGTTCATTTATGTATATCAGAACACGATCAAAGTCTGAAATCCGTTTTCGCGGAAAGCCGGTCGCTTTTTGATAGCCGATGATACTCGAAATTTATCAGATATTCGCGTGAAATCAATGCGAAACATATCTATCTATTATAAAACAGAGTTTCGATACTGTTTTGGAACGCAGCCTGGGAGCGATTCTGTAATCGCAACTTTCGTATAACTTTCGATGACTCGAGAAAGAACGTTATGAAGTGTTCTTTTAGCTTTGATTGCACTTGATTAACATTTTTCCAGTGCCGTAACTAAGCTGATGTGAAGTGGGAGGATCAGAGGGAACGATGAAAAACAGTGACAATTTATATTACATGTTAAATAAAATAAAATTTTCAGAAATTTTAGTCTGATGCAAAAATTCATTAAAATTTTTTCTTTAAATATAAATATTTCGTTAATACTCTAAACTTATAAAGAGAAAGAAATTAATTTTAATTTAATTTAATTTAGTTAAAGAAAAAAACAAAAAATTTTATTCAATCGTGCATCAGTCGCACAAAAAGATTAATTTTCCATTATTTGTAAAATGTTGATAAACGAATTATATTCGATTAAAATAACGGTTACATATGCATAAATGTGTTTATTACTGCAGTTACACCACGCGTGGGGTTATCATTGGAAGTGTGACCTTCTGAAGTATAAACAATATATGTATATATATATATCAACATCTATTTGTTACATTGCATATCAGTTTGCAATTGACACAACACGATCTTTTTTAAATTAAAAAAAAAAGTGCGAGTCATTGAATTTCTTTTACAATTCCATTGAGATTTCCTTAAATTTATCGCAAGATATTATGAGATCGAGAAAACAATATTGCAAATGTTTAATCAATTATTACTTAAATAAAAGTTGTAATTTTATAGCTGTATTCACATAATGTGTGATATTAATTATATATTAATTATATATTAAATATGATTCAAGTCTAATATAAATATAAATGATTAAAATTAGTTACAAAATATAAACTAAAAATTGTTATAATTCTTGATAGAGCATGGCAGCGATACTCAATAAAAGCATTTGGGAGAGCGATCCCGAGCTTTTCGATTTGATAAAGAAGGAGAAGATACGGCAGGAATCTGGGCTGGAACTGATAGCGAGTGAAAATTTCACGTCTCTCAGTGTATTGCAGTGTATGAGTTCGTGTTTACATAATAAGTACAGTGAAGGACTGCCTGGTCAAAGGTGAAATTACGTTTCATGTTATGTTGCTTTTACGAGCATTCACTCACATTCAGAAATGACTTTTTATTTTTATTGTACTACAGATACTACGGTGGAAATGAATTCATCGATGAAATCGAATTGCTGGCGCAGAAACGTGCCTTAGAAGCCTTTAATTTAGATCCTGAGCAATGGGGTTGCAACGTACAACCCTATTCGGGAAGTCCAGCGAATTTTGCAGTGTACACCGGCCTATTGGAGCCTCACCAACGTATAATGGGCTTAGATTTACCCGATGGTGGCCATCTTACTCACGGTAAATGCAAATAAATCGAATAAATACTGTATACAATATATATGTTACTGTTTAATAAATTGTGTTTGTTAATTAATCAATAAATTATAGGTTTCTTCACGCCAAACAAGAAAATCTCCGCTACGTCCATCTTCTTCGAATCGATGCCGTACAAAGTTGATCCTGTGAGTGGCTTGATCGACTACGACGAACTCGCCAAACATGCCAGATTATTTAAGCCGAAAGTCATCATCGCTGGAGTCTCCTGCTACAGTAGATGTCTGAACTACAAACGTTTCCGTGAAATTGCTGACGAGAATAACGCTTATCTTTTTAGCGACATGGCTCACGTCTCCGGATTGGTCGCCGCCGGATTAATACCCAGTCCTTTCGAATTTAGTGACGTTGTTTCGACAACTACACATAAAACCTTACGGTATAAAACAATGTCTTGACAATTTTTATAGCAAGTATTTAATATTTCTCTCATCGTAGTAATTAAAATAATGACGAGGTATCTTGTCTATTCAATTTTTCAGAGGGCCGCGTGCTGGCGTTATTTTCTTCCGAAAAGGCGTCCGAAGCGTCACGAAGGACGGCAAGAAGATTATGTATGACATAGAGGATAAAATTAATCAAGCAGTTTTTCCGGGTCTTCAAGGTGGTCCCCACAATCATGCTATCGCTGGTATAGCTACAGCTATGAAACAAGTGAAAACACCGGAATTCCTCGAGTATCAGAAACAAATAGTGATTAACGCGAAGAGATTGTGTGCCGGTTTGCAAGAGCGTGGTTATAAAATCAGTACCAATGGCACGGATATACATTTGGTGTTGGTAGATCTACGATCCTCGGGGATAACTGGCTCGAAAGCAGAAAAGATTTTGGAAGACATTTCTATCGCCTGTAATAAAAATACTGTTCCCGGTGACAAAAGTGCATTTAATCCTAGTGGTATCCGTTTAGGAACACCTGCAGTCACCACTCGCGGGTTAATCGAGAAGGACATCGATAAAGTTGTGGACTTTATAGACAGAGGTATTGTATTATTTAGGTAAACATTTGAACCTTATAAAAACTCGTTAGTGCTCAATGGTGACTTCAATCACTTGAGGTGCGTTTCGAATTTTGCATGAAGCGTCCTTTGTCCTTGTTCACCAAATAATAAAGAAGGATAATAACGTCATGCGCTTCATGCGCAACTTGGAACTCTGAACGCACCTAAATCACTAGGGCTATGTTCAGATTCCCATCTGAATGCCACTGTCACCCAGGTATCACTTCATCTTTGTTGTTTATCGTACGTTAAATAAGGATGATATTATATTTGGCGAGCAAAGAACTCGGTGAGAATCTGAACACGCCTTAGGATATTGTAATTTACATTTATTATTTTTGCATATTTTTATATCACAAGAATAGTTTCTGAGCGCCAACGAGTTAAACATTGTAAGTTAATTCTCTGTCGGCAATGTAAAATTTTCCTTCGTAATCTGGATCTTCGAACTTCAGAACAGATGTTTATATTATTCCGAATTATACATATAAAAATCTGAAAAAATTCTTACATACTTGTGAAATATTTAACGAGTTTTTACTATCAAAAAAGTCGGATTGTATTTTACTTATTTTATAAATTTATTTAACAAAGTTTACAATAAAAAAAATCGATTGTGTTTTTAAAATTTAACATTGCTAGCGTGGGGCGAGGGGCAGTTAAATGCGTATAGTATGAGACTATATATAATAAATTCAATATTATTTCTTTATAGGATTGAAACTTTCTAAGGAAGTGACTGCTATCTCCGGACCGAAACTAGTTGATTTCAAGAGAGTATTAAGTACCGATGAAAATATTAAAACAAAAATTGCAGATCTAAAAAAAGAAGTGGAAATTTTCTCCATGCAATTTTCGATCCCTGGTTACGAAACTTATTAAGCATTATGAAACATACAAGTTCAACAGTTCAATGTAAATATTTTATAATTTTTCATTGCCACTAATTATATATTTTTAAATAATTTATATATTTTTTTATGAGCAGAAATCAGAGAATGGAAATAACGTGTTACTTCAGTCAATTTTAATTTTTTTAAATTGATATATTTTTAGAGAATATATTTACGAATATAATATTTCATATAAATGTATTATATATATATGATTTTTTATTTTTCGTATAGAAACTATAGTATGAAAACAAATTACGTATTTTATGATTCAATAATTATTTCAAAAATATCAATACTATAATTACTAATATTTCTCAAAATATAGAACTGGTATTAAAATACAAATTGTATTATCTTTTATCCATAAAAAATATGTTACTGGCAAACCTGGAATGTGTGACGACCTGACAACATTTATCCTGAGTACAAGACTAATTGTCACATTTTCGCTTTATTTAGAATTAAATAACTTATTTATACGATGTGATGTATTCAAGAGTAATATTTTTTTAATACCTAAGGGATATATTATAACGTAGGGTTACATTGTAATGTATATAGTGTTTCTTACATCCACTTTTTCTCTTAAAAGTCATTAGTAAAAAACTGTGGCAACCGGCCTCGGTCTCCTCGCCGATAGAAAGACATGGTAGAGTTACATTAACTGATAAATAAGAAAAATTACATCACAGAAAAATATAAAGAACGCAGTATTTCGCTTGTAAAGTGAACCTCTAAAATTGGACTTTAGAGTGAAAATAAATAAAATATGTTTTTAACAGTACAATTTCATTTAAAAATTAATTCGGGAACCTCCAGACACACACACAGTCTGGACCTAGAATTTTTGGAAAAATTATAATTTTGCGGAATATATTCGGAATATATATGTATATATATATTTTTTAAATATGTGTAACGATGTGTGAATTGAGAGAGAGAGAGAGAGAGAGAGAGAGAGAGAGAGAGAGAGAGAG
>NW_017305884.1:1129453-1131487 GCF_001594115.1 Trachymyrmex septentrionalis
AGAGAGAGAGAGAGACAGAAAGTACAATATTTATTAATAAAAAAAAAGAATTTCAATATTTTATAAATAAATATTATCATTATTATAGAATTTTTATTATATATAAATCTATAAAGTACATAATAGTAAAACATAAATATCTTCGTAGTATGAAACATATATGACAAATTAAGAAAAAATTATCTAAACGATGTCCAAATTACTCTTACTTGAGGAACTTTAGGAGTTTAAACAATTTTTCATTGATCTATTATATGCTTCAGGCTACGAAGAAATATTATATTTTACTACTTTATTATTTCTTTTATAGATTTCTAGATACCTAAGACTAGATAGGATACAAAAGTGAGTGAATGAGAAAGTGTATATGTGTGTGTGTGTGTGTGTGTGTGTGTGTATGCATAGGCAGAAAAGTGAATTAGTTTGCAATTTTTCTGATAGATTTTTCGATTACAATGTAAATTTAATACATGTAGGGTGAAGTGTTATAACATATTGATTTTATATTGATTATATCGTAATTCTGGTACGATAATGTAATAGACATTCTTTGTAACCCCATAGGGAAACAATAAAATTTATTAATATATTTTTTTTTAAGTTATTGTTACATTTTTCAGTTTTGCATTGGAGGAAAGTCTACGGAAAATTGCCTAACGTGTTTCATTTGAAAGGTCTCTATAAATAGATCGAAGTTTTCAATGGGCACAAAGTTGTTAGATGCGTCCTTCACAAGTTATAGATCACGAAAGTTGTAAATAAAAAGTTATCAGATCCATTCGCGCGCGCGCGTCACCGAGAGCCACTTCCTAGTAGTGATCTGGAGCAATGAGCTAAAGTACCGCAATGTAAACTAACGTGATCTACGTTTTAGTAATTAAGAAAAGATCGGTGCCGAGGCAATAGTTAGGATATTATTGTCAAAATGGTCAGAGAACTGTAGGGTGCTGTACACATATCATAACAGTTCTCTAGTTTCTCGAATATAGCAAGTTCCAGTCCGAGATCCAAACATGTACCCTCAAAACCGCTCAGCGATCTCTGCATGATACTTGAAAGCTCTGACGAAAGACCCGACTTGATTTTATTTTTTATTTTTATTTTTTATACATAGTCTATATGCTGGAGTATGATAATATTAAATTTATCTTATTGAATGCTCTGCAACGATATATTACATTAATATATTTGCATATGTTGCAAGGGAATTATTTAAATGACCATCTCTTTGAACTTTCGTGACTTGTAAACTCGTGAAGGACACACCTGATAACTTTGAACCCATTGAAAACTTTATTCTACTCATCGAGACTTTTCGAATGACACTTGTTTCGATCTGTAACGTGTTAAGCAATTTTTTGGCATCCTTCTTTGTATTATAATTCGCGAAATGATGCAAAATATGGATTTGTAATGTACAGGGTAATCAGGATTGTATTGAAATTAAACGGTTATTATTATACTTAATATTTTTTAAAAATATTTATAAATATTTTTTTTAAATATTATTAACGTAAATAAAGATAATCTTATTATAAAATTTTGGTATAACACATTCTTTTATATCTTAAATAATTTTTGAGATGTAATGAAAAAAGCTAAAAACTATTTTACCTGTAAAAAGTGATATTATTCTAAAACTATTTTTCCACATCAATTAATTATTATTTTCTAAATTCATCTATTTACATAATTTATATATATATATATATAAGTTTCATTAAAATCATACAAAGATTCGTAAAATCAGAATTTGACGCAAGGTTTCTCTTATATTTAATTATTAGGTGTACAAAAAAGTTCTGAGCTTTTTTTTGTAAAATTCAATCTTTATTTAAAAACAAACGAAAAAATAGGCTTGCTGCGTAACGCCAAGCTGTTCTGCAAGCTCCTTTTCAGTTTGCGCAGAGTTTATATCCAGCAGTGCTTGCAATTCGTCCGTTTCAATCTTTTCAGGGCGTCCAGCACGCGATTCATCTTTAAGACTGAAATCTCCTTGGCGAAACTTTTGATACCACCTTTTGCATGTTGCAT
>NW_017305884.1:1133202-1141602 GCF_001594115.1 Trachymyrmex septentrionalis
TATATATATATATATAAGTTTCATTAAAATCATACAAAGATTCGTAAAATCAGAATTTGACGCAAGGTTTCTCTTATATTTAATTATATGTATTTATTTATTTTACTTTCAGTTCAAACTTTTTTAGATTCACATTTATTACGAAATCCACGATATGGTTTTGTGTAGTCTTGCCTCTATTGTAGGAGTAATCAATGAGAAACTTTCATTCGATAATTAATGCAATCATGCTAACATTCATAAACTGGTTTGTACAACGCTCAAATGAATAAGTTTCCTCTTTCACTAAGGCCCGGTTACACCAACATTACTTTGATTTTAAGCGAAACTTAAAACTCTTTCTATCTCGTTTTAAAACCGAAAAGAGACAGGAACAAAGAGAATTTTAAGCCTCGCTTAAAATTAAAGTAATGTTGTTACAATGTCAGGCCTAAATGACCTAAGTTTCACAAAACGATAATTAAATAATTTTATTTGGCCTACTTATTGCAAAGTAATAATAACTATTTAGTTTAGACACACTCCTAATGATCACCCTGTATGAACATAATGTGCGAGTTTATATTAACGTAAAATGGAAAACAACATATCCTTTTGACAAGAAAATATTGCAATCTTTTTTTTATATTGAATTACTTGATAAAATGTTTCTATAACAAAAGCTGTATAGGTTTTTCACAATAAAACGTAAATAAATGAATAAATACATATACATACATATACGCACACGTGCACTACACGTATTGTATTTTATATATCTGATCTCATTCTTAATTTTATCGTTCTTTATTTGTACAACACAATATTAAACATAAACAAAATCGAGTTTAGATTTTTTCGTTTAATATTATTTCATTAATTTTGTTATATATTTCACATATTACTTATAACTGTTTACAATCACTGATTTTGTCATTTTTTAATAATATATATTGTTAAATTCATATCGTGATTAACGCCATAAAAATTTTAACGAATTTATAATTTTTTTTGCTTGACATTTGCAATATAAAACTACTGCATAAATATACTGAGATAGAAAAGTATTTCATACTAAAAAATATTATGTTTTATATACAATTTAGAACTAATTAAAGTTGCAAGTATCGATAATCCATTGTATTCTGAAATAGTATGTTTAATTAGAAACATGATGACTGGTACGTTCACATATTTCACGTAACTCATGACTATTAAATTAAGTATTTCTATTGGATACACAAAGGGGGACTTGTTAAGAGTAATCTATATCGGGTAATCGTTATTTGTTATTATATTTTTCAAGTGATTTATACAAATATAATATCTAAATTAATTCTTCAAAAGACTAATCTCACACATGATCTGACTGATGTGATATTCATATCTAGAGTATCCATTTTAACATGATGGTATACATTCCAAAGTCTTAATATCGAATATATAATTGATATATTGATTATCATCAAATTAATATAAATTAATTTTTACAGATTAATTAAAAAATGTAGACTTCTTCGATTATAATACGAATATATCAATTATAATGATTTATTATTATCAAAAATATTAAGTTTTACTTTAAATAATTTTGATAATGTAATAAACAACAAAATATAATATAATGAAAGATACTCGATATACTTATATGTTTTTCTAGAGATATATTTGTTACAAAGCTAAATTTATTAGTTGAATGCTGTCTATTTTTATTTTAATATACAGCAACATTATATTACCTTTATTTATAATGCTGTCAAGATTTTTATTTATTAAGGTCGTTTTATGATGGTCATTTTATTTCCTTAGTTATAAATATATGCATTAATTTTTCTCTAATATTTTGAACGATTACCCATATCAATATAGAATCCAATAAATAAATATATCGCTTGTTGTCCGAGTAACAATTTTTTTTCTCGATGCCTCAGCAACAGTCTCGGTAAGCATTATTTTTTTGGAAGCTACAATTATGTCACATTTATTTGTCCACACGCATTTTAGTTTATATAAAATAAATTTTCGATTCAGCAGTTACACGCAGATATATAAGATTCATGCACGGTGATTATATGCATAGATCGTAGCTAATGGCAAGGATTTTATTCAAAGTCTAAGTATAATTGCTGAATTCATAACAGTGTACACAGAATGAAAACTCATGTTTTTTCAAATTTTTACAAACAGATAATTACATGTTTGACAAATTACTCAATTTGTAGACTTTTATTCAAAACCATACTCTTCATTATTGCACATACATAAATCTATTTGGCTAAAAAAAGTTGTAGAAAGTATTAGATATGTATAAAATAATCAAGATGGCTATCTGAATTCTACTATTGTGAATTCAGTATACATAACTTACAACTTTGATAAATTCCCGTAAGAAATCGTCCCACGTACTCTCAAAGTTCTACATGGTTCGGAATTACTATTTTTTCAACACAGTGATTCCTTTAGCTTTTTTTTGTTTTATGAACATAATATCCACAATATGAAATTGTCAGTTAACACAAGTGCAGTTAGTGAAAGTATTTGGGTCGAAGAATAATATAAAAGTTCGATATTCAGCATCACACTGCACAGTGTTGCCTCACCTTTAATCAGTCAAGCTCTTGCGCGGCGTGCGATGTTGAAGCTGTATTTCGTTGCTCGTCATCCGAATCGTCATCCTCCAGACCATTGAAGAAAGATTGCAATAACGAACCGAATAATCCTTGATTACGTGGACGCGGAGGTGGGATATTGAAAAAAAGTTGGCCTATTTTATCTAAGTACTGTCGATAACATGGATCTCTGTTTAAAGATATCTGGTACTGTTCACAGAGAACCGCGAACACAGGATACGCTAGTTTACCACTGTAAAATAACAAATTGGAAGAAAATGAAGGCTGAACTTATATAATTAGATATGTATCTCTCATATAAAATATATCGTACCTGTCGATGATTTTGAGTAGGAAAAACAAAAAATTTAATAAAGGAAGAAGATATGGCGGACCGCTATTTATTTTTGGATGCCTCGAAGTGTAAGAATTGAAGGCCTCTTGTGCCGTTGCTTTGTTTTGTAAACAAAGATATCTAAAATGTAATCGATGATAATTGCATGTATGTATATATTATCTTAAATTCAAGACTCCATTATATATTGTTATATCCGTTTATTTTTACTATAATATATATTTTTAAGATTTCCAACATTAAGGATCGTCAGAAGTGACAGAGCAACAAGATTGCGCTACGCTTAAGCTGATTCTATAATGAATCGATAGTCGGTAGTCCTAAGTCTTATTGGTGAATCGATAAAGTGGGCTAACAGTCAACTTGTATTACTAACAATAAAGACTATCGATTTTCTTAAGACTTTCCAAATTCAACTTTATTTCTTCTTATTAGTCAGCTCAATAACTCACTATACAATTAACAACTTATACAATAAATGGTAAAAAAAATCATAATCAACTATTTAGATTAAATAATTTTTCTTCAATGGACTGGTTAAAGCTTAAGATTTTCAACTATCGACTCATAAAATTAGCTTAAGAGTAGCTAAATCTTTTTTTTAACTGATCCAAATAACAACTTTCCTATTGGCTATTTCGATCCTGCTATTTTTGTCCTGATAGTCTATTGTCCAATATATAAGTAAATATTAATAAGTTTAGTAAATAAGATAATAAATAAATAAGCTTAGTAATTCTTTAATAAGATATAATTATTAATCAAATATAGTTGTTTGATCTTTGTATTATTTTTGCAATAATTTTCCTTATTGTAATATTTGAAAGCAAAATTGTAGAATCTGTTTTAGCAATTTTTGTAAGAAATAAGCTAAAACAAGTTATGGCAATAGAACTTGACTTGGACATAAGAACCATTAACTTACTGTAAGACTGCTTGAGCTATGAAAAGATCTATTTCATTCATGTATCCACGTTGTTCGTGAAGTTCGACTAACATCGCAGCACATCCAGAACCATCTCTACTATATATAAAGTGCTGCCTTGCCAATATATAATTCTTTTCTGATGAAAAATAAATTCTTTATGTACAGTATGCCAAAAATAAAGTAAAATTCACAGTAAAATTCATCATAAGATTACCTCTCCAAAAAATCTGAGCTATCTTTTGGTGCAAATCTGGATGGCCAGTTTTGTAATCGGTACCCTTTATACTCCACTTGAGTGCCGATTGCACAAACACCTCCCTTTCTGGAGACGTAGGACTCATCAAACTAAACAGGCTCATGATCTTCTCGAAGAAGCCTTGCGCAGGTACCGTTCCAGATTGTGTCAAAACATTGACAAATAGAATTCCTAAGTCGGCTCCACTTGCATGCTGCAAGAAACATACAAGTCACAATGTGTTGTAAAGCTTAAACAAAATCGATCCTCGCTTTCCTCGTAACTATATCCAGCTATATCCGCGCATCTTTCAATTATTAATTACGATTCGCTTGGAGACAAGCGCTCAATCACGTCGACAAAATTATGAAAATTATTTGAAGGGAAACCGTGAAAATTCTTCGACACTCACGGGGGCGAGAAAAATGAACTCAACGCGTACCTGTTCGTGCTGTAATAGAAGCATCGATCCGCTATAGAGCAATTCCAAGAGCTCCGAGTATTTTCTCTGACCGAGGTATCTGTAAGCGGAGGAGGTTAGAAATCAGCAGAATTTTTGAAGGACGCGGAGGAACAACTCGACGGTATGAGACAGCTGATCCGATCGACTCTCACCTGAAATATAAAGTTCGGTACATCTGATGGGCCTCATAATAGTTCTCCGAGTTTATCGAGGCCTCCAATTTTGCCAGAACCCGTTGAACACCGTGACTATACCGCGAGGCCATATTTATACTATTTGGGAACTTCGCGGTTCGCAGCCGCGTAGGCGCGCCGTTGGCATCAGTGCACGTTTTTTCCCGTTTCTCCCACGTGCTGATTCAAATTCGAAATACCCACGCGTTTATTATCGTTGTCACCGAGCACAAGTTTATTACGTTTATACGATTTATTCTGATTTATTCCGAAGTTACAACATTCCATATTATAACTATTAACTACTGACGTTAGATGTCGTGTAAACGTAGTTTATGGCCACGTTTACACGGCTCGATTTACGCTGAAGTTACACAACATCGAAGTGAGAAAACTGGCCAATCACAGTTCCACTCTTTAGAGGAATAATTATGGCCTAGTTTCCACCGAGGGTTTAATCCAGATCAATGTAAGAACCAACCAACTACAGTCGAACATTTCCCTGTCGTTCGACTATAACAGGGGAATGCTCGACTGTAATTGGTTGGTTCTTACATTCTGATCTGAATTAAACCCTCAATGGAAACTAAGCCATAATTATTCCTCTAAAAAGTGGAACTAATAACAGGCAAAAGGCCTCTCTCAGGTTTCTCTCCGGCATCATGCATCGCGTCGTCACGAGTTAACCAATGAAAACATCCCATGTGTACAAATACATAACCTCTTTTTTTTTCTTTTTCATGACGTGGACGCATTCAGTAGAAACGCACCCATAGCAATTACATTCCTCTCCGAGAAAGATTTGATACTGTAGCATATGTTATATATATGTTACGTATACGCTGAGGAACAAAAATGAGGTTTCTTTTTGGAGTAGATAGATATAGATAAGTGTTATCCGTGAATATTGTGATAGGTGAGATGTTTTATCTACACCTATCGCGCTTATCTACACCTAACTACCTCAAGAAAAGGTGCTTAAAAAATTGGAACTCTCTTAGATCACTCTTAACAAAGGCGGTAAAGCGTCGGCACCGCCATATGCTGCGACGCGACGCGCCGCGCCGCGCCGCGGCGCGGCGTGCCGTAATATATCAATTGCAAAAAGTAATATTGATAAATGCGCAAAGTGGCGTCGCGTAAGCGCAGCCGGGCCATTCGTGTATACACACACACACGTACGCTCGCGCCCACGCATACATGCACACCGTGCATGCATAGGGTGTACTTTCCATTTAATGACAAACATCATTCTATCTTTCTTGACACGCAGAGAGTAACAAGGATAGAAAGACACTCGTGTCGACTTGCGTCACCAAATGGAAAGCACTCATACTACTGTTTACTGTCTACACGTTAACTTCGGCGTGACACACACACGCATACGCATATAGGCCGAAAAGCGCGTAGAGGTGTAGAGCGCGGTGCGCCCCTGGCGGCGGACCGTGCAAGTGACCCTCGCGGAAATAATTATCGCGATTTATGTTATTTGCAAATGTGATCCGGGGGTTTAATTAATTAGACGATGCCGAGTGGCGGCGACTGAGACGGCGACGGACGGGCTCCTGGGGACTACCCGGTTACGCCGTGAGTGGAGTAGAGCAGCGGCGGCCGCGGCACGGGGTGAGTGCACGTTCGAGAATAATGTACGTTCCGTGCGTTCACGGCGGGTCGAGCCCCCCTGCGCGTGTCGAAAAGGGGGGCGGTGGCTGAGGCTGAGGTGGCTCGCCCGCTCGCTCGATCGCACGCGGCCGGCCACTTTTTTTATCGGTTTCGCCGACCAGCTTCGGCGATAATAATGGCCGATGCCGAGGACACCGCGAACGCGCTCGGTGTCGCTCGGGACATCCGACGACGGGCGAGCTGACGGTGCCGACGGACGCGACTCATCCGAGGCACCGTCCGCTCTCGTCTCGTCTCGTCTCGTCTCTGTCTCTCGTTTCTCGTCGCCGGCTATTGTCGCGCGTTTGATTATGATGGAGCTGAACGGACGATTCCGTGCAATGAGACGTGATCGACACGCGACGGAAATTGTCACATTCTCGATCACGCTTGTTGACGTTCTCGACCGGTCTGAGCTCGACGACTCTTCTTGGAGCCGCGATAACGGATGAACGAAATTATCATGACGCGTATCGATCGTTGACACTACTGGCGTTATTTATTTGTGTTTTTTTTTCGTTTCTAGTATGTATGTTGTATAAACAATCGACAGACAGTCCTGTGACCTATGTAGTATCTAGTAGAGTATTCAATGGGTGCTTTTCAACAAGAAATATAGATAACACAATATAACATGGTAAATCATTTCATCTTTAATATTGGCAAACAACAAGAATTGATGATTCACTGTGTTACATTAAACTCTATTTTTTTTCTTCAGCTGAATTGCACGTTTCGTCTTTCATTTTTTTTTCACATTAGAGAAAAACAGGAATGCGCAAGAAGTTCAACTATAAGTAAAAAGAAGAACAGGCCTATTGTATAATCTAGTCTCTTGCAGAAAGCATCCATAAAATAGCTGCATTCAGCAGAACACACAAGAGTTTTGCAACCGTTTTATGATTGTCTGCAGAGATAAGACTATTCCTCTAAATCTAAAAGTATAATCCAATTAGCACGAAGAAAACTTCTCAACAGTTGCAAAATAAGTTCTGCTGAACGCAGCCAATGATTGTGTATCAGATAGGTGTAGAGATTTTTTGTTCACAATTTCATTATGGGCGAGTTTTTTAATTTATCGATTGATTACATGCGCAAATGCAACTTTTACTGAAGAAAATTATATTCGCGCACAGTGCAATGGATCAATCGATGAATTAAAAAACTCGCCCTGTGTCGGGAAATTCATGTATATAATTATATGCATGTAGAATGGACCTGGCAGAAACTATGAAGAACATTGTTGCCAAAGGTATGCAAACCGAAATGGGTCCACCGGGTGGAGGATCGGGTTACTCCGCGACACCGAGCAGCGCTGGTTATGTCACAGAGAAGATGTACATGTTGTTACAAGCGTATTTGCAAAATAAAGGCTGGAATCCTAGTATCGAGCTACTGCAATGCTTCTCGGAATTTAAGGATGCCTCTATGATGCCTAGCGCCGCCTATTTACAGTAAGGATAATGGTTTTATTATCAAACACAACTTATTTGTCTTGCAAAATATTTACTGCATTTGATTCGTTTACAGGATGATGGCATCTAGAGTTGCACTAGATTCACAGGGAAGACTAGTCCTTAGAGAGAATGGCAAAATAATACTACCTTATGAACACTTTGCCAATGCCGTAATGTTGAAACACATGAATGGACCACACGGCTTACACTTGGGCTTAGAGGGTACAGTCAGAGCAGTTATGGAATCTTACACCATTGGAAGAGAGTGCTTCGGGATGGAGAAAGAGTTTATCATAGAAGTCGTGCAAAACTGTCCCAATCCTGCTTGTCGTTACTACAAAAATCAGTTGGAGCTCACTCAGAAGATGGGTCACATGGCACCAACTTATATTCAAGAGAATGAAGCGACTGCATCTCTTCTACGTACTGGTTTTCCACATAGCACAGATTTCCAGGTAGTGAGCCAACTTTTTATATATCTCCTATATTTGTTATTACGTACACAAGTTTCTTTTATATACATTTTATATATATATATA
>NW_017305884.1:1141702-1149830 GCF_001594115.1 Trachymyrmex septentrionalis
ATATAAAATGTCATGATTAAAAAATCTCACGATTATATATTGACTTTAAAAATTGTGTGCATTTAACACGCGTACTCTCTCAATCATCAATCATCTATTTTAAAATTTTTTAATTTAACATTTTACTATATACCTGACGTTTATCTCTCTATATTAGAGCCTAAGCAGCGCTAATCCGAACACACACATGGGAGGAGGATCCGCGGCGGATTTATCAGAGATGAGGAGTGCTGGCAACCAAATGAATCTTCAACGTCCCCCAAGCCGTCCATCATTAAATATTCCGCATCGGCCTGTATCGCAAGAGAAGAAAGTGCCATCCGGCAAGCAGCATTATGAATCTCTAATACCTAATATACCAATCTCCGATCATAAGTTGACGGACTTTTTACGTACCAATCTGGATAACTTGGACAATCTCACTTCTCTCGGTTTAGGAAACTTACAAGGATTAGGAAACGCCAACAAGGACTTGTTAGCACTACACAACGGTGCATGGCCTTTAGAAAGTGAAAAGGGATCCCGATCATCATCTTCAAATTCAGAAGGTAATTAAGAACTCGTAATATATACACTGTTTTGAAATAATATATAATACACATTGCAGCACTTGAAAAAAGCTTTACTTTAGCTAGATGTTCTTCATAAAGAATAATAATATATTAGGCAGTTTAATATGATTTAGACGTAATCCCTTCGAATTATGCATGCGGTATATAATACAGTCATATCATAACGCGTTTTGCAATAGAGACAATTGTAATGAAAGGATTACACGTTAAAATCACATTAATGAATTTATTCTACTGTCTCAGGTGGTCAAGAGAAGATTGTGCGCGCTTTCGCCGAAGTGATGAAAAACATGGCAAGAATGAAAGCTTGCGTACGACCGGCAATGTGCAAGCCGTACGGCAAACAATCCGAGGCTCTGCAAAAAAGTAAAGACTTAATTTTATCAACTGTTTTTTTTCCTTTTTTTTTTCTACATAAATTTATTGTGTGTTATCAAATTTTATATTTTTATTCAAAGTTCCTTCTCAAAGTAATTTACAGAGATTTTCACGTTACTTATTTTTAATTGCAGCATTGGTCGATACCATACAGCTTGTACAGTCGTTGAGAAGCTTCTTGCCGCCTCCACATATTCCAGTTTCGAGCTGGAAAAACGAAGATAAACACCGATTAGATCACACCGGTACCCCTTACCTGTCAACGTTGTGAGTAATTTTACTTAACTGCAACTACTATCATTTTAACTCTATTGTTAATATACATATATTTTTACTATTCGGAGGTGCCAAAGAGTTTATCGTCGTGATCTATTGCTAATGCTAACATTTCGTGAATCTTGTTGATTTCATCAAGGCAAGGAGCGTACTGATACTGGTTGACATTAGCAATGGATCACAACACGGCGATAATCCGTAAATCCTTGGGACCTCTGAAGAAAACACCCGTGAAAGCCTCAAAAGTATATTTCTACTGTGTTTTATCTATATATGTATATATATAGATATTCTTTTATATTTTTTTTTAACAGAAAGGCTAGCGGGATGGAAGAATTATGCGAGCAGCGTAAGTTAGACTAACCGTCGTCTTCGCTTTACTCGCGACAGACCAAGTTTCGTCTTTTTGCGCTCTATGATGTTCTAGTCACAAGATGTTTATTAATTAGCTGGGTGTTTCGTATCTAAACAACCCGATGGATTGCTCAAAAAAGTTGTTGGCGTTTAGGACTTCAAATACTAAGAGACAAAATGAGTCATGCGTGGACTGTGATAAAAGTGGGTAGCGAGAAACAAAAAAGATTTATATGTAGGACTAAACTTACACACCGCGTCATTTTAGGGATTTCTTATTAGCTTTATTTTATCACTGTAACCTGATTTCGTATTGTCATTGCTCTCAATCTGCCTATGGAGCTTATTCGACAAATAATCTATCGATTAATCCCTTAATTACTGAATGCCTAGTGACTGAGTTATGATTACGTAAATTACGTAAATAATAGATATTCAATACGGATAGCCTTTATATTTACTGTATCGATTTAATAATTTGCCGTTTGTGTTCCAATAATTACTACCTGATTAATAATATATATAAGGCTTCTTTTATATGTATGAAACTGTTATGTATGCCTACTGTTATGTAGGCATGTGAAACTTATGTCAATATGAGAAGCAAAGACTAAATTGATTTGGTACAAAAGCTTTTGCTACTAATCGATTACTACTTCAACATTCGCGACATAGGCGCATAAAGAAAGAATAAATAAGTTAACAATTTCCTCGATTATTAAACTCGTGTTGCTTTGTTTTACATGTTTTTAACTCGTTTGTTAAATATAGTATATTCTTTAATGTAGAATTTTGAATTAGCATGAAACGAGTTATTCGATTAGCGAAATAATTGTGTTCAATTTATAATATATATGTACACGATTTATATGCATATGTGTATGTATATATATAAATTGTATATGTTATAATATATGTATGCATATCTTCTTTTAAAAAGATTTATATATGAATACGTTATTACTTAATTTTAAGAATAAAATGAACATATATCATTGTTAATTCTAGTACTGTTCGTTGAACAAACATATGTTACAAATGTTGAAAGATTTGTAATAAGCTCCCATAGGCAGTATATGCGGTGTGCACGTGAAAAAGAATCATTGGTCAATTTATATAGGTATTTTTTGAAAAAAAAAAACAAACAAAAAAAACCAAATTATTTCTTAATATATACGTAGAAAAGGAAAAAGAACGAAATTGTTATGTCATTAGAGAACTCTTAAGGGGGTGTGATTCGCACTGACGCTCAAAGACTTCATCGTGCACTAAGTATTATTACGCAGAAACATTTTTGCTCTTGCAAGAGAAAACTGCAAATTAGAGGATCGCGATTGATCTCGATCGAACGCTTCCTCGAGTAAACGGCATATCGAATCAGTTGCAGGAGTAAAATTGTTTCCTACTCGGTTGTTATATGCGCATATAAGCGATATGATAAAATGTTTCCTTCTTTCTCGATAATATAAAGTTACAAAGCGTTCGTCTTTGGATGTAAGCGACAAATGCTGTGTAATACCGCGAATGCGAAATAGTGCGCAGCATTATTGTGTGAGCTCTGTTTTGTGGAATGTGTGTGACATGTATCTGCAAGAATGCAAAGTTTTGGCTATCAAATAGCAAAATTTTATATGGATGCGTGCATGTTGAAGATATCTTTCTATATATGTATCTGTTATTATTTACTACACGTATGCAGCGAATGTGCCGATCGATTACCATTTAGGAGTCGGATCCATGATTTGAAAGACTATGCGAATTATTATTTTCTTTCGTTCTGTTTTTATTCTTTTTTTTTTTTTTTTCATCAATTATTACTCTTTCATATCGTTTCTATATCGTATTATTCTTTTTTCACCTTGCATTCTATTGTGTTCGAAAATAGGAAGCATGTGATGACAATTAACGAGACTGGAGAATAATTCTTGACAGTGATTCTTTATTTGTTTTTCATGGCTATTATAGCTATTTAAACGAATGCAGATCCGGCTTCTATAGACTGCGTTTTTGTTGACATACATATATAATATTATATATAATATTATATATTGACAAGAAGGCTGCTGTAATATGGTTCATAATTCGACGATAACTTGTTGCACATCAAAGTGTATTTCCAATAACTAGGTGGACTTATTTCTTATAAAATATTACGTATTATTAAAAAAATGCAAACGTAACGTCGTTTGTATCGATCGATCCGTGTGATCAACGCAATTTTAAGCATATCCATGACTAAGTCGTTGCAACTTATGCCAAATAGAGAAAAGGGAGCGCGGAAACAGAGTCTGACGAGAAAGGGAGTTGATCGAATATACTGAAATAGAAATTCGAAATATGTAATATGTTAGGAATTGCGTCTGAGATAAATCTTATCTTATTGATGATTTAAACACGATAGCGCAATTGTTTGACGATGTGACGAGGAGAAAGTTTGTGCGTTTATTTATTTATTTTTTTTTAAGCAAAAGTCGCAGCACTGCAGTAAGTTTCTTTATTACATTCGTTGTATTTTATTAATAATGATAATGTTATTATCTATTTTATGTTCTAGATTAATTATCGTTAAAGTTTAAAAATGTTTCGTTTCCCATTATTCGTTTTGCAGTTTTATCATTGCAATGGCTGCAACTGTTGCCGTAATGTGCGTTAGTTTAATATTCTCCTTTGCCGTCCGTTAATTTCTATTAGTTTAAATAATTAGAGCAAGATAAGATTTGATTCTAAGGTACGCGTTCTTTCGAACGAAGTCGAGCACATCAGGAAAAGAGAGAAAAAGGATAAGTACAGATTTCGTTTCCGAATCTCGTTACTCTCGCGCCATATCTATACCATAGAGACCGTGTACATGTTTCCGCACCGAATTCGACAGTAAGATGATAAATGATTGTAAAATGCGCACCGTTGTCGATCCGTCGTTCCCTTTTTAACTCGGATCGCTAATCGATATTCGTACACCAAACGCTAACCGCTGTGTCTGCACATTAAGCTCGTCGTCGCTTGCCAGTATTGCTCTTCTGTATTCTCGCATAATTCTAACTCATGACAGCAATTATTAAAGTTTTTACAAGTGTGAAAGACACGCCTGGTATCATCTTCTTTCTCTTTCTCTCTGGCCCCCATTAATTATTCCTATAAATACACTGTACATAGCCCGCTTGGCTTTTGAAGCCTTAAAAATTCCTCCTCAGCGAAACACCGTCGTTTACCGCGAACTCGTAGGATCGTGTATTAACTGGCTGCGCCTCCAGCACGAAGATTACGTCATCCAGGAAGTAGTACGACTGTCCTAGATCACCTTCGCAAAGGTACGGTAGTTTGCTCCAGACGAGGCATCGCAGTCCCACCGGAGCGAAGACTCGGTCGATCAGACTTACTATCTGAATCTCGAGCCCACTTCCTCGCACTGGTAGATACTCTGACGGTTTGTGATTATTTCTTTCGCCGACCTCGACATAAGGGCTGAACGGCAGCACCAAGGCGACGATTAGTCTGCCACCGGGAGCCAATGAGGTTCTCAGTAGCCTCAGTAGAGTATTTGGACGGTCACAACGATCGAGGAGGTTCAGGCAGAGGATGACATTGTAAGGACCAGCTTCCTGATGCCACCTCTCCACGTCGAGTACTCTGCTCAAAAAAAAAAAAAAAAAAAAAAAAAAAAAAAAAAAAGAATTAAAGGGCAAATTCAGGAAACAATTTTCCGTATCTTATGTAAATTATTCGGATATTTGGAATTTTATACTCCTATCGTTTCGTAGCACTATACGAGTACTTTTATTTTAAGAGGAAACAATAGCTAACAGCAGTCTAACGCTCTAATTGAAAATAATTTCGTTTATTTAATAGACCCTATATTTAACTATAAAAAGTCTTATTATTAATCGTAGCCGAAACGCTAAAAAAATCTTTTTAAAGTACGGTGATAATTTAAATTTTATAAAACGTCGCGAGTTCACCTCATCATAAAGGATATATGCGGTGAAAATGAAATTGAAATTTATCCTCGACAAGAATAGACTGCTTCTTTCAGAAACACACACAGGCCGAGGAACAGAACTCTAGACATCGGCTAATTTTACACGGAGCGGACGGAGAGTATCCAGAGATAGTTGAAGTTGTATAAAACGAGTTACGGGATTCGTCGCGCCCTACGGACGCTCATTTAAAATTCGAGTAGCGACTCAGGGCGGCGCGTTCCCGATAGTGGCGTCCGCTCCGATCCGCTCCGGGTGTAAAACCATCGTAAACTTCTACTCCAATCAATTCGGCGCAATAAACTTGTTAGTGGCGCATCGTGTTGAGAATATTACGTATCGACACGAGTGTCGACAGACAAGTGCCGTTTTATCGGCCGGCGCGAATACGCGACGGGACCCGGCTGGGCCCGCCGATCAATTATCTTATCTCATTTTATAATGAAGCTCACGTTTTTTAGATAACCGTAATAACACCGCTTGTGATGGCCTCTCAATTCGCCCGGGAACGGTGCGCATAATTGCGAGTGCTTACATTATCGAGGGGTTCCGTATCGAGTAACTATCAACCATCGTACTTGGCCGATTTCTTATTGATCTGATTCGCGCGTTCGTGGATTTACATAAATTCTATTCCTTCCTTACTCTCGATGTATTTAATCACGTCGATAGTACAGTGTAATGAATTGATCAAATTTTTTTTATTTTCAACAGATAGTGGATGATTTCCTGCGAGGACTTTTTACACTCGAAAGAGACATCAACAATGCCATCACCCTTTAATTTTTAGAAATTCGGAATTTCACTTTGAATTTCTTGTATGTATAATAAGAAAAATTTATATATAATGTATATATCCACAGGTACCTTATACAAGAAAGGTATGTGCTTTGGGTTATCTCCGTGTCTAGATTCATTGTTAGAATGTGTGCCAATATTTTATAAATATTGCAATTTCACTTCATCAGGGCGGGGAAAAGTCTACTCCTCGCCCCAATAAGCTGAAATGTTCATAAAATATTGGCATTCTAACAATGAATGACTAGATACGCGGAGATCTAAATCTACAGTACATAAAAATCACCATATATAGTTAAGAAACAGAAACTTTAAATTATTATTATTATCATTAGTACAATGTTACAATGTATTAAAAAACAATTATTCGTTTGAATCTAAAGGAAAAGATGGATCTCTCGCGACGAAAAGATCGATTCTAAAGCAATTAAAAGTTACCCAATAATTCATGAGAGTTTGAAGTAATTTCCTCGATATCGAAGATGTCAAGGAAAGGATGTCGTGAATACAGGCGCTTTAAGCTGTGATGAGGATAAAATACGTGTCGTGCGAGTCTACCGAGCGTGTGCAGTCGCCGTTACGAGAAAATGTAAATGCACGTTCAAGGAGCGAAGATTCCACCGCCCACCTTTGGCCGCACGTATTCGATTCAAAGAATGTAATCTGTTTCGCATTCTCGCATACGCGACTCCACGCTCGCAAGGGAGCTTTGCCATTTGAAAAATTTCCGTCCAACTAGTAAGGATTCCTTGCAGAATAGATATTCAGATCGAATCGCCTTTATATAAACGCGCCCAATGATTGCAATAACACAATTGATTTCACAAATATTCCGTCCCTTGATTACGAATATGCTAATTTCGGGCGAATTAAGTTACACGTCGTCGCTTTTGTCTATAAATTTCAGACGCTTGCTAGTAAAAAAAAAAAAAAAAAAAATTCACAGAAATCTACGAGAAAGCTTTCAAGACCCATTTTTCAGTATGTTACATTTTAAAAGTTATTCAAATAGATATTTCGTCACGTTCGCAAGAGGAGAGAAGAATTTGTACGCGAAACAAAATGATGTATCGACAGTATAAAGATAAAAATTAATTACTTACTTTAAGTATTTAAAGTTCACGTTTAGTACTCCGAATAAAAGTAAGCGACTGCTGTTTTCCAGTATTAAATAATTCACCATTATCTATGTCGAGGCCAAATCTTGGTGGCTAATAATATTTCTATGTGAATGTTAAATACATTTTCCAGGAAGTTTGATGAAATTTTATTGAAAGAACTTATGCCGTTAACAGAGCCTAATTCTTTTTTTCACCGTACCACTTGAACAAATACGCTATCGCAAAAAAGGAGGTAAGACGCGCTACTCGATGAAATGTACATACGTGAATTTTCTCTTCGCCAGAGCCCACCTCATGGGGGGTGAGATATCCGTGGCGTACACCTTTTCGAAGAGATGCGCCACGTGGGCGGTGGTTGCGCCATCACCTGCCCCGAGGTCCACCAAGGAATGCCAGGGACCCGTGAAGCCGCTCGCGTCCATTAGCTTTTGAAATTGCTCACTAGAGAACACGTGCATGGAACCACGGCCCAGAAGTCTGCAACAATGTGACATGAAGAAGTGACGTTTCGTTGTCGTAAAATTCGAAATAATTTCTGTATTTAAGTATACTACTTTCGGATTTATTTGTATCTTTTTTTTTAGTAAACACGAGGACAATAGAAATGATAGATACATAAATTTCGTACAATAGAGTAAGTTCAACCGATTAGAAA
>NW_017305884.1:1149930-1151343 GCF_001594115.1 Trachymyrmex septentrionalis
TTAGTAAACACGAGGACAATAGAAATAATAGATACATAAATTTCGTACAATAGAGTAAGTTCAATCGATTAGAAATTTCAAATCAATCGTGTTTTTGTCGTTTAAATAGAACAGTGTTAAATTGAGATTATTTAAAATAATCCTTATACCGTACTTATGTCTTGTTTAAGAATTGAAGCCTTGAAAAATTACATTCTAGCCGAGCTTGTTTTATTACGACAAAGTAGTGTTTTAGTGTAAAAGGGCACATTTTGAAATAATTGCTAAATCTGTCGACGGTATTTATATAATAGGTTGAAACTTACGAGAGGATTAACGTACAAGTTGCTGCGACATGCTCGCTTGACGAAGCCTGCGCTACTATACCAGCGTTATCATTAGATGGCTTTTACTGCATATTACTGGCCGATAATGCATCTTCATTTCGCCATGAAACTTTACGAGCCCCAAGCACGGGCTTAATTAGGCTCGTTACGAGGCGCATAATCACCGCGTGTCCCCGTTTACATTCCGCCGGGCAATTTTATCGCAAAGCAATATACTCGAAAAGGATAGAAGAGGCGAAATGGAAGATTGCCGGGTCTCATTTTCTATCTTATCGTAATCAATAATACAAGTATCAAAAAGCGATTCCTTCCAACTGATACGCGTGCGATTATTTGAAAATCATCAACCTAACAAGAGATAAGTTCGTATTAGAGTTGCTTTTTTATTAATAATAATTAGCAAACGTGAAAGTTATATAGTGTAGCGATATCTACAAATTATATTGTTTAATTGTTACTTTTCTAGAAGTTCGCTAGAAGACTAGCATGTTATTTGCCATTAGTAGGTAGTGCGAAAAGCATTGTGTAAATCGGATCTTACGGGTCTTTCGCTTTTCTCGGATATAAACGTATAGGGAGAAAAGCATCCGATCTTGCAGTTTCTCGCTATCTATCGATCGAGCCAACGAATGAACGAACACCTGCATATAGAAATCAAATCCCCGAGGTATCTCTCTGCGGCAGCAGGTTGCCCCGCGGAATTCGTCGATGTCATCCGGGATGAAGGGAGAGGGAGACACGCGAGCGAGCGAGCGAGCGAGCGAGCGAGCGAGCGAGCGAGCGAGAGAGAGAGAGAGAGAGAGAGAGAGAGAGAGAGAGAGAGAGAGAGAGAACGCCAGCGAGCAGAGCAGGAGGTACAGCTCGCTTCCACCCCTATCCCTCGACTTCTCCATGTGGAGATATCACGAGGGAAAAAGGGGCGGGTTCATTTGAAAATACCAGAGTCGTCGCCGGTGTTGCGCAGCGCACGGCGGTCCATCAATGCCGCGGAACGCGGGATTTTGATCGTGAATTCGGTAACCCCCCCCCCCTCATCCCCTGCCCCCCTCCGGCGTTATAAATAAGGCGATGGTGGTCCTCGTGGAGG
>NW_017305884.1:1151443-1158376 GCF_001594115.1 Trachymyrmex septentrionalis
CTCTCTCTCTCCCCCCCCTCCCTCCCTACATCCGACTCGGTCTCCCCCGCTCTCTTTACCCCTTCTTTCTTTTCCTCTTTCTCTCTTCCGCGCCGCTCGGCCATGGCCGGTGTCATCAATTAACGAGCACCTCCTGGCCCCATTGAATAATAAACAAGAATAAAGAGATGGAAGAGGGGACGAGAGAGCGGACAGAGAGAGAGAGAGAGAGAGAGAGAGAGAGAGAGAGAGAGAGAGAGAGAGAGAGAGGGAAAGGAAGGGGAAAGCGACGGGGGGGGACTCGGTCGGTTCGCATTGTTCGTAGTATCATCCTTTTCTATCTTATTTCTGCGGATCCTTAAGTTATCCCTCTCTCTTCTTCATCTCCCTTCCCCTCTGACCTCACCTTCGTGCACGGTCGCTCCTGTCTTTATTTCTGCTTTTCTCTCCTCGTCCCTCTTTCTTCTGTCATCCTTGCCCTCCCGTCCTTCGCCACCTTCACTCATTCTCTCTCTCTCTCTTCGTTTTCTATCTTCCTCCCTTGCGCACGCAAACACTCTCTCCTTTTCCGGACTCGTTTCATTGTCAGCCACCCAGCACTACCACTATCCCGGCGCAGTCACATCGCGACCTGCGAGTCTCCGAGCGGAAAAGAGGGAAAGAGAGGAAAACACAGGAGGAAGGAGAAGGGAATCAAGTACGCACACGCGTGTGGCCGCGGTGATATATACGCGCGGCCTACAAATCAGGCCCCGTAGATCGCAGCGGCTTCGACGGCGGGGCGAGCGACAATTAATTCGCCGCTTTTGCCCTTCCCGGCCGTCCCTCTTCCCGCGGGGCTCCATTGTGTTCGAGTAATCGTACCCTCTCCTCCCCTCCCTTCTCATCCTTCCATGATTTGGAACATTTTCTTCTCTCTCTCTCTCTCTCTCTCTCTCCCTCTCTCTCGCTTTCTCTTGGATTCTCTTGCGCGTTTTGTTTTATGTCGAGGACCACTAGAGGCCCGTTTTGCCTCGTCTGGACACTATGGGATGGGCAGGGGGGAGGGGAAAAAAGGAGGGGACTCCCCGAGCCGTAAAAGCGCGGCTTTAATGCGGGTCTGGCGTCATGCAGTCTAGCTATGCGATCAGCCTTAAAAAGGAGGCGTTGCAAAACGCTGGAGCAATTATACGTGAAGATATCACGGGGTGGTCCGATATCCCGATATCACATCAGCTGTCTCGGTGTCAGAAACTTATAGGCGACGTTAAGATTGTCCACGGAGATCTTCTTCGGATAACAAATGAAAGGACAATTTGTAATTGTTAATGTAGGTTTAATCATACTTGATATCTATTCTGGGAAGCATTTAATACAATTTTTTTATAATACATATACTGTTAATTAATGGAGCGGGGAAAGAGGAAGGGAAGAAATCGAACAATTGGTCCGTTTAATAGTAATAATAATATTAATAATAACAATAATAATAAACGACAACGATAAACAAATTCAAGCTCCGTGTGCTGCGTATTCGAGATGAAAATGAAAATGAAGCTCAAACATCTCGATCATTAATACTCCCGACATGCGACACGCGGTTTCTGCACGTGTAGAGCCAGCTGGATAGCAAAATCGATTTAGGAGGAGACACCCATGGACATCGATAGTCCTCGCTCGCCGGCGGCGGCGGCGGCGAGGAGAGGATAGCGTCGTGTACGCCTGATAACGATCTCCCCGCAGGACGATCATTTACAATTCCAGCCACCCACTCTCGCGGCCCGGGTCGTGCTTCAATTTTTGTCGCTGTACACGCTGCCGATGAGAGCTTAAAGATTGGGGCTTGTATATCGGAGCGCGACGACGGGGAGCTCCACGATCGTAAAATAGCCCGGAGGACGGAGCGAGCGCGGGTAGTGTTAAAGAGGCGCTCGGCGGAGGATCGTTTACCTAATAATAGCAATAATATGTAAATCCGATGCGTATCGAGCCGCCATCGAAAGAAGGGGCCGCGCACTACGACGCCATTGTTTGCAAATCCTTGGTCGAGAGCGGGCGATCCGGCGAATAGGCTCCTCTCTGCCGCTCACGATTTTCTTTCGCACGTGAATCGAATATCCTCGTTCGGCATTGCGTGCGAGCGTAATCGTCACGCGCGGGATGCAATGTCTGCGAATGCCGCGGCGCGTTAAAGAAATAACTAATTGAGGATAATGTCAAATACACCAGATGCTGTTCCATTGACTGTACTATATTGAATAAAATATTTAAAAATGTATATTTCGAGAAGAGAGGAAGGTTTTGGAAGAGATCAGCGTACCTACACGGAAGAACAGTTTTATTAAAGGACAAACTTGAATAGTTACAGATCTGAAAAGAATTTTGTTGGGCCATTAAAATAATCGTGTAGAATAATCAACGTTTCGAGCTTTTTTTTCAAATTTTTTTGCAATATCATTCATCATGCTTGAATGATATTGCTTGTCAATTTTGATAGTCCAACAAAATTACTTTTCAGATCTGTATAGCTAAATTTTTAGATACTTTAAACAAAACTGTTTTTTTTTTCCGTGTAATTTTCTTACATCTTCATCTTTCCAATTGATTATTTAACCTAATTAAATGTAAAATACATTTATGTAATATACAATATATTTGTAATTTAGTAAGAAAGAGAAATATTTAATTCAAACATTAAAAACACTCAAGATATGCATTTTAGGCTAAAAGTTTGGAAATACTTTTGAGAGAAATTGAAATTTTTAGAATTATTTATTCAACAAGATTTTGTGTGAATTTGAATAACAGTTGTAGGATATAAAAAATTATTGTTAAAAAATTGTTATGGATATTACTTAAGTAATGTTAAAAATGTAAATTTTTTAACAACATTAATTGAAAATTGATTGAATCTCGAGAAATGTTCAACATAATAAACAAAGGTCATTCACATAAACACATTTTATATTGCATTGCTTGAACTAAAAATTGTAAATCACATAAAAATATTAGGCATCAAACTACACAAAACAAGGCAAAAACTTACTTTAATTGAAATCCTTCCTCCTTTATTTATGTCATCAATTTTTAACGAGTGTTTCTAATATTTGGCTTAAAATGTATTCTAAAATGACATATATTCTTTACTTGTTCCTATCAATATGTATAGTTAATACGTGGTTATCAAATATATATTTATAGATTACACGTTAAAGACACGTTAAGATCGCGCTTCAAGATAGTATATTTTAAAGGGTTACAGAATATATATATATATATATGTGTGTGTGTGTGTGTGTGTGTGTGTGTAGCATAACTTGATTGGATCTCGTCACGCTCGAGAATACGCGCGGTTTGAACGATCATTACGTATTCACGTTATAAGCGCACGAACGAAATGTAATTCTGTAGTACGACGCGGGATGGAACTTTTCAAAGTTCGTCCTGAATGGATTAATGAACCGAGTGACACGGGATCTTTCCTCCCTCTCTGTCTCTCTTTCTCTCTTTGATTGGAGCAACACTTACGGAATCTGACCAGTCATCTTTACCTTCGTTTGTCGTCGTTCTGAACGAGCAACGAGCCGCGTCCTGACCTTTCTCTCTTCCTCCTTTTTTTCCGATGTCAATTCTCTCATCGGTTCCCCCGATACGTTCAAATTTCCTCTGTATCATCGAGTGAGGTTGCTTTTCGAGATCGTTAATGTATTCACGTTATCGCCGCTTAATACAAGTTACAAACTGTGTACTTGTGTTTATCGATGTCGTTACATTCTACGTAGCCGATAATTTACAATCGAAGCTTAATGTACGAATCATGTAAAGAATTAGCATGAATTTTTTACCAGTGAGATTTAATCCATGTTTCATAGCGTAATACAAGTTGATGTTGTAATTATATTTTTCACCGTAAAATGTAATAATTTAGCATATTTGTTTTTTATTAACTAATCGGTTGAGGTTCTAGTTAATTATGAAGTCGACAGCAGGATCATGTTAGGGAGAGAAGAGAAGGAGCGTCTACTATATTTTATGCGGAATAAAACTTGGAGCCGGTAAATTCTCGCGATATTACTTTCTTTAGGTGCATTCAATCAATGTCCGCCAATGTGAAAAATGTATTTCGAATCGGAGAAAGCAAAAGGACACCGGCGAAACTCGGAAAATTTCATAGATCATTGGCCGTCGCCGAATGCAACAGAGAAGTTATGGCGAATTCCTCCTTAAAAGATTTCTTTGAAGTCTAGCTACACCCACGAAACAAATCACAGCTTCTGCACTGAGAGGCAGAGAAATTGTACATTATTTTTACGTTTCTCCAAAATTCGACGCGACTCCCGTTGAATGACTTTATTCCCGTTCGCTTCTTTAATTAAAATAATCGATAAATTTCGTCATTTGTAGAATTTGAAAATTATATACAAAGACGCAACGTCGCGTATTTTCTGTTTAGCGCTAAACAGCGTAAATGTGCCGGCGCGACGCAAAACGTACAAAAACAAAAAAAAAAAAAAATCAACATACGGGAGTATTTGCGCGGCGGTTCGCTGGTGGTGGTCGTGAGCAAAAATACTGGCTAGGTGAAAGGACGTAAAAGGGAAGCGCGCGGAAGAAAGCGTACGGGAAAGGAGCCGAGGATCCTTTGCCCTGATATCGTTGCGGCTCATCTTCTTTTTCTCTCTTTCTCATCGCGATTATACAATCGACGTTAGCCCTCTCCCCTTCCGCGCGCACAGTATACGCACACGGACACAGGTAGGGCCACACAGGCGTATGTAACAAGAACGACATACCTCGCATGCGACGTGTGTGCTCTCATAGTGACAATGTAAGTGGAATCTTCGGCGAACGTCGGCCACCATCGCCGGTCGACTCGATTCGAACGAGGGAGAGGACGACATTTATCTCGCGGGGATCGGGGTCCAGTATGGGGGGTGTGCGTGTGTATGGGTGTGTGTGTGTGTGTGTGTGTGAGAGAGAGAGAGAAAGAGAGAGAAAGAGAGAGAGAGAGATGTGGCGAGACACATGGACCGATCGCAGAATTGATGAAGAAGGGGATGAAGAGAGAGAAAGAGAGAGAGAGAGAGAGAGAGAGAGAAAGAGCGCGAAAGGTTGGGAACGAGGAAGGGAGCGAAGGGAGCGAGAGGGAATCGACGTGTATTTAGCATTCCCCATACCAACGTAGAGTCTCGTTAGCTGTCTTCTCTCTCCCTCCCACCCCCTCCCCCCTCCTCTCTCTCTCTCTCTCCCCCGTTCTTCGTCTTGCTCGAGCTACCTCCGCGCCGGTCTTTCTCCGTTGATGGAGCACATAGAACGCGGGTACGAGTCCGTAAGATCCGAGGGGATGGGGATGAGAGGACGCGCGGAGAGGGAGGCGACGAACGTCACTCGAAGCTGGGGATGCTGGGTAGGCGTGGACCCACGGACCACCCTGTCCACGGTGGCTTGGAGGGGAGACCACGCCACCGCGACCGTCGAAAGAGGGGGGAGGGGGAGGGGGAGGGAGGCGGATGGGCGAAGAGGCATTCGAAGGGTGACGAAGGGCGGGGTGAGGAGCGCCGTGGACAATAATAATTATTATACACACACACACACCCCCCCCCTCCCCTCCGGAGTTTTGCAAATGCTGTCCTTCGGGGTGGCTGTGGCAATGTGGGGCGGAAAGGTAAGGGAGGTCGGCGGACCGGAGTAGGTGCCGGGAACGGCCGTCCGCTATCTCTCTCGTCCGGTCACAAACGGAGGAGGTTTTTGTGGGAAGGGGGGGGGAGGTGAGAGGGGTATACAAGATGCGAGGGAGGGAGGCGAGTGATTCTTAAACGGGATCGTTATGCGAGTCCTTCCCGGTGCTCTCTTCCTTCTCTCCCTGTGCTCTCTCTACGATTGCCTCGTTTCTCTCCTTTCTCTCCTTTCCCTCCTATTTCTTACTCTTCCCTCATTCCCCACCCCTGTCGCTTATATACTTGGCCGTTCGTTTCACCCCTTAGACCTACCACTGTTGCACCCCTCGGCCATCCCTGCGCTGCACGGTACACGTATAGTAGGTGGACGACTCTGTGTATCTGTATTGGAAGTTTATATGTATATGTATGCGCGAAACGGACGTGTGTGTGTGTGCGTGTGTGTATGTGTGTGTTGCGCGTAGATCACACGTCACATATCGAGTCTCGAGAACAGACGCAGCCCCTTCCGTCTGTCCCCTAGCGAGACACCCACAAGTGGAAGAAGTCCTTCTTTCCCTCTCAGCCCGTATTCTCTCGTTAATTTTGTGAATTTCGTCGGACCATCTTGGATTCTTTCATCTTTCTTATCCTCGTGTCTATTTTTTCACCTCCATCCGTACTTTTGTCTCCTTGCATTTCGTTTAACAAGAAAAATGGAGAGAGAAATGTAATTTGTTGCAAAATTGAAAAATATACAAAACCAATTATTCATTAGTATAAATTTATCTTGATCGGAATTCTTAAATGAACTGAAAGGTTCAGAGTTAGCTTTTATATTTAATACGAAATGTATCAGCGAACCTAAAATTCTTGACTTGAATGTAGAATCGATTTTGACGATTTTGCATACAATTAAAATTCATTCAAGACATCAGTGTTTTCGCGCGCGTTTCAAAAGTGTCGTGACTGCGATATATGCAATCGCTTTATCCTTGTAACGTGACTATGAAGACGATCGTTAATTTCGATCGAGCCCACGTGACGCCGTCGGATTTTCCAAGCGGACGGGAAGTCGAAGAGGACGAGGCGCAGCGTGCTATACGCCAGGGAAATGTACACTTTTATAACTCGTTTCTCTTTTCGCCGACCCCTGCAAATCCCTCTCTTGACGGGGACATTTATGAATTTTAGACGCTTTAAACATTGTGATTTGGCGTACAAACGTCGTGCGTACTATCTGTGCGTCATAAAGAAAGTCGACAGAGAGAGAGAGAGAGAGAGAGAGAGAGAGAGAGAGAGAGAGAGAGAGAGAGAG
>NW_017305884.1:1158476-1164406 GCF_001594115.1 Trachymyrmex septentrionalis
AGAGAGAGTAAAAAGGTACCGTCGCTATTTTAGAAAATTGCGAGTTTTCTTCTTCTTTCTTAGATTTTAAAAAAATCAACAATACGAATTTTTTTTTATTTATACATATTAGTTACTAACTATATTCATGAAGTATTCCTGATCACGTATTCTATCGTGTTTCAACGTAAAACTATAAGTCTATTAAAGTAGTCAAAATGACTAATTTGTAATTATTTATTAAATTTACAAAGATATGCATTTTTGAGATTTTTTTGTAAATTTTGTTTCGATATGTAAACGATTAAATTAAATTTATTACTTTTTGCTCTTATTTCTTTTTTTAAAAAAAGATATGTACTAATATATATATATATACGTATCACTTTTCATTACTTAAAAAATAAATTTTAAAAATAATTTTGTTCAGTTATTATTTTAAATAAGTTAACAAACGTATTGTTCATCAAGAAAGAATTAATTCATAAAAATTATTAAAATCGTCATATAACTAAAAAATAGTGGTTTTTTAGGGGTTGTGAAACGAAATGATAAAAATAATAATGTAACACTTGATCATGTTAAGAATACTTTTTCTTGCCGACATTATTTCATTAGTAATTTTCATTAATAATTTTCTCACAAGTTGAAGAATTATAGTTTTCCCTTTCTCTAGGAAATTTAATTACTTTAGTTGTGTCATTCTTTTGAAGTAAGTGGAGCGACGTATGTATTCAAATAATAGAATTTGATATACGACAATCGTTAGCAATTAATTCTACTTAATTAGAATAAAATTGAAGAAATTTAAGAAAAAGAAATTTAATAGAAAATAATAAACATAAACGACGAAAGGATTAATTGGAGACATTGTATGTTACGTCGAGATTGTGCAGATTTATATAAATTTAAAATAATATCGATTTTTTTTTTTTTTTTTTTTTTTTTTTTTTTACGCATTTTCATTTCATTTCGAGTCGGCGGCAGCTGCTCGACCACTGAAACGAGCTTAGAACTTAAAACTTGGCCGTTCCCGAAAAGTATCTTTATCTCGGGACAGTCGGGACAGACGACGCTGGCGCGGATACGTGAATCAGGGGATTTATTATTTAGCCGGACATATTTAGCGGCGCACGTAGTAGACAAGGACGTATCCTTCCTTCACGAGCTTGTGCACTCGCTTACGGCACGTACGTCTATACACTACAGGAACGGCACTCGGATGCAGCGGATGGCACGTGTATTATGCACCGGCAGACTCAGTGGAGCCGAGTCGGCGACTCGTGTGCCGCCTGCATGTATGCGCTTGGCTGTATGCACTTGTCGCCGGGCACGCTTATCCTCATTAGTCACGCGTAGAGTAAAGGTAGGAAAAATTCATTTCCACCAACTTATAATTCGATTGCGTGGAAGATACTCTACACTCAGAGACAAAGACATAGCGGTAGCAACTGTGAAAGTGACAACTGTGCAAGAATTTTTATGCAGAATCAATGTACTTAATTGAACTAATTAAACTATTGTACTTTGTAGTTACTGCAATTATATGAGTTTGAACTAATTTAAATATAATTAATGTTATAGTTTCATTCAATTACGTTAACCTTGTCAATCACAACTGTGAGAATGACTACAATTAATTTCTGAAGCGTCCTGTTTGAAATACAGAATGGAAATAAACCTCCGTAGTCGCGAAAAGCGTGTTTTCGTCCTCACGGTGATCGATAGAGGAAGGTTCAGTTTTTTTTTTTCTATACTTTATAACTTCATAACACCAATCGTCTAATAATTTTCGCTTTGAGTCCACCAAATCATTCGTTGCTTAGTCGAGGATTAATTCTACATATATAATAAAACCTTTGTCATCTTTATAATTGCCATCACCACATTTTTCTCTGAATGTATCGTGCAGTAAAAAAAGCTTTCAATTTCAATTTTGAAAGTAACGAAAGCGCCATTAGTGATCCTCATTATATTAAATATCTTTAGTACAGAGAATAAAAAGTTTCCTTGAAATAATCAATTCGGCTTTGAAATTAAATTTTCTAATTTAATATATTGAATTAATTTCCACGTTATATCTCACATTCTCTAATAATTTGTTGAAACGATGCTATTGCGTCTTTAATATTGTAAAAATGATAGGATCGATATAAGCGACTTGGTGTATTATCGATTACGATTCTTTTGCGATAGTGTACTTTTTTTAGTTTAATAGTCTCACCCCTTTTGCAGCACGTCGTAGTTCGCACGCAACGAATATGTGAATCATTACAGTAATGCGAATTTATGTAAGGCAATATGATTGATAGTTTGTAAAATCGTGCAGAAAAGAAAAAAATAGAGCGAAGCAACAATGCTGTATCATTACGCGCATCGCGTGTATTGCAAAGCTAAAGGGTGAATTTTAAAGAGACTCTTTCTTGGAGCGACTTGCTGCTTTTTCATCGCGTTTGCCTGGCGTTTCCCGGAAAGAATGGATTAATACGCAAGTAACAAGGCTTGTTATTGTTGCACGAAAAACTGTATTTCAACTGTTATCCAGGATACAACCCTATATTCTAGCATACGTCTGTAAATCCGTAGTGTTTACATCGTGCGCGAAATATTGCACACGCCATGCTGTTCGATACTTTAAGGAGTCTCTCTCTCTCTCTCTCTCTCTCTCCCCTCTAAATCGTCTTTATCGAAATAACAGAACTTTCTTTTTTTCCGTAATCGTGCAAAAAGTAAAATTTAAATAAATAAAAAAAACATCTCCATTTTTCTTATATACACAGAGAAGATGTATATCTTATATTACAGATCTTTTTCTGCAAGAGGTTTGAAATGCGAGGATATTATTGTTTTTTCACTTTTCCAGTAATTACGCTCAACGTCATAATGTTCAGCTATGTGCAAACAATAAGTGGCTCCAATGATAGATGTTAATTGACTTGTTTGGTATAGCAACCTAGGCGTTTGTACACATTTACATGCAGTTTTACGAGGACAGTATTGAGGCAAATCGATATCACTAAAGCGTGCCAGTTGAGTGGTAGTACGATATCATTTTTTCCTGTTATAAAATTAAAGTGTTTCGACAATTTTTGTAACTAATCATACATAATTATGTTACGTAATGATTTAAATCAGTTTTATTTTTACCATTTTTTAATTAAATAAGGAACATAATTTTTCTTAGAAAAAGAAAAACGTTACTTTCCTATTTAATATAAGTATATTTTTATTTTAAATAGGAAGATAATTACTTTTCCTTTTTGAAAAATAGTATTTCCTCCATATATATATACGTAACAAAACACTTCAAAAATTTGATACAGAGATCGTATTAGATTTTGTTGCGATGTGTGGTTGAGGCCTGCATCTCTTCCTGAAACAATTAAGCCAGTCTTTGATTACGTCAGAAAGAAAGGAACGTTACATCGGGAGCAAGAAAGACACCCCTTTCGCGGCTACGGAAAGGCAGAACGTGAAAATGCCGCCCCTTTTCCAGCGTGCGTCACTCTCGGAAAGAGTTAATGAGTAATTAACAGCGCGCAAACTCGCGCCGGCGCGGAGCGGCACCTCATCGAGCGGTCTGAGAATAATCCCCCGGGCGCCGCCTCTCGTCCTCGTAATTACTGGTCATAACAGAGACCGAAAGACAGAGCGAGATCCTGGGGTCGGGTCGAGTCGGTTTCCCGAGAGGGTGGATGAGGCGGTGCCGTTACGGCTTTTCCGCCCGGCGTGCGAGAACTCGCGCCTGCGCCTGCTGTTAATTACACGGGAGAGGGTTGCCAATCAGAGGAAAAGCCACTCTTTGCGCAACCGCGCTAATGATAATTACTGACCAATTGGGCCGACACCGCCGCGCCGTCGCGGACCAATCGTAGGATGCTGTCTAGAAAGAAAGGGAAAGCGAAAGAGAACGAGAGCCGGGATGGCTCGTAGGTGCCGTCGATCGCGCAGAACGGCTATCAAACGTTGCAGAAAATTGCAGGCAAGTTAAATAATGTCTACAAGAAATTTAAGAAATTGTAGGAAAAATACGATTATTAGTAGTTTCTGTAGTTGTCAAGACTGCGATACAACATACGTATACGTGGCCTCGTCTTGTTGCTTGAACGCAATTTTATCGTTTTCGTCATAGAACTTCAATTTTCGCAAGTTTTAATTCTTATTTTTTAATTTTACATAAAATCTTTACTTTTGGTAAATTTCAATTTTTAATTCTTTAATTTTACAATAATTTCATGTTCTTGTTCCTTAAAACTATAACGAGAGAAAGTTCTTGGACAATATACAACAATTATGGCCCATCTTGAATTTTATCACTGGATTCTATTTTCTCGTTTTTAAATACGGACTGATGAGGACTAAGTAAGTTCTCTTGGAAGGTACATTGCCGCGAAAAACTAGTATCAATTTATGATTTTTAAGTTTAGAATAAACTAGTTTTAATTTGTAATCGACTGTTCATTTACTCTAAGCAACTTTTTTCTTACTATCATTATTGCGTAGCAAAATAGAGCTAGATATTTAAGATATAATTGCAATTTGTAACAAATCTTTTATAAGAAATATATATAATACATTTTTAAACTGTGTGTTCAATTCAATTCGCTTTTTTTTTTTATGAACAACTTATATTGAAGACAGCTTCGGTCTCGCGGAATTGCGCTTCTGCCTTCTGTTGTGCTGTGTTTAAATACTGTCACTTTTGTTTTAACGCTACAATGCGATTTTTGTTGTCGATGACGAGGTCGATGCGTCAAGAGAAGTGCATATTGCGCGTTATCTAACGAGTGGCGAAGTAGAATATAACACTTCGCTCTTACTGTCGCCCACCTCCCGATTAATTTCTTCCTGGTAACACATGTGTTACGAGCGCGGCGACCTGTTTCCGGAAAATTACCAGTTCGACCACCAATAAATTAGATAAAAAAAAAAAGAAAAAAAAAAGAGAAGAAAGCTCGGTCCCCGCGCATTATTATCCCGCGTGTCTTTTCGCTCATTAAAATCGAATTTACCTCGTAGCGCTTGAATGTGCCATACGTGACCGCTCGTTTGTCTCGTTACGTGACAGATACGAACTACTATGACATGAGAATAATGTACTGAACGCAGTGAGAAAAACCTTTCAGCGTTTCGAAGTAGGTATGGATACTCGAGGATAAGTAATAATTATCTGGAAATTATATTACTTTCCTACTTTTCGATTGTAATAAAAAAGATACTTGTTCTTATTTACGCGGAACGAATGATTTTGTCAAGTATTAACAATTTTAGTTAGATATATATCTGCAGATAATTTAATTGGACCATTCAAATAATTATGTAGGCCGCTCGAATTGTTTGCTAAAATGTCAAAATTTTTTGTAGCATTGCCACATCACTAACTAAATTTTTACACGTACTTCAGCAAAATTGTTCTTTCCGTGTATTTATTGGCTACACTTAAAAAAAAACTCCTAAAAAAATAAAGCTAAAAATTTTTATGTATTTTACGATAAATAACAATAAACGATTTCTTGGAGAGAAAGAAATACGCGATTATTACATTAAAATCGTTTAATGTTCAAACAGAAAAAAAATAGTTTGTTTATGGAAACTAAATACCTTTTTAATCTTTCAAGCAGAACGTACGCAATTTATTCGTATATGTTACGAAAAATTGCTTTTACACACACATACTTATTATTTTTCCTGCAATTCACTTTGGATATTGAAATTTCCTACGGCGGTCTGAACACCGAGTTAATGATTTTCAAAGTAACCGTGACGAGTGAAACCTGCCGCAATCGCGCGCGTATAATTCCCGATGATGGAGTCTTTAATTGTTCTGCACCTACTTCATTATCATATAAATTCCTGTGTTTACTTTCCGTGCGATCGCCGTTTGATGTACCGACCACCGGTTGATTTGCATAAAACTTATATTTAACGTGGAGTAAACGAATGTGGGACAA
>NW_017305884.1:1164506-1166364 GCF_001594115.1 Trachymyrmex septentrionalis
ACCGGTACATTTGCATAAAACTTATATTTAACGTGGAGTAAACGAATGTGGGACAAGTATATGTCTTTAGATTCAACTTATGATATGAGAAATTAACTGTCAGAATTTCCATGGCAGAAACTCAGCTTGATATTAACATTTTCTGATATTTTATCTTGCGCAATATCAATTAATAACGTGTATCATTTCATTGTTACCAAACGTGAAGCATTAAATGAAAATCTTTGGAAACGAACATATCATTTTTGTAATATCAAAGTTGTATTGAGAATTGCTATGCATTCTCGAGGTTCAATAACCAATGATTTTTGTTGCAAAACTTCGGTATGAAAATATCCAAATAGGAAAATTTTTGGCATTTTAGAGGTGCCATTTTCGGTTGCCAAGTATATATATATTTATTGATAGAACTATACGTATTGTTATTAATATTAATGTTATAGCAGTAATAATCATAATTATTAGGAATCGTAAAATTACTGGATACCGGATATCGGATATCCGATAATTTCTACAAGTCGGATATCCGACCGGATTCCGAAAAAGTATCTTCTAAAAAAAAAGCCTATAGGGAAAAAGATTGTAATTTTGCGACAATGTATAAGATATTATAGCATCATGAATATGCATACTTATTTCTAAAACATTTGTATAAGAAAAAATCAACAATTTAATGATCTCAAATTTCAACCGGATACCTCCCCGAATATCCGGTCGGATAGTAAAAAAGTGCCGAATAATATCGGATACTTTCCGGATATCCGGTGCATCCCTAATAATTATAGTAACATGTGATTATAATTACAAATACCAAAAATTTTTCTCTCAGCGAATATATGACTATCCTCAAAAACGACTATAATTTTATAGCTGCGATTTTATAATTTATAGTTTTCGGGGACAGCCATATGTTTTTTATAGAATTATATGTAATTATTTTTACTAATATTGTAAGTAGTAACTGTAATAACTCCTG
This sequence comes from Trachymyrmex septentrionalis, assembly GCF_001594115.1. Classification (NCBI taxonomy): domain Eukaryota; kingdom Metazoa; phylum Arthropoda; class Insecta; order Hymenoptera; family Formicidae; genus Trachymyrmex; species Trachymyrmex septentrionalis. Next base: position 1,165,483 of record NW_017305884.1, read on the forward strand.
ATATTTTTATCAAAATTTACAGTCACAAATATCAAACACTTTCTTTTAGTGCGTTACAAAAAAAAAAATTAAATTGTAAAAAGAAATTAATGATTTTTTTTTTAAATCACGTGTGAGAAATTATTAATACTCATATGCGGTTTAGCAAATATCTTTGTCGAGTGACTCTCGAAGCCATCGCTGAGAGAAACGGATCATTCGTATGTGGAGATAAGAAGTCGGGGGTCCGGTCGCCCTTTAGAAGTCAGGTTCGCATAAGAGGGGAGGCCGAAGAGGAGACACAGGAAGGTAACAGGTGGTGCGCGGAACTAAATACCCCCTTCTCTCACCGGCTCGGTCGATCGCCCCCACCATCGGGGGACTCTCTCATCGGTTCCATACAGGTTGAGGGCTTAAGACAAAAACTAGCTACTAAGTTCTGCCTGTAGCCGCAGTTACCTGATAATCCTCCGCGCGTCCTCCGCTTCTCCCGCTTGACTCGACCACGGTAGAATCTCAGCACGTCATTTTCTCCTCTTCATTTTCTTTTCATGAGTCGGCTACCGAATGATTAACCCTTTGACTGGCGCTCGCGCTATCAATCTATCCGTTCCGCTAATTCGCGATGATTTTCTTCGTACCGCGTTGATATCAGAATGTTTTATTGTTCAACGGTTCAATTATGAGCCAGGAGTTCTGCTTTTCTTCATTTTACAATCACAAACCATAAACTTGCGGCGTTATATTGTATAGAAATAATAATAACAATAATAATAATCATAATAATAGTAATTCGTTCATCACATTGTCTGTTAACAAAAACACTTTTTTACTTTCTTGATCCGTATTTCTTATAACAAAACTCAGCTTAAAAAAAAGAAGATATATATATATATGTGTGTG
>NW_017305884.1:1166414-1183806 GCF_001594115.1 Trachymyrmex septentrionalis
TACCTTAATTCTTGTTTCAATATGCATCCATTTTTTTTTTACTTCTGGCAGTAATCACGATCTCATCGTACCTTAGCTCGCGTTGCTTCTTTTTCTCGTGGCTAATTAAATTTTTCACGATAAAATTACATTCTCGTCGGCGCGCCGCCGACTTGGAGACTAAATCCAGCGAGAGATAGACGAACCGTGCGAGGTTCAAACAACGGGTGCGAAATTACCAGTCCGGACCGTCTCCCTCCCTTATTAGTCGATCGGAAAGCTCACAAATCCGGGGATGCATTCGCATTTTGTGCCCTCGGTATCGAAATGATAATATTAGAACGAAGAGTGGTAGCGACCGAGCCGGTAATTACGCGGTAGTCCCGCGGGAGAGAGAGAGAGAGAGAGAGAGAGAGAGAGAGAGAGAGGGGCGGGAGCTCCGCCGTGCATAATCACCGAATTTGCATCGAGAAACAATCGGAGAAACGCAAACGGGGAGAAGTTCCTTGTTCCTCGCGTTCCGGCGCGTCGGAAAAGGTTTCCGGGACCGACAATTAGCAGTAATAATAACCTATTTCGCGCGCCGATCAATGTTAATTGACATCGGCCAGAACGAAAGTCTCCCCCTCCCCCCCCTCGGAATTCTATTGGGTGCTCGCGAGCTCACACCTGCGCGCGTTCGCCGATCCGGCGAAAATTGCGCGCAATTTGTGTTGAAAATAAAATCAAAATGTAAACGGGCACGACGATTCGAAAAGGTAAGGCCTGTTCCGCGGAGGAGGGAGAGGGAGGGACACCCTTCTCCCCCTCCCCCACCCCTTTCGTTCTCGCCAGCGCAGGGCGGATACACGCTTCGAGTGGCTAATTTTCTTCCTTCTCTTCGCTAGCCTCCCTCTCTCCCCTCCCACCCTTTCCGCTCACCCTTGCCGTGTTTCTCTCCACCGTATGATTTCCCGTCTTCCTCCCATAGTATATTTCTTCTCCGTTGCCGAGGACGAAACGACCAAGCGCGCTTTGATGGAGGACATCTCGCCGCTAATTATGATTAATTTGTGAGACGAGCGAGCGAGGACCTCGAACCCGCGGCAGCTACCGGGGGGGGGAGGGGGGGGATGCAGAGGAAGGGGGAGGAAGGACCGGGCGGGGGGAGGGAGGGAAGGGAGGAGGGGAGAGAGAGGACGTAATTAATATTCTCAGCGGGACGGCGTTGCAACGTCACGTGAACGTCACCCAGGTGACTCCGTCGACGATTTCCCCGATACGAGTCCCGGGAGAGCTTTCTTTCGGTCCACTCAATCGTACGCACGGCAACGCTTTGCGCCGCGTAATTACGCGTTCGATGTAATTGCGCGATGATTATTCACGACTGGTTATCCCGCGCGCCTTTAATGCACGCGTTATTAGATGCGAGCGAAGGCGCGAAGTCACGCGGTTATTCGAAATGCAAGAATCACGCGCGGCGCGCGTTTAACTTCGTACGCTGGGAGAAATGATTTTGTTACAGGGAGACAAATCAGGGGGAAAGCAAATATGATATTTGTTAAAAATAACACGATCGATTTGTTACGTTATTGCAAATTAATTTGTCAGTGTAACAAATAATCAATAGTATCGCTAGCAAATAAGAGGCTCATATATATATATATATATATATATAAAAGTCGTAGACGGTTGCAGGGTCTCAAATCATAAGAAATTGATCGATTCTAGTCAAGTATTCTCCTTATATTCGAGCTATGCTTGGTCAGTTTCCTACGACTTAAGACTTCACGATCATTTACGAATTCTATGTAAATGGATCTGAAGTCTATCCAAAAGATAGGATTAGATTCTATATAGTTTCTGTTACTAACAATTGGTTGGTATAGCAGACTAGCAGCAATCACAACAACAAAATTTGTTGTCACGTATTTACCGGTCAAAGATACTGGTGGCTTGCTAAATTAACAAAATCCTTTCTCTCAGTGTAGTAAACTCTTTGTACCGTGGATTCTCAAATCTGCGAATCGGCGAATTGACATCGAACTCCTCAAGGATTTTTATAAATAAAATTCGGCAAACAATATTGTAAAACACATAAACGCACACGGAAAAAATGATGTTGTAAGTATTAACAGTTATTAGCCGATAACATCTAAATAAAAATAACTAATTTTCTGCAATGATGGATTAATGCATGACAAATCGCATTCTCTCGTTTTAATTAATTGTGTTATTTGTTTCATTAATACTGACACTGAATTAACGAGATTATTTTCAAGTATACTAAAAAATTAAGATTTTTATCATTATTTTATATAATACATTTCCATATATATTTCTATTAGAGCACAAATAAAAAAACAAATGCTATTAATTCCTTTGAAAATAATTTTTGATCCAAGTTATTCTAAACCATCGCTAAATTTTATGTATTACATAAAATTTGAAATTGCGATTTACAATAATCTATAATTTCTTTATTAGTTTAAAAATATGTGTAATATATATCCCTAATTTCACGAACACGAATTAATTTTTTCATTTTACGGATTCCTCGTTATACCTTGAGTCCGATGTTTCGTAGATTTATTTTCCTAAGTACGAATATTTTATTCATGTAAATGTGTAAATTTATATTTATAAAACGCATTCAAATGAAACTGCTTCTTCCGAATGGATTAATATAAGACACGCGATATAATCTCGCGATGGTTATCCGCAACAACGATCTCGTTTGTTATTTAATTTAATACACGTATTATAGTAAACAAGTGAAAGCGTCTCTGTAATACGATTACAAGAGATTGCAATTTTACTCAAATTTAAAATAGTATTTTATTTAATTGTAATTAAATATACCATTTATAACCAACATCCTTGGCACCTAAATCTCATTAATTTCAAGCTGCGATCTTAAAAATTACAAATCCCCGATTTTATAAACATTTATATTTAAATTGATCTCACAACGATCACATCTTTTACATCATTATTATTTTATGCAATTACGTTACGATTCGCGAATCAAAAGAAAAAAGGGAAATATGAGTTCGATCTAATAAAAATAAAGTTAGCTAACTCTGACTGGATTCAATATAGTTGCGCGATCATTATTCATAATTGGCCAGCTCCTTTCTTTAATGCTTGCATTGTTAGATAATAGCGTTACTTGGATTTATAAAAGAATACAATATCGCGGGGATTTCGCACGATGAAAGGGTAGTTATGATTAGATTAGGCATGTTAAGAACACTGCGGAAATTAAAATTTCAAACAGATGTACGTTACAAAACTGGACGGATATTGTCCAGGCGATATTATTATAGTTTTTATAATCTTATTTCGATTTCTTACAATCCCGCAATGTACCATAATTATACGCTTAATATAATTGCAAGCAATTACTGCTAATTACTGTTTAATATGAATTAAATTGTTCTGACGTCACGCGGCGAAGGTTTGATCATTTTTCGAATCGCGTGTGACTGTAATTACGGGTCGAACGTAATTACGAGTAATTATCGGTAATTATTTAGTAATCCGAGGTCGATTGTCGCTCGGCGGAATTGAAAAACCATTTATAAACTTCTGACATGGAAATTCTTTATAATCGCCGATTTCGCGAAATTATATTCCGGGCTCAATAGGTACTGCGATACAAAGTATAATTATCAAGAATAATTTCGAGGAACGTGATCCACTAATTAAAATGTCAAGGTGAAAGTTCACATAAAAAGGTGAGTACTTTTCTGAAAGAGTAGATAATATAATACATGAACAAAGCGACACGGAAAAAACGATTTGTTGAAATATCTAAAAATCTTGCTACACTGTACTGTAAAAAGTGCTATTAAAATTTAATATACCATTAAGTTACACGAGTTAAATTTAACGTATTTGTAACTGAAAAATATATTTGTGTTCTAAGACTACTGTAACTTAGTTTTTAGTTAAACCATTCATTACCTTTTCAGTTACCTCATAGCCGCAAGCTTCTTTTATGTGTTACTTAAATAAATTGTTAACAGTGTGAATACAGACTTGAAAGTAATTTTATTAGACTATCAAAATGTAGGAGCATGATATGTGTAATGCTGTAAAAAGTTTTGATATTCTAGTAACTACAAGTTTGAGCGTCTCTAATTATTTTAACGATCCAACAAAATTATTTTCAAGTCTGTATCGAACTAAAATTGTTCAATACTTCAGCAAAATCGTTGTTTTTTTTCATGTATAGATAACAATTTTACATAATATTAAAGGATCCATTTTAAAAACCGCGATGTGAACAATACATACAATTAAGAATAAAATTTAAGCGGTCAGGTTGGATCTTAATACTAAAACCAATTCGTGTAAATTTTTATATATCACAATTCCAATCCTGTAAACAATTCCAATCCTGTAACAAAATTATTTTCAGTCTTGAAACGCAATCAGAATTAAAAATCAGTAATATCACAAATTAAAATTAATATAAATCTTGTATCTTCTCGAAATAGGCATCCCATTTTTACAACTGTGATATATACTGGTTAACGCACGCAACACAACCACAAAAATACACACACACACACACACACATATAATATATATGAGCTATTTGTAGTTATGTTGAAATTGAGACTGAATTCGCATTCCGTACGAATACGCGTGACCGGCATTATTGGCTCGCAATGTGGTATATCGGTGATTATTACACCAATCAATTCGCGTCCAAAGGAAGGGAGGGTCTGTGATGGCGTGGCGAAAAGGTTTAATTACGTACGTCTCGGCGATGACGAAGACAAATACCTAAGTGTGATTGCCAGTAGTAAACTCGTCGAGTTTTCGATCAGCTGGTACCACCGTGACTAAAGTTCCTCGAGGTTCCGTCGACCACGATGCCGCGCGAGACCGCTTGAACGTGATTGAGTTGCACCGAATTCGGAAAGATCGTTTTGTATCATACCGACGATTCGATAAAAAAAAAAGAAAAATTATCGTTTCTCTAATATTGAATTACTCTTCCATCGACTAGTGAAACATGAATTACTTCACGCTTTTGCGACGCAATGTCAATAATTGAACTTAAATATATATTTCGCGATATTTTTCATATCGAAATTGATATTCTACGAGTTTCATAAATATATATATATATATAATATTTATAATTTATATTCTGCTAATTAAAATTAGTTGCAGTTAATGTAATTATAAATTAGTTAATTATAACAATAACTATAAATATAATTACATTTTGCATATATATTCTTCTATTCTTCTATTTTACTAATTATACAGTTTAATTATTCTATTGCAAGTTATGCACACTAAATAAAAAATTACCATGAAAAGAAGAAATATATATATATATATATATGTAACTGTAATATAAAATAATAAAATACGTTTATAGAAAAAAATTGCAAGTACTAAAAAAGAAATAATACTTTTGAAATACTATATGTACTACGTAAAGAAGCAGATTTCCTACGCACTCTCGGAAAGCTTATTAATCTTTGTTAACTGCGACCCATTCTTAAATTCGCATCCCGGAATATCTGGTGGCTTAAGGGCACTCCTCTTTAGGCAGGACTGTCGATCTTCTACGCTTTTGCTCAGCAATCTGTCTCTCGAAGCCGACAGCGGCGGTGTCACGCCTAGTAGCCGCGGCTAGCCGCGCGCGCGTCGGCAGAAAATTTAATAAACGGTTCCTCGGGTTATATACCGATGCCCGCATACATGCGTAGGCACACGCACGTAGGTACACGGCGTGTAAGTGTTGGAGAGGTGTTGCCTGGTAGCCGGTAGGACGACGCGGCCGGGGGAGAGAGGTTAATCACCCACGCTGGATTTTAATAAACGGTTCGGGGGGCAAACAAAGCTGGCCATCAATAACCACGAGGCGCTCTGCCTCGCTCTCTCGTTCTCTCGTTCCGTCTCTCTTCCTCGATCTCCCAGCACCGGAGAGGCCCCCACGGCCGCTACCTCGCCGCCGCAACCGACCCGCGGCCATGCCAGGGCCTTTGCCACCAGCTTGTCGAGTCTCGCAGCGGACAGCGAGATAGGCGGAGATTGTATCTCCGTGGTTATTAATTAACCGGCGAGAAGGGAAGGCCCCCTTTCATCACCTCGCAAACGATCTCGCCTTCAGCGAGAGAGGGCCCTCGCGGCCTTGCCCTAGCCATGCAGATGGTATACAGCGTACAGCTGTAGCTCGGGGACCTCTCTCGCTTCGCGAGAAGACGAATACTCTGATCTTTATGCGTATATCTGTATGCAGGAGGACAGATCATCGTGTAGAATAGAAGCTGCTCAAAATTGTCGATGTTATTAGCCTGCGCGTTACCTTCTATAGGTTCTATAAATATCAAACGAGACGCGACATAATTCTTACTCGCAATACTTTACTACTCTACATCTCGGAGGAAAATAGATCGTACCGCGTGTGTAAAGGTGACAACAATTGTATACTCTCGAAATCTGAATCAATGAACACCCACTGATTATTCAGTGGCGTACTTGGCACTGGGTAATCAGCGAAATTGAAAATTGAAAAGGAAAGGAGATTTGAGTGTGTCATATAATTAAAATAACAAATATTTGCACGCACGACGCGGAATATTAATTAACGCGGTGTTACATTTTATTTGTTATTCAGATAAACTACGTGACCAAAAATAAATCCCGTTGCTTCGTGAGCAGCTGGTATTACTCGTTATCTTGAAAGAAAATTTCTATTTTTATCGTTGCGTCGAGGAAATATCAGACGTACCCATAGATAAGCTAAAAAGAACTGGAGTACTGCACGATATCACAATTGTTTAAAAACGCGTTTGCTTGAATTTTATTCATAACAACGCGTAGAAAAGGTACAAGATTTACGTTTCTTTTTAAGCAAAAAAATATACGTTGACGACACCTTCCTCGTTATAGAATAGAGGTATAATATGTAGAGGTGCAAATCAGAAGCGGCACGAGAGATCCGCGCGTCGCGATATCGAGATATCACGCGGAAAAATCAATACGAAACGGCATAATATAAACAGGCACTTACCCGTTTATGGACGTTCGACTGATGAACCAGGATAACGCCGACCTGGCTAACGAATGCCAAGCCTGCAGGGGCAGCGAGTCGGATCTCTCCGCGGATCTCACGAGGAAAATTTCGGCGGCTTTGTCGGGCTGGTCGGCGTTGGGACCGGTACCGAGCGGCACCCACAAATCCAGTAGATCCTCTCTGATCTTGCTTTTGTCTACCCTGTACCACTGTAAAAAATAAAAACGTAATTGTTACCATCGTTTTTTTTTTGTATTTCGACAGAGACTTTGTTTTTGCATTTAATATTCTGTTATTAAATAATAATTAAAATTAACAGCATGACTTTTTTTTTTTGTAATTTTACACGAACACTTTTCGCTTTTGTCTTATTATCTAGGTATTAATGGATAACAAGTAGATTGATAAAAAAATAATGTTTGTATTATAGTAGATGTAAAATTGCAAAGTACAACATGTAAAAATAAAAACATAATTGTTACCATCGCTTTTTTGTATTTCGACAGAGACTTTGTTTTTGCATTTAATATTCTGTTATTAAATAATAATTAAAATTAACAGAATGACTTTTTTTTTTTGTAATTTTACACGAACACTTTTCGCTTTTATCTTGGTATTAATAGGATAACAAGTTGATTGATAAAAAAATAATGTTTGTATTATAGTAGATGTAAAATTGCAAATTACAACAATTACACGACCAAAATTATTTTACTAAATTACATACTTGAATTTGTATTTTCATCTACGATGAATTCTTAGGTTTAAGAGATACTACAATATCTTTATATATACATAATATTTTTGCATAATGTATCGTATAAAAAAATAGCGGGGAAATAAGAATTGATTTTCTCGGAACGTTGCGTAACCTCGCAGGCAAAATTATTATTTGATTGCTAAAATCATCTTGCTATACAAGAGGCAGATCAATTTGCGGGAATAAAATTTGTGAAGTTCCAAGTATATATTCCATTAGCGTCCCACCGGGCGGGCCGCCGAAAATGTATTTCTCGCTTCATTACGGCCGTGTATTATGGTATTAACGATACGTATATCCCTCGGTCGGCGGATCAATTTTTCCCCTCGAAGCTCTCACACATTTCGAGAGAGTTTGCGTAATTACGCGCTCTTGGCTTTCTTCTTCCATTTTTTTTTCTCCCTCGCGTTCTCTCTTGCAAAACACACGTATCGTCGGCGGGAGGATACGCGTCGCCAACATCAGTTCGGTACGGACGACGCCAAGTTTCGACACGTTAATGCGCGAAAGAAAAAAAAAACCCCCCCCACAAAGTCTTACATTTCATTACGGCGTCGTACAACCGAACGGATGTACGACGCTCGCGTCCGTTGAACATTTTTCGCTTCATTATCGAAGCCACGTATCGCGACATTAACGATTCTTTTCTCGCCTGCCGTGTCCTCGTTCCCGTCCTCGAGGACTCGAGGAGAACCGCGAAACGCCACACAGTCCGAAAAGCAATTACGTTGACCGGTCGGCTGGTCCACCGGGCCTTACGCTACACGACAGATATCCGATTTCACCGTCAGCTTCCGAGAATGAGAACCAATTACGCGGCCCCGAGGCATTAAGGAATCGATCTAATTTGCGCGGCGCGGAGCGGCGGCTCTTAATGGCGAGAGAGAGCCGGCCGATGAAATTATACGAAAATGTAATCAAGGCGCTTTTTGTCTCGTTTCGCTCCGAGCGGGGCAGGGGCGTAATTAGGAATGCTTTTGCGCTTCGCGACGGGAGACACTTGTTGCTCGCTCCGCTCCGCTCCGCTCCGCTCCGCTTCTCTCATTAGGTTTCATTTTCTCTCGCCGCGTCTCCCTCTGTCTCGATTCCCCTCTCCTCTCCTTTTTTTTCTCTTTTTTTTTCTTCTTCATTTCATCTTTCCTTCTTTTCGTCCTTTTCCAGCTCGCTATCTCCTATTCTCTCTCGATTGTCTCTCCTTTACCCGTTCCTTCCCACTGTAAATTTCTCTCCTTCTCCGTCCTGTACTCTCGCGTCCGACTCCTCTCCGGTAGTCGAGGGCTCGAAAAAGAACGAGGGAGCCCGGCGGGGAAAAAAGCCGGGAGATGGAAGGACCTCGCCACAGAAGGAGAGTAATTAACACCGTGGTGCCCAGGTGCGCGGCCCTAAGAAGTCGTTTATGGATCGCCCGGTTGCCGCGGCCGCGTAGCCGGCCATCAATTAGATTCTCTAATTAAAACAGTCCGCTCTTCTCGCCGCGGCAGTGCATTAACTTGGCTCTACACCGCACGAAGTCCCACCGATCGACTTTGTCATCGTCCACCGGGCGGAGGCGCGACGGATCGTCGCGTTTCTTGTTCCAAGGGCCGAGCCAGCTTGCCTGGCATTCGATAAGATTCACGATGTAACACCTCGATTTACTAACGGTACGAGAACGTCGGACTTTTGCAAAACGCGCTCTCGATCGATGCCGGATGGAGTAATCGTGTTTTGCGAACGAGCCCCGATCCTTGTGTCTTCTACAATTTTCAAGAATGGTAACCGTTTTAGATGAATCGCAATATTTTCGTAATGCACAATGAATCGTGGAATTTGTGTAGTATGCGAATGCGATATTACTTGCGATTAATTGCACTTTTTGTATAAGTTATCATTCGAGAGATTTTATTTTCAGACGAGTCGTTTACGAGTCGTTTTGTTTTTAGTCGAGGAAAATTTTCTGTCGTACACAGTTTGAGAATTTTTATTAAGTTTAACACATTTTACGTGTCCATCCAATTTAACTCGAGAAAATGTATTAAATTTAACTAAAATTTGATTTATTATTTATACTAAGTGTATTAATATACACATTGTTGAAATTAACTACAAAAAAGGATTGATTGATTTAGGTTAGGTTAGGTTAGGTTAGATTAGGTTAGATTCAAAAATAGGCTTCAGTTCTTCTGATGAAATAAAACAATTAGATGAATTGTTGAAAATGTCCATTGAGTATATAGTAACGTACTTAATTAATACCCTGTATGTATATATATCATTTAATAATTATATTAATCGTATCACAAACACGCTACATCTACTTCATTACAGCCTTAGATTATATAACAGATTTAGAGAAACAACCACTATTTTAATCGATCAAAAAATAGATGAAACTTTTATGTAAAGACATAAATATCTATTTCTCTTGAATATTGCTTGTGACATTTCTTGCTTTTCTTGGTATAAAAACTTGGTAAAAACAGGCTATTTCAAAGGTAATACCGAAACAAAGAAGTATCCGACGACGCACGCGTGGAAGTGTGAAGACAAGTACCATCGCGGTGCCCGCGACATGGCGCAAAGAGGACGCCGCGCGTGCAATTTTAATTATGGCTACCAGCGTGTGTCGCTAATTGCAGGTAGCCCGACGCGCTCACCCCACGTCATCACACTTTGATTCGACTTTTTCCCCTGGGACATTACAAATGGCTACCGACCGTGGTCGCGCGCGCTGCCGGACAGCATTCCTCTTCGTGTCATTAGTGGCTGCGACTTTCTGCGCAGCGCCGGGACTTAAGGGAAGGAAGGATCCGGGACGTAGCGGAGAAACGCGGACGGAGAATGAGAGACAATCGACTGCTACCCCCATACCTTCCGTGTAGCCGTGTAGCCACGCACCAATCGCGCCTCTCGGCAACCGACAACAAGTAGCCGACTCGGAAATCGCAGCCATCTAAATCAACGTCGCGCGTTCACCGCGACGAACGGACGAAATAACGCCAGGGAAAAAAAAGATTTAACGCCCTCGACCTCAACATCCTTGCGCTGAGATACGCTCCGGCATTGACGCATGTCATTTAGGTGCAGCGTGAATTTTGGGATCTCGTGACAATTGCGATGATTTCTATTTGTAATTTTTTCTATTTCGTAATAGGTACATGCATACTTGGAATGTTTAAGACGACGATTGCCCCTGTTAAGTAATTTCATCCCCACGTCATTTTTGTATATCAACATGTATGTTTATATATATCGGTAGTTTTAACATACTGTACTCAATTATATATTTATTCTTTATTAAAATATACAAAAAAAAAATTTTTCATTCTTTCTTTCCAAAAATCGAATTGAAGAATAGCTGACACCCTGACGAGAGAAAAAAGTGGTGGCAAATGTATAATAATATAATTAGAATGTGACTGTTATTTATTGTCATTTTCGGTGTCGACTATATATATTTTTGTGATAGAACTAAATATAAATATAATTATTACTGCTAATATTATAGCGATAGTAATTATGAAAATTGAGCTCATAATTAAAATTATTTTACAGCATAAAATAATGGTCACACATACTAAACGCTTTTCTCAGTGATACTTATCAATTCAGAGGACTCGACGATATAAATAAAACAATCTTTCAACAAGAAGATTTTGCCCCATTGATAATTTTTAGAAATTACAGTATTTTATCTTACGTAAAAAATTTCGATAGAAGTGGAGATTATTGCGAAATTTTATTGAGGAATACGTCGTTTAAGAATGCCTGAGTGAGGGTGCGATTTTATACAATTCTCAAATGTAAAATAACGGGGTAGTGCTTACGCGATTATGCTGTTCGCTCAGTAACAACGAGTCTCGCTCTATGATTTGAGACTTGCGAGTGGAGTCGTTGATCATCGCGGAGTTATGTTCGAAGGTGCACTTCGTCCGAGACGGTTATGCGTCGCTTTATACCGGCACGGAACGCATGGGAAAACTTATAAAACGTAAACTGTGGAAGTGTAAACTGTAACGTTGAGTTATCATTCGGACGATAAAACTGTTTTTTTTTTTGTGACATGCGTTTGAATTGATATGTGTTTACCGAATTACTATGTGGTGTGGCGGCATATTTGCCGGGTCTTAATTTTTCTTTCAATTTTGTCGAATCTTAAATTTCTCCAGTCTTGTTTTATCTGGATAAAATACTAATAGATATAACAAAAATTTGATCAATCTTGGAATTTATTTTTAATCTCTATATTTTTTATACATTTAATAATCAAGCTTGAATTCAAATTTTATATTAAAAAGAGAAATTAATTAAAGAGAAGCGTAAATAATTATAGACATTTCGTGCATGTTAAATAATTGCTTGCAATATTAATAAGATATCAACGATTGATTTAATTTGTGATATTATTTTAGCTTATAATTCAGTTTATAATTGCGTTTTTAAAATTCGATAGTAATCAACATGCAGTTTATATATATGAAATGTACGTCTGTCTATCTTTAACGTTTATAAATGTTAGGTATCAAGATCTACAAGGTGTCTGTTAAGTAAGATCGAAGCCGCATTGGGGGAGTAGAATGGGTCAAGGGGAACAAAAAAGTTTTATACCATTTTGCAATTTTCGCAATCGTTAACAAGATATTAATTACTAAAAATGGCCGAATATTGGTCTTTAATAATTTTTTTCTCAAATACTATCAAATCAATTTGCAAAAAAACTGTAAGAGACAAAAATTGTTTATTTTCTTCTCATAAAGTTCTGACAATTTTTTCAGAATTTTTTAATACCATATTTTCTCATGATAATAACAATAAGAAAATGCAGTACTAAAAAATTGATAAAAAATTCTGAAAAAATCCTTAGAGTTCTATAAGAAGAAAACAAACATTTTTTATCTCTTATAGTTTTGTTGTAAAATTGATAGTATTTGAGAAAAAAATTATAGAAAACTAATATTCGGCCATTTTTAGTACTTAATATCTTGTTAATTATTGCGAAAATTACAAAATGGTATAAGACTTTTTTGTTCTCCTTGACCCATTCTACACCCCCAATGCGGCTCCGACCTTACTTAACAGATACCCTGTACAAGCGTCGGCCATATTTAATCCTCCTTTTTTATTTATTTTTATTTAAATAGTTATTATTACGAAAAATGATAAAAGATTTGGTATTTCTTTTTAAGTCTACACCTCTTGACTATTCTGGAAACACGCTGTTGTGCTCGATGGATTGCCATAGCCCCAGAATCGTTCGCGCGAGTCTTTCCTTTTCTTTTCTCGAGGTCTCTTCTTTCGGTCTGAGAGAAAATTGAGCACGCGTAAACGGTAAACGATAAACAACGTCGAGCAGTTTATGTTTTCCGCGCGGAATACTGGGGATGTTTGGCCTCTCAGCTACGCGGGGCTTCTCGGATTCCTGAGGCGTGTTGGATCGCGAGTCAAACGCATTCTCTTCCCGCGCCATTATGTTATTGCTGCTAGGGTGGCGATGCGGGCCGACAGGCGTTATATCAGTGCTGCAGGAGAGGAACGAGAATTCTCTAGACGATTTTTTTTCTCGGCAAAAGCTTTCTTCTCTCGTGACGAGGGCACGCGACGAGATTTCGCGCTTTACAAAGGGAACCCCTCGATCGCTTCGAGAATTAGGACTTATGTTCGAACGAAAGAGGTCAGATGCTCACGCATGAAAGCATTACGAAAATATTGCTGAGAATTTATGTAGGTTAGTTAGGGATTTATTTTTTCCAAAAAATAATTTACCAAGTTTGAGCTCCGAAGAAATGTTTCTTTGGAGCCCATTAATATTTCTGATATATTTTTTGATAAAATCTTTTATCTCCACTTGTTCGTATATAAGGCTGCTAACCATCCAATATAAATATTTAGATGGATAACGTCAGAAGCGGGAAAGCACATAATGAAAATTCTTGTAAAAATAAATTTAAATAGAAATATTTTTCAATGAAATATATATAATATTTGAATTTAACACAAAATTTCTACTTTTTACTTCCGATTTCTGAAAAGAATTTAAATTCAAAGTCAAAACGTTGTTTGCAGACGACTAATTTGTTCATTATGAACATTATTAATATATGTGCAAACTGCATTCCTTTTGCCTTATACTACATATACAAAATAAATGTATAGAAAATGTTTTATTTGATCATAATTATAAAATCGATATTATTTAAACATACACACACACACACACACACACACATACACAATATTTCTTACATATGCTTAAATAATATCAATTTTATATCATCTTGGCAAGAATACTCTCGGTGGATTGCCGTCTTCTTGCGAGAGGAGAACGAGTGTATGAAAATATTTTAAAATATTTTGGTTTTACCAGGAATTGAACCCTGGTATCACTAACATAGTAGATCAGTGCGTCTATTCTGGCACATTCTCAGTGCTCTCACTAATATCTATATAATGTGTGCCTTCCAACAAGCGACACAGTGCGACACAGTGATCATGTCATCTTTGTTTAACATTGGCAAACAACAAGGATGTAATGATTTACTGTGACACCATGTTACTTGTGTCGCTTATTGGAAGGCACACAATATTTATCCACTAGCTGGGAACTTTAACGAATAAAATAATTCATTAAATATTAAAGCCTTAAAGATATTTTATACATAAAGGTGTGAAAAATAACAAAGGTATGAAAAATGTCTACGTTCAGGAAACCGATTTTTTCAAAATTTTATTGGGCGCCTGAAGTAAAATCTACAAAATGCGCCGAATGAAGAGCAGTCAGCGGGAAACTAAAGAAGCGGCGAAAGCGCGAAGCAAAGCTAGTACCCCTTTCGTAAAAATCACACGAAGGGAGCGCGAGTATCTTGATTGGGAAAGCAACGGTGTAACTAACCGTGAGGAGTTTTCATCGAGATCGACAATCGGCTAACGAGGCCAACCGCGCCTAGAATATCAGTTCGTTTGCGCCAAAAAGAGAGACATAAATACGTATTCGGGAAACACCTTCGGAGAAAACGATGAAGATGCGGTCATGGCAAATAACACGCTTTTTAAATATATTTTGATCTTAAGAAAATTGAAATATTTTTCTATAGGGGAAACCGGGGGTTAGTTGACTATAGGGGTAAGTAGAATAATCGAGGCTATATTAAAAAAAAAAAAAAAAAAACACGCGAGACACGCGTAAACGTCTCTGAGCACGCAGCAGCGACTGCTGCTCAGTCTGCTGTAACATCTCGTTATGTGTTCGTGCGAACACATCTATGATAGAAGTTACAATTTTAAAAAATCGTACACCTAAGTAAATATTTTTATTCTTAAAATTTTTGTTTTACAATCGTATATGATTCTGAGATATGTGATTTCTGCTTAGATAGTAAGTGTAGTTCTCTCTTACTTAACAAAGTCCAACAGATTTTTTTTTTGTTTATGTGTCTTTGTTATTGTATATTGTTAATGTTTTTAAAAAATGAACGAATGGGGATAGTAAACTAACTACAGCACGGAACTGTATGACTCGTTTAGTGACGAGTCTTATAGACTTACTCAAAATTGTATTCCTTTAAAGAGATTTTCCTCAGTGACAAATGTTATAAATTTAGTTTCCTTATATTCAATCTCAAAAACTAGGCTCATTTGACGTGTTTTTGATGAAATGAACAAATTTTGTAAAAAGAGGCGTTGTTTTGTCCTGCGAAATGACGTTTGTATTTAAAATATATTTTTATAAAAGTTTTATTAATATGTAGCCAAAGATGTAGCTTAAAATACATTAATCTTTATTTTAATAATCTTAGTCGAATTACTCCGGTCTCTCGGTGCAAGTTGAATCAGATGGAACGCATTAGAAAAATGCATTCTTTTTTCATATTAGTTATCAGTTTCTCTTTATTATATTAAAATATTATTAGGTAGACAAATGTATGTAGTAACTGATATAGAATTCATTTTTTCGATGAGTCTCTTAATTTTATCTGTAAAAATTCGAAACCGAAAAAGTCTATTAGCTCCGGTCTCTCCTACTTACAAATATTGATGGAGGTAGTGAAATATTTTGCATATATTGCAACTTACAACGAAATTATTATTTATTATTTAATTATTATTGATTTATTAATTATTATGAAAAATATTACTTTGACTAAGAATCGAACCAGGATCTTTTGCATTCCGTGTGAGGGTAGTTCGATAGTCCAAAGGCTTTTCTTAAATCTGAAAAATCAATTCAACGCGCAGTTCAAATGACTACAAATGTGATACATAATTCACATGGAATTATTTAAGCACTAAAGATCCAGCTTCGACCGTTAGGCTTTATTTCTTAATGGTTGTAAAAAATTAAACGTGTAATAATAGATGCCTAGGAAATATATACCAAGCTATAATTTCTAATGTTCATTTACTTCATTGTGTACAAATCTAGTAGTACTCGTATCCAATCTAGAAGTTCATATATGTAAGTGCTAATATTATCTTTCTGTCGAATAAATAGATCCGCGTATTTCCTGGTCTTACGTTCCTTCCTTCGTTCTGCTGTTTCAGATACAACGGTCGCGACTATAAAAAATTACCCCCATAAAAATAAGAGATAGGACAAAATAAAAAGTCCGAGAAAACCGAGCTAACGAGATCTCTCTCATCTCCGCCATTCCAGAGCAAAGTCTGTTTTCTCGCTGTTTTGAAGTCAGCGCCTTAAAATCCAGGTTCGCGTGAACTTTCGGCGACACACAAAGAGTATCTTCCGCGTTACCTCGCCAGTATCATTTCCACTCCGGGAACTGGTATCACTTCTCTCGTACGTGCGATCTCATTTGTCAGTCAAAGTGCTGTTTCCCAGGAATTTCCGCCGTTTCTCGCGGCGAAAGAGAGACTGAAGTTATTTGTATATTCAAGATTAAAAAAGTACAAAATATTTTCCAAAATTAATCAAGCAGATTCCACACCTATAATAAAACACGAACTCGAAAAAGTCCCCGCGGAGGGAAATGCTCATAATATTTTTCCGAGTGTATACAGAATATTCACGTGGTGTGGTCGAAATAGATCCCGCGTGGCTTAATTGGAAAAATGGCGCGAAGCGCGAAGATGTCCGTAAGTTGCGTACATCCCTTTTAACCTGCCCTTCTAGATTCTTTAGTCCAAAGTCGACGTTTCCTTCATGAAAAAGGCATGACAGGCGCGAGAGGTATATCTAAAAAAAAAGCTCGCACCCGTCCCAGTTAAATATCAACAAGTCCTCCCGGCGCGGAGTCAATTTAATACTGTAAAAGAATTAAAGGAAGGAATGTGTCTCTCTGCCCTGGACTTTTATTACGCAAGAACTTTTAATTACGTCCATCGTCCGCGACGTGTGGAGAGTCCACGCGTCCGTCCGCAGAAATCAGTTTCCTGACGTAACCGGTTCGCAGGCGCGGCCACGTCTCGCGTGAGCCACGTGCGATTATGCGGCGCGATAAGCAAAGATCCGTCGGCCATCCGCCGACTTTATCGCGGATCCTGTGTCCCGAGATTCTCCATCGCGATGACCAAGTCGACCGGTCGCGGTCGGCCGAACGAAGACGGAGCGTCGCGAGAGGAAGAGACTTCTCGGGTATCATAAAAGCGCGCGAAGCGTATCATTCGCTCTCTCGGTCCCCCCCCCCCCCCCCCCC
>NW_017305884.1:1183906-1187126 GCF_001594115.1 Trachymyrmex septentrionalis
AAAACTACCCGCAGCGAGATAGCGCATCTTTTTGTCGCAGCGGCTTTTTGTTTTTTATTTTTTGTTTTGTTTTGTTTTATTTTTACGTTCCCGCGAATAAGCCGAGTAATGAATATCATATAGGCGGGACGGAGGGCGGCGAAGAGGACGTCGAGGTGTTATTTGCGTCACCGTTTAGGGGCGGTCATGCATGCGATGCGTACGCGATCGCGCGTCGATAGGTTCGCTTTAACGTCGGTATTTACAGGGAGATCGATAGCATCAGCCACTAAAGGCGTAAGTATCATCCGAGTCTGTAAATGTAACGCAAATTGTAATCATATCGTAACAGATATCGTTTCATGTTCCACGTGAATATACTTCCGCGAAGCGTTCCGAGCCTTCTAACGTGTTGGAGCATCGGCGCGAGTGTAGCGTGACATATGTCATAAATTTACCCGAGGTTTACGCGGATTTTGATTGATAACAAGTGTTTCGGATCACTGATGTTAGTAATTTGTCGTTGGCGACTGACTGATAAACAATTATGATATCGAAAGGACTGATTGGACTGACAAAAGACAGCCTTACGGTAATGCGAGGTAATAATGAAAATGGCGAATGTTGTGGAAAATAAAGTGAAATTAATCGTTCTTAACCCTTCATTTCTTCTCGCATAACCAGAATGCCGCCTCTCACCTTATAAATTCGAGATATATGAATGCTATTTATATATTACGTTATATTTAACGTAAATTATTTCACAATTAAAAAAAAATTACATTTATCTAAAAGATGTGATTTAAAATGATTGATTTAAGTTTAAGATGATTAATCTTCGTAATTGTAAAGAAAACAATAAAGATTAAGATATAATGTTGGAGTACATTCCATACATAAATAATTATATTTAAAACAAAAAACTACGTGAGGAGGGTTGAACGTTACACGTAAAAATCGAGGTGGAAACGATAAATAATAAAGTAATCTTAATTGTATAACGTAAACACACAATCATGTAAAGTTATAAATAATAAGACGGGAAAAGATTGCTTGTATGTATTCGTGACAATCAATTATTCTATCTTCTCCTTTCTGTTCCCGCTAAACATTTACATACAGTCACGAGTTGTAATTGCATCTCACATTACACGTTTATGACAACTCGGAAACTAGTATCGACCGCTACGATCGCGCATGGCATACTTAAGATTTTTAAGAAATAGAATGCACGCTTCGATGGAAGAGCGCGAGAAAGGAAGAAGCAGAATAAGGGTCGGGATGAAAGGGTAGGACAAGGGGCGAGGGGAGGGCAAACGAGAAGCAACGACGAGATATACTTGTCTCATGCGCGTCTTTCTCTCCCGGGGTCCCTCGTCTCTTTCCTCCCCTCAAAAGCCTCATCCATCAGTCACTTAATATTTCAAAGCAGCGCCCTGTGCAACGTTCTATCTTTCTTTCTCTCCCTCGACCCTCCCCCCCCCTTCCTTTCGCCCCTGATCCGCCGGGATGCGCGGACGTTGTCGTGAGCCCTTTTTAAAAGCTTAAAACATCGGCGCGGAGCCGCCGAGGCGCATCAACACCGCTACGTTCGAGACGCTGGGAGCAAAGTTTTTAGACTTTTCTGGGGAGATATTAGAGCGCGACGTTGTCCCGGACGACAATGACGACAACGACGGCGGCGGCGGCGGCGGCGACGACGACGACGGCAGCGGCGGATGGGGACGCGAAGTGATGTCTCGCGTCGATTTCGTGGGGGAAAAATCTCGCGGGGCAACCCACCACCTCTTTCCCTGCCGCTGCCACCCCCTGTCACCGTTCGAAATTCAAATTTCTCGTTTCACGCGACCGAATGGGATTCTTCCCTTCTCCCGGTGAGCACCTGCCCGAATACGCGCCGCAGTCGTTGGAGTCCAGATCGATTCTGCGTCTCGCGAGGTGGCGGGAAACGAGGACCGGAGAGGGATGGTGCTCGCAAATACGGAGATAAAAGCTCGCTGTTGTTTTCTTTTATTCCTCCTACCTCCCCCGCCCCCCCCTTTCTTTCACCCTTTTTGACGAACGAGATGCGACCGGATTGTCCGATCCGAGCAGAAGATGAGCTGATAAGAATGTAATTTCGACCGTAACTTCATATGTAATTCAAGAATCACTCTTGTCGAGTGAAATTGCGGAGTTTTATAGAAAAGGCAGAATTTACTTAAGAATAGCTCCCTTGAAGAGAGATTCATCTACAAAATTTTGATTTTTGTTAGAAAGTAAAATTAATCCTCTTTTTTTTTTTAAGTTGGCGCTTCGAGTTGAAAATTATTTATCTAACGAGGTAGTCTTTTTTTTTTTTTTTTAAAATAAAGAAATGTGGATTTTTATTTAAGAAAGAGAAACTGATGCTCAAATTTCAATCTTTATCCTACATTATTATATTAATATTTTAATGAATCTCGATATTGGATATACTATATATTTAATCGTTTTGCAGATTTTTTATATAATACCTTATACTTTCTCGAAACTTTCAAAAGGATTTGACGAGAATCCGAAAAAAGGCGTTGGAAAAATTTGGGAATTTGTATGTTTAGGAAGTAAAGAAAAAGCTTTTTCGAAATATTGAAAATATCGCAAAGCATGCAATTTAACGTAATAAATAAAGTTTAATTTATTAACAAAGAATTACATGCAAAGATATAAATACTGTTCAGGCGTAGAAAAGATGATATCACCAGTCTCAAGTTAAGTGCTATTAGCTTGCTTGAGGAAAAATATTGTCAAAACGTATGTATGTGACTTCTTCCACGCATCGATAACGATATATTAAGATAACGTTATCTCTTGCTCATCCTCATGGTAATTATGTAGAATTAATCAAGAACTCAATGCATGGTTTCACATAGCGATTTATCATTTATAATATACACTGTGTAGATATATATGTATGTAATTGCAATGAACTTTTCATGACCGGTATGAAATATGTCAGTTCCTTTACAGCATTATCATATGTGAATCGAATTGAAATAAAAGTGTAACATTTAATTAAATATTGAGATAAAACGTTTATTTATATTAAATTATTTTAATAGCATACAAATTCCCAAATTTTTCCAACGTCTTTTTTCGGATTCTCGTCAAATCAGAAAGTTTCGAGAAAGTATAAGGTATTATATAAGGTATTTATTAAGGTATTTATTAAAATATTAATATAATAATGTAGGATAAAGATTGAAATTTGAGCATCAGTTTA
>NW_017305884.1:1187226-1204315 GCF_001594115.1 Trachymyrmex septentrionalis
CATCAGTTTATTTTTTTTAAATAAAAATCAACAATTCTCTATTAAAAAAAAAACAAATTAATTAAATTATAGAAAGTATTATAATTTAATATTATTTTATCTTTAATATATATTTATCTGCAAAAGTAATTAAATTGCGTACGAAAATATTAAACTATATCAAATGTTACATTTACATGCAGGATGTCTATAAAGAGAATTGCCAAAGATTGAGTAGATAAAAAAAATTTATATAAATTTATGTCTAAAAATGCTTTATTAAAAAATTTTAAATGCTGCAAAAATTTACAAGCAAAATTGTTTTGTACAACTTGTTATATGATTTATACATGATGCTCCGTCTTATTTTAAAACAGAATGATAATACATCAGTTTTTTAATCAACAATTCTCTCAGCGTTGGATCGATCGAAGTGGACCAATCATTTGGTCTCTCCTAAGTCACCAATTTTAACGTCTCTTGATTTATATTTATCACGTAAAACAGTTCATTTACGAAAGAAATAGAACATTAGCTTTGAAAATGTATTCAAAATATATTTACTACTATTTCCAATATTGTAACGTAGGAATATTCGAAAGAGAGTTTGAAAGTTATTGGTTTCACGAATAGACGCTTGCATTCTTACAGAAAGAAATATTTTCGAATATTTATTGTAACTATTGTAATACTGATTGTAAACTGATAAAATTCGTATATATATCAAGTGATAACTCTTCTGAATCAATCAACAATTCCATATAACGAATTATAGAAAACAATTGTCATAAATCCATCAACATTTATAACTTTTTTAATAAAACATTTTCATACATAAGTTTATAAACTTTTTTCATTTACTCGACCTTATTGATACATTGTATAAGTTTGGCATCAGCACCTTTGCAGATACTCGATATAATTTCATTTGCGATGATAAAATATGGCGTAATACGAATCTCATATCAAACAAGTTATAAGTGTTAGAGCAATTGAATCAATTAGATCTCTCACAGATAACGGCTGCAAAAAGAATAGATAAATAAAAGATCAATTGTGTATATGCGCGTAAGTGTAGTATTCGATATTGAAATTTCATGAGATATACAGACAAGGTCATTAATTCAATGGGCAATAAATAATGATTTATTATCTACTTAATTTTCTAGAAATAATGATAACAGCAGAACGTATTTATTTTGCTAATTTATGGATATGTCTATAGTTTTTATAATTGCTGTAATGTATTACCACAAAAATAAGAACAAGTAAAAATATCTGTCTCATTAATTATTCACGTTTAACAAAATTGAAAGTAAAAATAATTGGAAATATTATATTTAATATAATATAATATAATCATTTTCTCTTTTGTATCTTAGCAGCATTGAAAATTATTATTTTATTTATTTATGTAACATTTTATTCCAAGATGTCGCGTTTGTATACAATTTCCAGTAAAAGTTTAAAAAAAGTCGACGAGCAGTTTCCTGTTTTTGTGGCTTCGATCAGAGGGATATCTCAGATCGATGATTCGAAGCTCGAGCATTTTTCGCATCGATCGTCATGGAGGCCGCCGCGATCGTGACCGCTGCGAGTAAATTGGCGTGGACTTCTCTCGTCGTCGCAATTATAAATAGGATAGGAAAGCGCGGCTAAGGAGAAAGAAAGAAAGAAAGAAAGAAAGAGAGAAAGAGAGAGAGAGAGAGAGAGAGAGAGCACTCGATACGTCGTGGACGATGCCCGAAGTGGCCCCGAGGATGTTTCAGGAATATCGAGGACGTAATTATCCCGTAATTACCGAGCGCGGTCTTGACTCTTGAGCAGCTCTACGTCTCGGCGGTTATCCGAGTGGGGGTAGTCAGTGGTTGGCCTTGTGCGGTAATTGTACTAATTATTACTGCCCTTCCCCCTTCGCCCCCGCGCCCGTGCCCCCATGTACCGCCGGGTTTCCTCCCTCCTCCCCCGGCCGCCCAATTACCCCCGGTGGCCCGCGCGAGAGAAGCCAGAAGTCCAGAACTCTTGTGGAGATTTCAGAACCTCGTTTCTTGGAAAAAAAAATCTTTGTTAGCGCCCGGGATACCCGCGGGCCGTCGTAAAATTGACGGTGGGAGGTTTCTGGGAAATCGTAATTAATTTACGGCCGCATAAATTAGGGGTAATCGACAGGAGACTAGGCATGCGAGTGCAAGACGAAGCACCGGTATAATTGCGCGTTAAATTTTACGCTGTCACGTGATTACGAAGAATAAAGAAGCACGGTACACGTAACTGCATATCTTTGTAAGGAAAAAAAAACATGCAGCTTAATTATCATAATATTAATAATCCTCAAAAATTATTTATAATTTGAAATTAATCTATGGCTTCTTATAGAGGTTCTAATTCAAATATTTTGCCTTCATTTACTACTTCATTTCAATTCAAATGAAAGTTTTTCATTGAATTCTAAGAATTAATCAGAATAACACTGTTCGACAAATTTTTTTGCCCCTTTGGTGTCATTTTTTTTTTAATTGTGATGTGATAAACAAATTTAGTCAACGGATTCATGTTTAACAGAGAAAAATACATCAAAAATTATTATTTATACTCGTGTCGAACAATGATGTTGGAATAATGTAATTAGTGGAGTCGTCTATCACAAAATGTAATAAATGGCAAAAACTAACTAACGCTAAAAATATTTAATAAATTAATTCGTATTCCTTTCCTTTCCCCCTGCATACTTTCTATTAGTGTGCGATTTTTATAAATAATTTATCGCGTTATTTATACATTTCCATGTATCTCTCTCATGAATCTATCTTCAATTTGAAGTTCAAATCCAAGACATCTAGGTATTACATCAGGTGTTACATTACATGTATTGGAGGTTGAAGATTACGAATTAAGGATTAAAATTCGATCAAACAGACAATGTCAATTTTAACCGTTTCGTTCCGATTGAATTCTAATCCTCGATTCGCAATTCTCCAATGCGTAGTACGACACAAGTATTAAAAAGTCTCATGATTCATCTCACGGGCGTCTACGATTTCGAGACCCGAGATCAGTGACGTGACGAGTGACCCCAGGCGGTGACCTGAGAAGCGACGCGTGGCGCGCGACGAGAAGTAAACACAGCCGTGCGACTCTGACAGAGTTGAACGTTGAACGAAGATGCACGCTCTCTCTCCTCTCTCTCTCTCTCTCTCTTTCTCGTCTCGACGAGAGGATGACGGCCACATGATTTGACGCTCACGTGATATCTCTACGACACGTCGTACCGTTTTGAAGGTACAATCAAGAGAAGGAATGATTATCGTGTTTTCAAATGAAGTGTATCGTGAGATATATCACAAAAACGCGAAGGGCAACGTACTTATTATCGAACGTCGCGCTCAGCCGCTCACCTTGCGCTTGTCGTACGCCGCCAGCCACTCGTCCGCTTTCCGTTTGTCGTAAAGCACCCTGGCGAGGCTGCCGTGCGGCCGGTAACTTCGCACGGCCCGACTCGCGGCCTCGTCGCCGGCGGTGACATTGCAGGTGGTGTCCTGACAGCCGTACGCACACCTGACTACGTGGGCCTCGTCCGCGCCCGCCATGCCGCGTCCGACCGACACGTCGTCGGTCACTCGGCTACTACGCTACGCATTATCGCGTGCGGCTCGTCACGTCTCCCTCCGGCCGTGAATCACCACCGCGCGCGTGGCCGTCGTATCAACATTCTCCGGACGCGAAGCCTAAGACACACCGGCCACGGCCGTAAATCGGATTCCCTGCCGTCGCGTAAACACCGTACGTTCAGCACGTGGCCATATTGTCGACGGTGGCGCCGTGCGACGCGAAGCGGTCCGCGACTGAAATTCATCCCACGCGGCCGCCGCGTCGGTAAATTACCGACCGAGACATAATCGTTGATGCTCGTCTGCCTACGATATGAACGTTCGTATGCGGACGTGTTCGACGTCATCGATTCGAATCGCAACTCGCAACGTTCAGGTTCTCGCTCGTTTGGCCACGCAGTAGCAATTAATTTACGAGAGGTACGTATATATGCTTCTGAATGTATTATCGATTATAATAACGAGAACTGGGCACTGTAACACTGGATACAGAGCTTATTTCCGTATCATTGCCGATCAAATGATGCGACTTTTTCGCCAAACGAGAGAGACAAAAAACGAGGAATAATTTATCAAGTCAAATCATTCTCGTCGACGAGTCTCGTAACTGTGTCGCCGATACTGTCCGTATCGGAAGTATGTAAAGTGACGAAAATTTTCATCGTACCCGAAAGTATATGGTTTACATACCCCTCCGTATCTTTTATCGGCCAACGTCTCTCCCTCGGAGAAAGCCACCAAGGGGAGTATGAAACTTTTAGGCGGGATAAATATGGCGGAGGGAGAGGTCTGGGTGCACCAGTGCTCGCCCGATGAATATTTTAGGTGCCACATTGACGCATCGCGTTCTCTCTCTCTCTCTCTCTCGCGCGCGCGCGCGCGCGCGCCCGCTCTGATAATTCATTAATTTATGATAAGCTCGACCACGCCGCCCACGGGCCATGCATCCTCTCCCTCCCCACGCCTGCCATAAATCATTTTCGCGTCTGACGTTAATTGCACGCTACCCCTCGTTACCACGGAGAAATGAGATTTTTTTAATTGGCGAATTTTTCACCGCTGCTGACACCCTGGCACCCGCGCTCCTGTACATTCCCCGTTGTACAACGCGCGTCAAGAAAAGAAAGATCGGCGAGAAGCGGGGTGCGTAATGGCTTTCTTAAATTTGACGATGATACGTCGGAAAGGCGTCCGTTATTTTGTAAGCTAGTCTTCTATATTACGAAGTATCGTTTCTTTTATCTTGACTTCATACCAGGCTATTAGAATGATTTATTCCATGCGGATCTACATAATTTTTCTCTTTTTCTTCAGCTTCTGTTGTGATAACAATTAAATAATTTGTATCTAATAATTTGTATTCGTATACTGAAGAATTTCTAAATATTTTATATATAATATATTATGTACAATTAAAAAATTGACGATCCATCCAAATTTTGGTATTTACACGAGAGGAACATATTAGAAAGTAACACAAATATTTTGTAAAAATTCACACAAAATGTAATGTTATATTTTAACATAATTTGAAAACGAATTATGAGAGCATATTTCTTTTAAAATTGAACATTTATATTATGTTATTTTATTAAATTAGTATACATTCATCCTCTCTCTTTTATTCCATTATCTTAGAGTTTATCTTAAAAAAACATCTATTTTTTTATGTTATTTGTTCTTTTATTTATATCAAATTATGTTATTGCAATACTGAAATGTTAAGCTATTTAATACAAAATACTCAAATAACATAATTATGTTATATTAAATTAATATTCGTTGTCAGATAAATAATTGGGTAAATCGGGATAGACCAACAGAAATTTTCAAATCGCATGAAAGATTGAGATCACATGATGTATTCAATCAAACATACAAAATATACATTTTACTCTGTGTTAAAAATTTAACAAAACGTTTTATCAAGAACTGATTGTTACATAAGTACGAAATTTTTTTACTATGTACGCACTTTTAGAT
This sequence comes from Trachymyrmex septentrionalis, assembly GCF_001594115.1. Lineage (NCBI taxonomy): Eukaryota > Metazoa > Arthropoda > Insecta > Hymenoptera > Formicidae > Trachymyrmex > Trachymyrmex septentrionalis. The sequence continues at coordinate 1,192,797 of NW_017305884.1, forward strand.
ATCCTGATAGAAATGTATTTATGCAGTTTTCCTAGACACGCCTATCCAGTTACTATCTAATATTACTGTATTCTCATTAGTTATGCCAATAATACTGAATAGGAAATGAACAAGAACTTGATAGAGTTTTATTCTATCTATTTTTCATGAGCAGGTGATTTGCTTATTAATCAATTTAATATCCTTTATTTGTTGTGTTTCTATTCAGTAACTGGATTCAGATTTTACGCAACTTTTGTATGCAGTAACTGCAAGCAAAGCGTTATATTCTGATTGGTATCCTAAGTAGTTTTTCTTCTCACTTACTAGTCAGAAGTATAACTGTTTTGTAACCGTTCAATTTCAAAAAACGCATGAAATTTCTATCAGGGTAACTAGAGGAATTAAATCAATTTTGATAAACAAATTAACAAATCTAGATTCACAGACACAAGGCAAGCTTTTAAACCTGAGTAAAAAATTGCGTCATTCCTTACCCCGTCGTCGAATTTGTTTGGGCTATGCCCAACGTTCAACGTCTAAACAACGTGCGGTACACGTGGCCTTGTGATGCATTCCCGCATTCTCCTAATCTTTTATTTACCGGATTGGCGCCATTTCCCTACGTATATAATAAAACGAATCGAGAATTCGAGCATTAAAAGATTAATCGCGTAAAGGCGTTGGAATAACTTTGGAACGGGCAATGAATCTTATTTTCAATCGTGAACGCTGAGTGCTGCTTGACGTGGGTACGGGATTCCTTGAGCACGTAAAATACAAATCGCATTAGCAAGTCAAAATGCTCAAGCCTCTCTATCCTGCGTAGTTGTTCTATTTTGAGGCATCGCGAACATTCCTACCTACGTAATCCTGGCGCTACGGAAGGGCCTTAACTCGATAAGTCCCCTCGGTACCTGAAGTGAGCTCATAATCGTGAACGAAGCGCGCAACCGCTTATTACAAGCGAGGGCATTGTAAATTTGCAGAGAAGCGGAGGGAGAAGCGTAGCTGTGAGAGCGACGGATGATGGTGAGAGCGAGAAAGGAAGATGTAAAGATCAGGCGAGGAAGGACAACAGGTACGTCAAGAAAGAAAGAAAGAAAGAAAGAAAATGACAGAGAGGGAGAGGGAGAGGGAGAGAGAGAGAGAGAGAGAGAGAGAGAGAGAGAGAGAGAGAGAGAGAGAGAGAGAGAGAAAGAGAAAGAAGAAAGGGGCTGAGGAGTCAGGGGAAGGTATAAGACGAGGGAGGCAAAGAGGAGTCGAAAGGACAAAGCGGCGCAAAACGTGCCCTTCAGGCATCTGAGGTCTTTCTTCAGCGTTGAAAATTTATCGTTCTGCAAGCGCCGGTGAGCAGAAAAATAGCGGGGGAGGAGAATAAAGACGGGTGGGAGGAAAAGCAGGAATTTTAAGAAGCGGTTGGCGCGAAAATAAAATACGTCTTGCTATATTTATGCGCGTTTCCATCAATGTAAAAACTCGAATTACGGTTCATCTTCTTCTAGGTCTAAAAAACGATGAAGAGCAGTTGGATCCAGATTAGAAAATGATGAAGAGCAGTTGGATCCGGATTAAAGTTAATCTACATTGATTGATGGAAACGGGCATTACCCGGACAAAAATCCAGATTTTACCGAAAACCGGTGTTTAAGGTAATGAGGACATATTTTCTCCTTTTTTTTTCTTAACCGCAGGCATAATTAACTGTACGTACGCGTGTGGAAAGCGCTAATTAATCTCGACGCGAAGGTGCAAGCCGTTATTAAGGAGGGCGCGTGTGTACAATCTCGCCGGTAATTACGCGGTTGAGATTCGCGTTTCGCGCGTGTATGTCATAAGTGCGTGGCGAGTTGATGCCAGGGCGATACTTCGAAAGCGGTGAAACGAGTTAAATGTTCTAGGCGGGCTTCTCTTGGGAAATAATTTAATTATGCAAGGATAACGAAAGCAGAGTAACGATAATTCGACGTTTAGTGCGACGCATATTCCGGTCAAAGACGTTTCTTTGGGAATTGCCTCCATCGAGAGCGTCCAGACTGAATTTCATGATGGAGACGTGACGATTTGTCTTGTATAAGGTGGTCTTTAATGTTTGGCTGTGTTAATTCGTGATAATAATAACGGAATTGCTGGAGAACGAGTATATACTTATACGTTTTTTTATCTTGAAACACTTGATGAATCTTTTTTTTCTCACGAATCATCCCCTTCTCTTGTAGCAATATTTAATGAACTTTCATATCTAACTCTTCATTACTTTTCTAAGATGTCCAGAACATCCCTGCTTTATAAATCTAAATATGTGAATCCTAGAAAAAAAAACGGACGATATTTATACATATTATTATATTTAGCGTAAATTGATTTATAATTAAAAAAATATTTGTACTTATTCTTATATACACTGAAATGTATACGGTTTTGTTGATGAAGCTAAAAATTTAGCTAGAGATGCAAATTTGAAAATAATTTTGTTTGAACTATTAAAATAATTGCTTGCTGAAAGATTAAAACTTTTTGCATTATCATCAACATTTATAATAAGTGTTCTACATAATTATTTTGATGATCAATCAAAATTATTTTGAAATGTGTATCTAGTTAAATATTTAGATAATTCAAAATTGTTCTTTCCGTATATATATAGAGGATATATAGAATATTATCAATTTTCACTTAATTATAAATCAAAAGAGTTGAAAATTAAGATATAATGTTGCAATGTCAGAAATACGTAAGTAATAATGAGACTAATGAGTTCTTTCACATTCTTTGTGTTGTAAAAATTGCTACAAACGGCACTGTTCTCATTCTCGTTTTTCATTCTCGCCAATACAGTTATCTCTCGCAATCAATTAACGTACTCGCACAAACCCTGATAGAAATTTCATGCATTTTTTTGAACAGTTACTAAACAGTTATGCCAACTTTTGTGTAGTAACTGAGAAGGAAAACTACTTAGGATCCCAATCAGGATGTAATTTATTTGTAGTTACTGCATACAAAAATTACGTAAAATCTGAATCCATTTGCTGAATAGAAACACAACAAATAATAGATATTAAATTGATTAATAAGCAAGTCACATACTCATAAAATGGACAGAATAAAACTCTATCAAGTTCTTATCCATTTCCTACTCAGTATTGGCACAACTAATGAGAACGCAGTAATATTAGATAGTAATTGAATAAGTGTCTAGGAAACCTGTATACACATTTCTACCAGGAAAAGCGTGTCTCGAAGTGTCTTATTTTGAAAAGACGCAGCTTCTTTGTTTTTCATTTCGCGAGTGCACCTCGCGCCCTTTCGACTGAACGACGGTCGAGTTCGACGAGTCCGCGGGAAATGATTACAGGGAAAGAGGCACCGGCCACCGAAAAGAAGACTCACTGGCATCGATCCCTGCTGTTTCTCTCACCGCGCGTCGCACCACGGCTCGTTCTTCTTATCCCTTGTAATAATAATTACACGACGCACGTGTGCACGCGAGCGCGATGGTGAGAGCGACTTCGGTGGCTCGTCGGCGGCGGAGACGCATGTGGAGTTCACGACGCGTGTGGAGTGATGTATGCCTCGTGTGCGGCGGGATACGTAAGACGGGTAGCTTATACGTCTTACATGCCCCGGAGGCTCTCAAAGCCGAGTCCCTCGCTCCGTATGCGCGTATATATACGTACGCGAGTGTGCGTATACAAGGCATCCACGCGCGCGCGCGCGCGTGTGTGTGTATGTGTGCCACAGCGACACGAATGTACCTACATATCCTTGGCTGTGTCCAAAACTTCAAAGCCGAGCGAGTCACCACGTTCGATATCGCTACACGCCACCCCGCTACGACCTTTTTTTTTCCCTTTTCGCAACACCCGGATCGCTCCCAGGAGAAGGTGCGTTAATTACGCCGCGGGACGCGTGTACATGCGTGTCGCGATGGTGTAAAGTCACAGGGAGACATTAACGAGTCCGCCACAGGTAGTTCGAGCGGATTCGCTCCTCCACGCGATGGAACATGCGCTCTACGACCTATAAATGACACTGCCATATATTCGTACGTAGGTCTCTTATACTAACGCACCGTTTGCGAGCAGAGCTGGATAATATTTGAAATAGAAAATAATAATCTAAATCGAGCTTTCTAGATAATAAACGAACATTAATTAGAAATATCCGGGTGATTGAGAGCAATAATAGCGCAGCAGTTATCAATCGATTTATAATGTAAGAATAGAAATATACTATTGTTAAGATCAAACGCATCAACTACTGCGCGGGTATTTCTAATTAATGTTTGCTTATATATTTGAAATAGTTTTATTTTCTTTCAAATACGTATTTTTAAAATTGGAAATGGCATTTTGTATTTTCCATATTAAATAGTTTTTGGGAAACCATTTGCATTTTACATTTGAAATGGATCGTATCTATACATTTAACGATTTGTAACATAGATAATAATAATAGTAAAAAATTGTAATTTGGTATTGTTAGAAAAGAAAACGGGAATATATAGAAAATGAGAAAGAACATACTTTAAGAGAACACATATTTTTCTACAATCAATTACACTACTCTAAAATTATAGGCATTTCAAAATTGTGATTAAAATACAAAATTTTAATAATTAGAAACGTTCAAACTCATTTTCTAGGGTCTATATGTGTGTGCGTGTGTGTGAGAGAGAAAGAGAGCGCTCGATAGCGAAGTCGGATAACCGAAGAATCGGAGAATGCGAAATCAGTTTATTTACATTCTACTGTACGCTTTTAATAATTAGTACTAATTCCTATGAGGGGACTAAGGTGTATTAGTTGAAGAAAATGTGGATCATTCGATTTAATATACAGGTACAGTTATAGCCAACTGGTTAGGATTCACCATTATTGCATATGTGAAGAGAATACTGTTGATTTGCGGTTTGAAAATTATTAAAATTCTGGGGGAACGAAAACCGATTTCATCGAAGGTGTAAAGGGGGTAATGTATGTCAAGACATGGAAATATTCCACCTATCCTTCTTGCAGGTGTGTTATACGTGTGCGTGAAAACTTGAATCTGTGGTGGAATAAATTATCGTAATAACTGACCATAGCGAGTTAAAGTTAGTCATTGAACGTCGTCATGGTGCATTAAATTTATACAGTCATTAACGCCATTATTACTCCGACACGATCAAATCGACTTTAGATACAACGAAAGTTACTATGTGTCTAGACTAGCAAATCAAAAAAAGGGCACGTCCGCAAATATCTAAGAAGAACATAATGATTGTTAAAAGTTACTCTTCAATCAATCACGATTTATTTTAATATCATTTTGACATTATCATGCACTCTAAAAAAATATTATATAATTTAACACCATGCGGTGTTTATATGTAATTCTCACTATTGATCGAGGTTGATATAAACGTCAACATGGTGTAGATTTTAAACTCCATGGTGTTAAATCCATATCCTTATTTTTAAAGTGAACGTCGACCGCAGAAACAGAACACGTCGCGCATCGCCTTGCTCGAGATTAATTCGAATGCAGATGCGGCTGAAACATAAATGTCGGGAAGAGTCGTAAAAAGTCAGGTCGCCGCGTACGGGTCGGAGGAAATGATTTCGCGAGGTCAACGATAATCTCGATACTCGTTACGAATTTCCCAGCGGTTCATCCACGGGCAAGAGGCAAAGGAACACGAGAAAGAGGAAGTCGGTGGAGTCGCGACGCGCATAAAGTAAGTGTAGCGTGCGGGGCGCAAGAACTCGTACGTCTTCGACGAAGCGCAGAAATCAGGGTCGTTAACACCGGTCCGCGCGCGGCGGGTGCGCCGCGCCGCGCCGCGCCGACGCGGATCGGCCGGGGGTTGGCACCTTCTTTTTTGGATTACACGTATACATGCATGTACGTGCCCCTGTGTAACGCGAATGGACGCGATATATACATTGATTGCAATTTTTGCAGTCCGTTCGTGGAGTAATAATGCTAATTTGGTAAGTAGAAATGGGCATCAGCGGGCGGTCGGGCGGACCGTGGAACACACGGTAGCACGGGCAGCGCTAATGCCTCGTTTTTGTCCTCCTTCTTTCTCGCTTTTGCCCTTCTCTACCTCCTCCTCCTCCTCCTCCTCCTCCTCCACCTATTTCTCTCTTCCATACGCGTTCTCCACCTTCTCCATCTGCCCTCCCGGGTCCGCCACCACCGCCATCACCACCAACCGCCTTCTCCTCATCCTGGAACGCTCCTTCCACCTTCTCCTCTTTGCTCTGCTGTTGCACCATCGCGCTCCTCTCTCGTTCTCTCTTTCTCTCACCTCCTCACTTGGTTGGACAAGGGCCGCCAGCTACGGCGGCAGGCGACATAATGACGGCCAGACCTCAAACCTCAAACTCCTAACTGAATCATGAGTCCTCTCCGCTCGTCCGCGCCCGGGACGGCTAACTTCTACAGGCGCGGCTTCTCGATTTACCGTGTTGCGGCTCCCTCCTGGGTTAAGAAAGGAGGGGGTGCGCTACGTGCCGAGGTCGTTTTGTCTTTTTCGTTTCGGCGACTCTCTCTCAGGGCCGACTTTTGTGTCGTATTGAATCGCAAACGACCGGACGCGAACGGGGGGTGCTGCCGCGAGGAACAAGGACGCGTGCGGATTGCATTTTTTTACAACTCACGCGCCGTGATTGCGAAATATAGTCGCACCGAGTTGCTTTTAACTTTGCAAATTGCCGTTTCAAGATGTTAGATGGAATGGTAATGTAAGATGCTTTGAAAAATACGATCGTATTAATCTGAAGAATCCGGCTATGGTGATTATTTTAATTTTTGTTTTTTAGTCAACTCGATAAGTTGACGAGTTTTAATTCTGTATTATTATTAAAGGAAGACTGGTATATGAAATAAAAATGATTTTATATTTATGAAAATACGTAAAGTAATCTTCTAATATAATGTTCAGAAGCTTAAAATAGCTCGTATAGAAATCAGATTTTTATTCTAATGTTAAATGTTACTTAAATGTCTAATAAATCAAATCTTTCGATATTCGTCTGTATGCTGTTGCTAATCTTAAATCTGTTATTATTTGCGGTTAGGTTAGAATAGCTCGGCATACAATGTGTTTCTCGGATGAGGCAAGAGGAGGCGCGGCACTGAAAACTTTTAGGAAACCTTTATAATGGGTTCAATAAAAAGCGTCCCTATGGGACGCATGTGCTACAATGATCTTTCTTCCAAACTACAAGTCCAGTCGATCCCTCGTTTGATTCCTGCGACAGATAATCAATAACCGAGAGAATGGCGTGCAGGAAATTCACGGTTTGAGTGGAAGCGTCTGGTATAATATTGAATCGACATCAAATCTGATTTGTTTATCGTTTCCGGAACGATTTATAGATATTGTTATTTGCTGACATCGCGCGTTACCTATTAGTCCACTTTTCGAGACGCTTTAAGGACATAATGTAATCTTTAATTAAATTGTTATTCACATACATTAGATTGTTATGTTCATTTCCTCACCTAATTAATAATTCAAAGAAAGAATAACAGATAAACACTTTAGTGACACTTAAAAATATCAGAATAACAGTGGACATGTTTAATTTAGTCTATTCCAATTTATCGAATGAAATGGTTAGCATTTTTGCTGCTGTATTGAAATTTATATATTAAAATGAAATTATGTATTCTGTGAATGTCTCAAGTTCGATTGGTGGCAAAAGACTTCGGAACGACTAGTTTTTTTCATTACATGCTTGTCACGTACGGTCCTCTTTCCCGCGAAAGTATAGAGGCCGATGAGGCAGCGGAAGAAAGCCGCCTCTTACCCGATAACTGTTACTTCTTAGGGGTTTTAAAAGGGGTTGAAAGGACATTACACCGACGAGCGGGGGAAGATCGAGGTTGACATTTTACCGAAGTCACTAGTACGAAGTAGTTGTTGCTGCGATGAAAGGGTTTTTACGCTTTTAATGTTTCAGAGTGTACTACGAGTGAGCCATTAGGCATCTTGTAAAATAAAAGAGAATCGCATTGTTACTTTGTCAACAAATTTTATAAGTACAAAGTTGAATTAAACATTATTACGTAATACATGTAATCTTTCCGAATTAATTTTATAAATCTGCAAATTATATATTTACATTTTTTTAGTATATTATCTTATACATATACTATACAATACAAGTCTTTATGCGTGTGAAAAAAAGCTTAAAACATACAGACAACAATTGGTATTCACAATTGGAAATTGTAAATAATGCAATAAATAATAACTAGGTTACACAATAAAAATATTAAATATTAACGTGTTTAAGTCTCAATCTCTAAAATCAATATATAAAAAGACACGTTGTTTTAATATCGATTAATTCTGATTACAGAGAGAAAATCTAATTATGATTAAAAAGGGAATTATGAGGACAAAAAGATAAATAGCGGTGGCAATGAAGTACTATGAGCGCGTTTAAGCACTTGTTGTTATATTTGATGTTTTTTTTTCTCGTTCACGGTCGCTTTGCGGAATCTGAACTCGTGCAAGAAAGTGCGCAATAATTTATGTAGCGCTCTTGACGCGTTCAATCGATGGATCGACTTTTTCTCACCAATCTGTCGTCAGCTGGCCGGCATTTCGCGCCCCTTATGTGAGTCTGAAGAAGACGAGCAAGTCCCTTGCGCGGACCATGACGAGGCGCATATCTTACTAGATATAGCGTATATGAGAAAAGACGGATCTGGAAATACTCGTGCCAGTCGCTGGTACCGCGAACTGATTTGTTTAAGGCTACTGAGTTATCACCACAGCCATATTGAATCGTGACGTGAATCAGGCGAGAAATGACGCGTTAATTTTTCTTACGTGCCATTTGTAAGTAAAGACAATTTGAAATATATTTTGAATAAATACGATACTTTGTGGTAAATTTATGATATTTGCTGATGTGTGTACATGAATTTTTGAAATACTTAAAACAAGTTATTATTTGTTTAGAGTATGTACTTTTCTATGTGTACGTGAGCAATACAATAAAATATCTTATTAGTCGAAAACTTTACACAGCTACTATCTATGTATTCTGTTTGTTATATATAACAAACAGGAAATGGTCAATTCTCTAATTTTTATTTTTTTTATTTTTTTCTGTCGAAACTTGTACCGATATATGTATTTATCAGTTTCTCCGACAATAATTTTTACATCTTTTTCTCGCTCTCGCTATTTAAAACTAAATTCTTAAACATATAATTTCAAAGATAAAGAGCGGGGTTTAAATCTTTCGTTGACATACAGCGGATACACTTTCTTATCAGCTGCAACGCGAAAGCTGAAAGAGCGAGCTGTAACAACGTCAAAGTGCAAATAAAAGCAATAAAATAAATTCAGGGATCATAACGACCGAGCCCGCGTGAACTAGCTAGAGAACAGTGCAAGAGAAGCGCGAAGAAAACTGAAGCGGAGATCTTCGGTCATGGGGAAAGACGGGTGAAGAGGAGGAAGAGGATGGAAGGCGGGAGGGAAAAATATAATGGTAGCTGGTAAGGTGGGGTGGTATACCATCGATGGATATCGAGTAGGCGAGTTGGTACGTGAGATAATAAGGCGTGCTCGGGCATGCCGATGGAAACCGCACGCGGCATTATTCAAATTGAATCCGGTAAGAATTATTATTGGCGGGCAACTCGGCCCGAGCCAGCTCATTTCGCGGGATCGCATTTGCGAATACGAGGAGGAAAAGAGGACTAGAGGAGGCGGGAGAAAGAGAGAGAGAGAGAAAGAGAGAGAGATTGAAGAGACCGAGGAGGAGAGGATCAAGGGTGGCAGGGGAGAGAGAGAGAGAGAGAGAGAGAGAGAGAGAGAGAGAGAAGAAAAGATGAGGATGATGAGGGCGAGAGAGGCGGGTGGGAGAAGAAACGTCTAGGAGAATGAGGAGGTGAGGTGATGATGGAGGTGGCTCTCGGGTGGAGGGAACGACCTCGTCATCACGACCTCGACGAATGATCCGCTGTAGTATCGCCCGATGACCCTGGTGTCATTACGCTTCACTCTCTGGACATCATTACGCTAATGTCCATCTCCTTTTCTTCTTCCCTATCTTTCTACTTCTTCGCGTCGCGTCGCCTCGATTCGTCGTTCAGCACTTCTTCTTCTTCTTCTTCTTCTTCTTCTTCTTTCGTTGCTTCTTCTTCTCTTTCTTCTGATCACCACACCTTCGTTACGACGTATACGTAATACGGTTCTCTGACGCACTTGAAGTGCGCGCTTCCAGTCTTCGGGGAAGCTGAGGTCATTCTGATTGGTACTTAACCTTCGGGATGCGATCTCCTTTTTTTACGGTGGTTGCTTGATTACGAGTTTTTACTATTATCTGCATTCTGCACGGTACATTTTCTTTCGGGGAATCTTCTTTGTGATTGAAAGCGTTAAAGCCATGCGTGTGTCTATAATGACGTGAACATATTTATTAGGAAATTTTAGCGCAAACTGTAAATTTGTGTGTTGTATACTAATGTAATAAAAATTATATTACATTTGAAATTACATCAGATTACTATGTCATGGCTTCTCTTGTATTAATGTGCGATTATGTAATAATTCAAAATTGTAATTCAATTACACACTTCCTAAATGCTAAAATCCTGAAATTTATTAAAATCTAACACTTTATTTAATTTTCCGGATCGAATTGACAGATTTATTAAATCCAATTATATATTATCTCACATCTGCGAATTTAAATTATATTATTATTAAAATAAACGTATTCGCGCGCGAGCACACACATTCTTTTTCATACAGTTAAGACATTTGTTTTCTTGAAATTAATTAGTGTCTTTTAGTTAATATAAATTTTACAGGTCCAATATTAGTAATTATGTTACAGAGTTTGATGTCGACTTTGGAGGGTTAAACAAAATTTTTTTTCTAATTCTATAATGCTCTTCACCTGATAACGATTATCACGAAGGATGCGTCGCTGTGCAGTTGAAGAACGTAATGACAATGAATTAATGAACTCACGGTAATCGAGTTGATTAGCGGCACGCGATTTTTTTCTTGTCAAAGTACATAGTAAAGAAAATGTAGGGAAGGCGCGATGAAATTTTTAGCGATCTCGTTGCACGAAGGGTTCGACATGCGCGTATCGTATATGCACGTACGCATACATACAAATGTGTATTTGCTCGTTCCGCTTTGTGGACAGAGTCCGCGGGGGTTGTCTGAGAAACGGCAGGTGTCCTTCCCTGGCTGGAAGGCAGGTGGACCTCTCTGCCGGAAACAGTAGAAGAAGCACGTGGACGGGAGCGTCCTTTTGATGTAGCACGAACGACAACGCGCGACCGTCTTCGATGTTAATGAATATTACATGACTATTGTTCGTACTAATTAGAGGTTACTGCGGATGGGCACTTACTATTTACGCTGGAACGCAAAGAGCCATTACCTTGCCAATTCTCGTAAAGAATTATAGAAGATAATCTTTCGTTGAATTGGAAGGACTATTGGAAACTCATACAAGTACTTGTATTTCTCGTTATTTGTAACAAGCAGTTTTTAGGATAAG
>NW_017305884.1:1204415-1212899 GCF_001594115.1 Trachymyrmex septentrionalis
AGACTATTGGAAACTCATATTTCTCGTTATTTGTAACAAGCAGTTTTTAGGATAAGAATATAAATCGAGATATTTTAATTTTAGGAGAGTTAAAAAAAAGTTAAATTACTCGTTAGAATATAAGGTGTTATTAAATTTAAAAGTTCGAAATGATTGATATAACTATAAATATAACAATATATCTATGACTACAATATGACTATTTTAATTACCTATTACTAAAGTCTCTTATATTTATTGATTCTTATATACGATGGTATATATCATATTTTTTTTATAATGAATATAACAATATATAATATATCTTTATAATACAGTAAATTTATGAAACAGTTTTGTGAACTTATAGTAATCAGTGTATTTTTTAACGCGATAAATTGTTTCAGATTAAAATTACAGATATTTTTATTAAACATATTTAAAAAAAAATATAGCGATAGCTACTATAAATATAACATGTGTATAAGTTTTATATATGTAGACTCGATATACACATAGTTGAATAAATTATAAAATAATATTGTCTAATAATATAATACTATAAAAGATAGTTTATTCAACTGTATGTACATTAATTTTACATTTTATAAAGTATTTTATAAAGTATAGTTTCCACTTTTACCAGTTGCCTTTACTATGACTTTACTTGCCTACTATAAAACGATGCAGGCTTATTAACGTAAATGAAATCAGCGTTACTTGATCTGGGAATATATTATTACGTAAATTTGATATACGCGGAAGAGAGAGAGAGAGAGAGAGCCTCGCGAGGCAGCGAAAGGACGTTGATTTTCAAAACGCGAGGCGAGGGCACATTAACGAGACAAGACGCACGGCCGCTGTTAGAATCCGTGCGTACGAAGAAGGGCCTCGTTGTCGTGTACCATCCTCGACCTCCTCCTTATTCCTTTTTCATTTTTCGTTCCTTTTTCGCTCTCGCGAAGGATTTCGCTTCGCAGGCATTCCGTCCGCGGTCCATTCGGGACCGCAGACCACACCGAGCAGCGCACCGGACTCGCGCGCACCGGTAATAACCCTTCGCGAGGGTGAATATGGTTGCTGGGACCCGGGTTAAAGCCCCGGTGAGTCCCATCGCCCGCCGCCACCGCCGCCGTGTTTTTACGGTTCATAATTCAACCGAGTGTATTTCAAACGCCTGCCAATGCGGGATCGTAACGCCGATGTGCACGCTGTGTTCGAACGCGGGCCCGCCCTGGCGCGGCAGGGCCCGCACGGACGTGGCGGCCGCGGCGGTCGACCGACAAACCCCCCCTCGGCATTACGAGGCGTCACTTCGGAGCGCGGAGAGATTTAAAGTCGTCGTACGCGACGCGAAAACTCGTCACCCACGATTGCCCGGTTATTTATGCACTCTCCATCGCTCCCTCGGATGGACAAGGCCCGCTGCTAGAGTGCGCTGCTAGAGTGACTTGAGCGCGCGCGAGCGCGACAGACAATATGTGCGGTTAGATGGCCGTAACTACGATGGTGTTTTACGGTCGTCTTAAAAATGCCTGTCGGGGTTATATGTTCAAAGGACAATGTTGGGTCTCTCTCTCTCGATGGGTACGCGTCGGATGCGACTCCGCTGATGGAAACGCTCGTTATTTTACAGGCTCCCTTTGGGAAGAATATCGTGGCAGGACTCATGTGCGTTTAACTCCATTTTTAGCTTATTATTTTAATATTTGAAAAAATTAAGTCGATTGATTTGTACGTACAGAAGTTGATAAATCGATGAGCGAGTTATATTAATATTTTTAATAAACAATAACAATAAAACGTTTGTTACATTGCGTTGAAATACATAAACAAATTTCAAAGAAACGAAAAATTTTTCGTAATTCCTTTTTTTCTCATTGATACGGTGATCTTGATCAATGCTTTCACTTCTTCTCAACAATGTAATGAAGAGAAAAATTTTAAAAGTTTGGTTGTCAAAAAAGAAAATTTTTTGACCCTTTTGATAGATTTATATCGTTTACAAATTCGAATGACAATCGTTATAATAAATATATAAAGCATTTTGTCAAATTTAAAATTTTGGTCTCTTATCATTAACATCCAAGGTAACATAAAACCAAGTAAATAAAACTTACATATGTATAATATTTTTAACTCTCCGTTGTAGTTATAATCTTTATAACTGTAACTATATGTTTTTTTTAGTGCACTCAGAATATGTAATTTTATGGTGTTTACTAATTGATTTCCATATTATTGATCTTATCCCAGAGCGATCTTTTTTTAATATAAATTTTATAATTTGTGATATATTTCAAACTCTGTCTACAGTAAGTTTACCATAAAATTTCTGCGTTCCTTACAATTATAATCTTTCATGAAGTTACGTAAGAAATGCCGAATGTACTGAAAAGTACATTCGTGTCGTTTGTCAACGTTAGCGTAAGACTGGTATTCTTCCAGCATTTTGTTCCCCAAGACTATCGTTTTGTGACAACGTGTTTGTTCTTCACCTACAGCTCTCTTTTTTTTCGCTAACTCGAAAATTTTATTTTATATTTCTCGCGGACATTCAAATAGTCGTTTACGTTGCAACAGAATGTCATATTTTCTAACGTGCTTCTCTTTTCCAGCATTGCGTATCCCCTTAACGTGAATAAATTCGCAACATCGGCTTGGCGAGGGTTGAGCAGAAAGGTTTCTCGTGTCTGGAAGAGAATGTACTTCGAACGGTAACTATTGAAATGATCGGTAAGTTCTTGCCCTCTCTTATCCACCCTTTCCTATCTCTATTCTATCCTTTCCTTCCGCTTTCGCTACTCGTCACGAATTGCTCCACCGCGATATTGCGCTCATAAACGTATCACAACATATACATCGAAACACAAAATTTTATGTATGTTTACATCAATCGTGAAAATGGCGTTTTGATAGCAATATGTTGCAACTTGTAAATGGTGAGCAAATTTCTCTTACATCAGATGAATATTCAATTAGGCTAATTTTGCTCACATATCTTTATTTATTCTAACGCTTTATTTGCCAGTATTTTATATTTTATTATGAATTAACAGCGAAAAGAGTTAATATTACTTTTATTTTTAATATATTGTACAGCTTTCTTCATTATGAATATAAAAATTCTCAATTTATTTCTTCAAAAGATGATTGGTGGTAATTAAAAAAGTTAATAATAATATTAAAATTGTTAAAAAAAAAAACAAAGGTCATTGAAGAATTATAATAAAGTTGCCTTTCAATTAATTTTTGGCTACCATAGAACATTTACATCAATTTTTGGGAATGCTTTGTATAATGTTACAGTCGAAAACAAACTGTAATTATAAACAGTAAAAAAATATTTTGCATTTATGTTAAAACGCTACAGTTATAATCGTCAAGGGTTACAGAATAGGCCCCTGAATACGTAAAAAAATTGTCGACATAATATTTGTGTCATTTCCTAATATATTTATCTAATGTTAAATTAGTACAATTTTAATGGACCGTTTTTGGGACACGTAAAATGTGTCAAATTGAACAAAAGTTCTTCAACTGCCGTAGTAGATTTTTATCTAATATTTTTAATATGTCAACGTTACTACCTGTTATTAAATCTATCGAGAAAAAAAATGTGTATACGGTACACAAAATTAAAGAGTTGTAAATACAGTTTGCACACACGTTATCGCGAAATTTCCGGACGTGAATGCAGCAGCAACGATACGGCAATGATGATAGCGCGCATGCACGCGTTGTACGTTAGTTTGCGATGCAACTATGCAAGTTGAACGTTCCTTATACCGTCGCACACAATACACGCGGTGTATAGCGCGGAGGATGTGCCTCCGAGGTGTTACGGCATAACTCCGTGATTATCCGCCGCGCGCGCGGCCGTGCGATCGTCCCGGAGAAAATGATATTCAGATGAGAAGGAAATCAATTCCACGATGGAATCGGCGAGGCTTCGATTAGAGAAGCGGCGTGTAACGCGGCGCGGGACACGAGGGAGGAAGTGAGAGAGAGAAAGAGAGAGAGAGAGAGAGAGAGGCGCAGTGCGAGGCGGAAAGTGGATTAAATTCCGCCGGATGTTTCCTTTTTGGATGCGACGCGAAATCGATATGGCTCGCCTTTGAAATGGCTCTTTCGCGGCACGTTTATTTATTTCTGTAACTGCTGCTCTTCAAGGATGCTCCAGGACAGGGGCAGGTCGCGATCGCGTCGCGAAATGCTATGTAAAATAAAACTGCTGCGCCCTCCGCCCGTTGCCACCCGACGTCGATATATCTGCGGGCGTATCCATTGAATTCATGTAATATTACCGCGTGGCATGCTGTAATGGAACCCATGCTTCGTATATCCCGATACACTTCCGCGTGCGCGCTCCGCATTTTATGCGTTCGTTTTAATCGAAAATGCAATATCACTAACTGCGTTACTGAAACCCGATAGGGCGAGTCTTCTTGAGAACTCCTAACAGAAAGTGAAAAGTAAAACGCTCGCTATTTGAACTCAACTTTTATCTCGCGAATGAGAGAGAAGTGGTAAAATAATAAAAATCGACTTGACAAAAATATAAAAATCCAAAATTTTCCGATATACCTCCATGTATATATTGTATATGTATATTAAAAAATTATTAATATTTGTTATATTAAGAAATATACAAATATTTTTTATCCAAAAAAGTGACGAATCAATTGTTTCAATATCTGATTAATTACAGTAACAATTTTCGAGCTTAATAATGCGAGGCCACTCGATGCATTTCTTTAATCAATTCAGTCAGTGTCCATACATAAATGTGAATTTGAATATTGAATTCGATTTCAAAATACGTAAGAATAGCGTAGTCTAATCTTCGGGTCAAATATTAAATTTTGTGTCCCTCTAATTATTAAATGTATTCATTCTTATAATTCTTATGAATCAATCGAAATTCATTTTCCGCGCGCAGCCCATCCATTGAATTCACATCTATTTAATTTTATATCGTGTGAAACGGAACAAAATTGCAGAACGTCCCGCAATAATTGCAATGTGTACTTATCAGTAAATTAAATGGTTAAAGGTAATTTTAAATTTTGCTGTTATAATGTATCTCTATATCAGACATAAACACAGGCTCGTAATTAGACAGCCTTATTTAGCTAAATGCCTGGCGAAGATGAGCTTCAATAAAGGTATAACTAAAATCATCCGGAGCGTCGAGTTTACGAGTGTTGGATGCGTAGCCTTCGTATCGGCATCGTCTTTACCTCTCGCTCATTGCTTTTGTATTTCCGTTTTTTTTTTCACTCTTATTCCAATGTAGTTCCTGACCAGCTCGCGCGTTCCTCTTTTCCATCTCTTCCCCCATTTCCCCCTCTCTCTCTCTCTCTTTCATCTTCTCCGTGGTACACTTAATTGGCGATAAAACGAAACCCGCGGCCTCGTAAAAAAATCTCGCCTACCCTTACATTGTATTAATTAGAGCCCTTATAATGCCTTAAATAAGGCGCAGCTTAGTTATGGCCGAGCAAAGTTGTGCTCCGTGTTATCTCGCTAGTTGCATCCCTCTTTTCTTTCCTTCCGCCGCTCTTGTTCCTTCCTCCGCCATCCAGCTCTTGAGAGATCCCAGAACGACCAATTATCAGCCATAATATCATCAGGGCCCGCTGGGCCCGGATTAATCGTATCCGGTTTCCTACCTCACGGAAAAGGTGCGGTAAAAGAATTTTCTGGCTGGCAGGAAATTTCTGACAGCGGTAGTAAAATGTTGAGGTACGATGCTCTGTGATGTTCTGAAATATTCATTGATAATTTAATGTCTCATGATGCAATCGTTTTAATATTTCATTCAATCGTACAACAAAGTTTTACTTAATTCTTCGTTATATTGTCGATCGAATTAATATACTGGTTGCCATGTAATATACTGGTTGCCATTATTCATTTTTCTCTTGACAGCTTTTTGATGTTCAAATAAAAATGATGTTCTTGATTGCGTTTTGATGTTCGATAAAAATTGCCGCGTACAAAAATCTTCACTAACATAGACAACTGTTCTGAAACGGCTTGAAGGAACGCCATGATTTTTTTATCAAATGTGAACGACACGTTTTTAAAAAATGAAATTTGGATACTTTTTGATCACAGTAGTATATAACTGATTGCTATATTAATTTGCGTCATTTTTTTTTAACAGCGTTTTGATGTTCAAATATGAGTGACACCAAATTTGATAGCAATAATATTGTAATCTAAAATATTATAAAAGAAGTGATTTATAAAAGAAAGCGTATTTCGCTTCCGTAGAAATTTTTATGTAATTGCGTATCTTTTATTAGTATATGAATGATATGTGGCATTAATATTTAACAGACTTACTTCTTTTGATAATAAAATAGTATAGTAAGGAAAAAAATTGTTTCATATGTCTAAACTCGATTCTAGGAAGCTGTAAATCTACAATTTAGTTAAATGTGTGATAGTTAAATGAGCGAAGGTTTTGACAGTTTTTTTGCTAGATATATCGGTATTTCTTTAATGACAGACCGCTTAGTTAGGAAGATCGTAGAGTAGATTGCAGACAAACTGTACACCTATTCTGGAAACGGAGTTAGAAAAATAAATGCCGGGCTGTGCAATGGCGCCTCAAGACGACTATAATTTGATATTCGATGCGAAATTAGATGCGCCGGAAATTTGTCGCCTGCGGCACGGAATCGGATCGCCTACTCGCTGAAATTTGGCCTTATAAGCATATCGCTCTAAACAATGCGTTCCAATTTTGATTCTTAGAAATGCAGATCAATATTATTTTGTCGCATCTGCGAAAAAAGGAGTTTTATAAAAAGCTCAGCTCTTAATTCACTAAATTTAATAAATACAGGGTGTTTTTGGACAGCACTAGATTTTCTGTTACACATTCTTGGTATAATTCAAGGTTGATGTTCCCTTAGCGATAATTTGATCAAATGATTATTTCTCTCTTTTTCACTTTTCTCTTTTATCTTCAATTCGAAATTTATGGCAGCAGTTGTGACACACAACATGCAATTAAAATTTTTTTTATATATATAACTGAAATTTATTTTAATTAAATGTAGAATCTGTAGGTTCATTCTTTATCTTCACATTAATATATTATATTTTCTAAAAAATTCTTAAAGAAATTTTTTTTTTTTTGGGGGGGGAAATCTTATTTCCATCAATACATAAATGATATAATATTTAACACCCACATACACGTCAGTCGTACAATCAGATTAAACTTTCAACTTGTTCAGAAGCGCGCGCGTTGCAAAATGATGGTCGATCCCACGCGGAAAGTGTCGCGATTTCGCGTTAAGGCACCGCGTTGGTCCGAACCTCGACAGTTTCTGGGCGTCAACGGCACGCGCTTGGGTGGAACTAATATCCAGGACCCATTGGGGTCTTACTCCCCACTTTGATACTTATCACGCGCACTGGACTGCATATAATTACAATTAAAAGTGATCGGTGCCGATAACGGAGACGACCTCCGCATCCACCTTCTTTCAGGCCCACCCGTCCCCCCCCCTTCCCCCTCCCTCCCTTGGATTCTTCCTCGTACTTCCTCTCTTTTTCTCTCAACCGCCTCCTCTATCGGCCTCTTATGGTGCAGCCGATGCATCTAGCTATATGGTTAAGGGGGCCAGATTACGGGGAGGGAAGAATGGTGGCATAATATCCGCTTGAACTTAAGTTATATTCCTCGTGCAGTCGAGATATCGGTGCGGAGGTGGAGTTCGGTTCGAGGGTATGCTAATTCCGGCCTCGGGCCACCACGCAGCCCTTAATAGCCAGCTGAGCAGCTCTTATGCCGGCAACTAGCGCTCGTATATACAGAGAGAGAGAGCGAGGGCCGCCGAGCTGTATCTCGTAGTTATAGAGGCATCCTCCTCTCAGAGTCTCTCGTCGGTACCGTCGGCGAGAATCACCGGTTTTTCGGAATGTTAATGCCTTGGCGCGGGGGCGCCCCTATAAGGGTTCACGACGGCGATTAGCGCTCGTACGTGTAATTGGGATAATGTCTTTTCTCTCTTTCTCTCCATCTCACTTCTTCCTCCCGGTGTGACGGTGTGATCGCTCGTGCTCTGCAATTTCCGCTACGTGCATCATTTTTATTTAATTTGACAACAGAATATCTGAATAATTGCCTATAATTGCCTATAATTGCGTAGATATGACGAAAAAAAGCTTTCCTTTTATAAAAGAAGGCGAAGAAATGGTTCGCTATCTACACGGAAATATTTTATGTTTGTGTTAAAATTGATCCTTGTTAACTCTTTCGCGTTGAAATTTTAATATAAATGTTAATCTAACGTAATGTGTAATTTACATTAATAATTGTGTAGATGAAGAAGTTGATAATCAGTCTTATATAGGTCGCATTAGATCACACATTGTATTAAAAATATCGACGTTAAACGTAACGTACACAATTTTGTCATAAGATAATCTCTGTAGGCTTGATCACTTTTAATGGTTTAATGAATTATTAGTTACACCGAA
>NW_017305884.1:1212999-1224874 GCF_001594115.1 Trachymyrmex septentrionalis
GTCAGTCTTATATAGGTCGCGTTAGATCACACATTGTATTAAAAATATCGACGTCAAACGTAACGTACACAATTTTGTCATAAGATAATCTCTGTAGATAGGCTTGATCACTTTTAATGGTTTAATGAATTATTAGTTACACCGAAGGAGATCCGAATCGGGAATCGAAACGTTTGGAAAATTATATATAGTAGGATACATGGACAATTACATTTGAATAAAATCAAAGACATCAACACCAAGTCTCAATTTGATAAAAATATAATGCATTTTCTAAACGTTGATTTCAAGCTAAATGAATAAAATGTTACTTTAACTTATTATAAATATCATTGACTTTATTGAATAAATATGCTTCTGCAATTTGCTTACAAATTGTGTCAGTGTTACATTTTGTGGTAATTTTTTTACATGATATTTGTACTTTCTAACATATGTTATGTATCTTATGTTAAATTGACACGAAATTAAATAGACAAAAAGTCATTGACTTCTTGCTATGTTCGACTCCTTCAAAAATCGTGCGATCCTTCATCATTAGCATAGATCTTTCCACGAAATTTGGCTCACGACGCACGAAAAGCTCTTTCAGGGTTCTACGAGAAGGAACATTCGACACACCTGTCGGTCCGAAAGTTCCACTTAAAACCGCGCACTTTTGCGGAGATCGACTCTCCCCCGCCTTTGCTCTCGCGGCGTTGCGGGCACGATCAATCGATTGTTATTTATCGGCTCTAATTCGTCTCCATTTAGAAAAAACATCTGCCTTGGTATCGAGAGCGCTTTTGCACCGCCGGCAATGACGGGGCCCAACGGCGAGCAATTCTTAGAGAGCGAGCGAACCGACGAACGCCGCTCGACGATTCCTGCCTCATAGGCAGATAATCGCCTTTGATTTCTCTCTTCGATTCCTCCCTTCCCTCCTGCCATTCCCTTACTCTCACCCCTTCGTGCCTTTCTTCCTTCCGCGCCGCGCCAACCCTCATCTCCTTCTCCTCGAAAGTCCGTGCGATCGGAGAGATCACTCCCTTCTTATATAATTACCTTATTTCCGAATAATTGGCCAATTTATACTTGAGTCCCAGCTGAAAACAATCCGCCTCTCTCGCTCTCCGTCTCTCTCGCTATCCCGGTCCCGCTCTCGTCTGCCCTCGCCACCCTGAGCACGGCCACGGTGTGTGCCCCATAGGGCCCCGTAGAGAGCGGTTATTTTATGTATATGGGAGTGTGATTAGATCAGGCCCCGCTCCTCTCTCGCTCTCCGCTACGTACGTACGTATGTGTGGGTATGATAATTCTGCCCGTAGGGCTTCGTGGGGCAGTCTCCACCCACGCCACGCACACACCACGTAACGCGTGTTCGCGCGTACTCTCTCCTCCGTCTTTCTTCTCCAGCTTTTCGTTCCATTCCACGTCTCTCTCGCTTTCTTTCTCGACTTCTGCGCCCGTCCTCCCCCTTTCCCGTCGTCCTGCGATTCTGCAATTCCACGTTCTACCGTACGGTAACGTCGCAATCTTTTCTCTCTCCCTGCACCATGGCTGATGCATTTTTGCGCACCACCGCGCGCGCTCCGCTCCGCTCGTTTCGACCCATTTGGATTCGCGCCCCGCGCGACCTCGAATTAGAGATCACGCAGGTACGCCGTCGTCCTGGATGGATGCGTCTCGGGGATTTAGGTCGCGTCTCGTCGCAATTACAACCAATTGCAATTCGGGCTTTGCCACGGCAAATCGAATCGCCAATGCACATTTTCCACGTTCCGCATTT
The DNA here is from genome assembly GCF_001594115.1 of Trachymyrmex septentrionalis. NCBI lineage: Eukaryota > Metazoa > Arthropoda > Insecta > Hymenoptera > Formicidae > Trachymyrmex > Trachymyrmex septentrionalis. Next base: position 1,214,768 of record NW_017305884.1, read on the forward strand.
ACGTAATACGTCCTTACGTATGTATGTTGCGGCTGACGTGAACGAAGAACGCTTTATCTCAGAAAAATCAATTAATCTTTCATGCGAGAAATATCATGTGCGAGATTATTAATATACGAGGCCTTTTTTGATTCGTATGAATTACAATAACATAAGAAAATATTTAATTCAAAAGGCATTCTGTGATCACTAATGATGTGGAAAATTGATTTTCGGTGAGAGAAGTTAGTTTTCAATTATGCAGCTTATAAATGTGATAAACAAAAAATGTCATACAGGTACAGGACTCGATAATAGATAGTTTTTGAGTTTTGTTAAAGCTGTTATGTGAGCATGAATTTTACATCTTTGATCTTTTGTTCACTATATTATATAAGCTATGTGAAAACGAGCTCATTTTACTGGGACACAATTTTCTGTGTAATTAATATGGGATCTTTTGATGCAGCATCTGATAAAAATATTCCGATGATCAACAAGAGGCAAATTATTACGAACAAAATGAATTCTGATCATGTCAATTAGAATTCTCTCGACTAGAATGTTTGATTTGAGTGATTTAACTGTCTAAACATCAGATTTTTACTATTATGGTAGAAATCTATCAGAATTCTAATACGACCAAACCTTTTCTAGTGCATAAATGTATATTTATTTCCGTATTGCGATACAGTGTCAGTATTAAAAATTTATAATTACGTATTTTACAGATTTCCAATAGCAGTGTATGTGGAACACAATTTTAGTAATGATAGTATAGAAGGAGAGAGAGAGAGAGAGAGAGAGAGAGAGAGAGAGAGAGAGAGAGAGAGAGAGAGTATGTGTATACTAATTATATAAATAAAACATACTAATTTCTATTTTATATTTATATACTCGTAAAATACAACAGCTTTTATATTGTGTCCGCGCGTAACTAAAGACGTTTTCAAAGAAAATACGTTCACTATCTATATTTTTGATTTTGATAAACATGATATGCGCAGGAACTACATTGGCATTGAGCCAGAATTCGATTCCTTCTCTAAAACCGCGCAGTCGCATATTAAAACAAGAAATTGAACATTTGAGAATATTTTCAAAACCATGCGGAAGAAATGTTTTTACAAGCTTGATACATAATTAATGACAACAACTAGATTTATCACTGTTTCAACTAAAGTTTTACGAATATTAAGATTTACATAGAATCTCGTAAAAGAATCTATGCACTGTGCAAGATAAACATAAGAATAAGGTAAATGTTTCAACTGAATGTGCCCAGTAAAAAAGTTAACAATATATATATAATTATGTAAGACATTTGTCAATAAAAAAAAAAGATAAACTAAGAAAAAAAAATGTTGAATATTTTATATCAAAATGAGCAATAAAAACATGTAACTTTGGTTGCAAATTATTGCGATAAAATTGTTTCAAATTTCACAGAAATATATTCGCTCCTTATCATTTTGAGAAAGACTTATTACTAGCTAGTATATATATTTTTGAATTTTTGATATTATAATTCTTTTTTTATACTAATTAATATAAAAGATCTAAAAAAATATCTATAAAAGTCAACATCATTAGAGAGTTATGTTATAAGTATACATAAATTATATATATATGTAATTATTTAATTATTATAGTTATATATATAAATTGTATATAAATATACATAAATTTATTCTCGTCTAACGATAATGTATTTTATTCTTACATGACGTTATTGTCATATAAGAATAAATTTATGTTCACACGTCTGTCTAGTCTTGGCTTTTATAGTTATGATTTTTTTTTTTATCTATATTCTTTGGACTCTAAATTATTTAGAAAATAGTGATTCTAAAAGTTATTTATATTTAATAAATCCACATACAATAGTAATATAGAACTGATTATACATTTTTATATATTAAGTTATTGGTTATCATACTTCAGTATCGGTTCAATTATATTTATGTAATCAGTGTATCCCTGGAGAAGAAAACGTTCTTGCGCGATGTAGATCTCGACTTCTATAAAACACGAAACACTTGGTGGTTCCACGTTACACTTGCACCGTTCGCGGCGAGAAATCATCGGAGAAGAGCGTTCGTGTAGAGTACACGAAGTAGAGTAGTGCAGACGAGAGAGAAAGGGCGAGAGACGAACAGAGGGTTGAAAAAGCGGGACTGATCGAACAACCGCCGGGCGAGAGCGAGTGTAGCAATTAACTCGATGCTTACGATGATAATTAGCGAAGGATCGAATGAGGCAGCTGGTCGGCGGAGGAATCGGGCCTCGTCTCCTTCCCCTCTTCCGCGCTTCGTTCCGTAGCCGCATTTACCTACGTAATTATCGTTATGATGATTATGACCGCGCTCGGCCACGGTCAGCAGAATACTTAACCGCCGCGTGGCGCAACGCGATCCTTTCTATGTCCCTTTCTGCCGTGTTTTCCTCGTTTCACTCTTCCTGCATCCCCTCTGCCGCTTGGGAATTTAATCGTTTAAAATTTGCCACAAATTCATTTGATCGAAATTAGCCGCGTCGATCCGCCTGGCACGCTCGCTGTAATCCAATGCTCTTCCGTTGCGTCAAACACGCAACAAGTACATTTATCAAGCGCATTTATCCGTCGAGGCGGAAGGCGAGCGAGAGCCATTTATGCTTCTCATCCTTTATCTGTTCACCTACGTAATGCCTATGCAATTTGTTTATAAGTAAAACCATCGCGCGTATTTTCAATTATATTTTTCGTCAAATCGTAACGGACCACTTTGGAGGATTGATTAATCACGAATTAACCGCTCCGGCTTATTACTTCCTGATCACGTTAGCAAGCTCTCTCCAATTAGTCAACATTACTATCTGCTGCGCGCTAGATATTAGCCCATAACTTTTGTAAGACCCAACGTGCAACGCACGCTTGCACAACCGTCATGACCCTAATGAATACATATCCTTCTCATTAGTGAGAAGTTATTGCTTGTTTCGCGATGATCCGCTTTAACACGCGATAAATAGACGCTGGTTACATCGAGCCAAGAAATGATCGCGTCCCTATCTACGGCGCGAAAGAGGTAGAGACGGACGGACGGACGGACGGACGGACGGACGGACGGACGTGAGACTCTGAAAACGGCATTCGACGAGAAGACGTGCGGACGGAGAGTACACGAGTTCCGTCGTAATTGCTACGGACCCTGGTCGTTGGACGATCAAGGAGGGATTCGGGTGAAAGTTCAGTTAATTCGATTAGAATCACCCTAGTGTATATCCGCGGTCAGGATTCGCCGCGAGCGATCCTCCATCGCGGATGCCGCCGCGCGGATATATCTATCGCTCAGCGTGCGGATTATGAGAAGTCCAGGGGGGAGGGGAAGATCGAAGATACCCCTCTCCTCCGAGATCGTGCTAGGTAGTGTCGGACTTCCTGGAGCTGTTGGACGAGTTCGTTTCATAGTTGTGTCTCGCGGCGGCGCCGTGTCAGTTTTCTAGGTCAGACGAATTAATTTTAAACCGATATACAATATTCCTTTCGATGGATTTTATTATCGTTGTTTTGTGAGATTTTTTTTTACGTTCGTATTTTCAAAAAATTTACGTTTATTAAGAAAATATTTTGAAAAACGCTTGAAATTGTCGAAGAATTAAAGCGTAGATAAAAATGAGAATTAATGAGTGTTCAAGGCGCGATAATTGGAGCGTTAATTAATTTGTGCGAAAATGTCCTTACGTTAAGATATAATTAATACTTGTAATTATTAGGAGAAGTTCTTATCTACATCTAGATAAATAAATTTAATCATCTGTACTTTTTAAGATGAAATTGTATATAATTTTTTTCAGAGTATATTTTTATATATAACTTCATAGAATATGTATAATATAATAAAGGAAATATATATATACCACATAGTATTTTTTTATATTGAAATAATTGAAAAATCTCGTCATTTTCACTGTTTTAACAGTATAATCTTAGTCCCGCATATCACATTTTTTAATATTTTACGGTACATTATTGACAACCATCTACCTAAGACAGTTTTCGTTCAAAGTCTTCTATCACATGTTTAAAAATACTTGCGAGCGAATTGCACTCCGTAAGAATATTTTTGCATTGTCTCAAGTTGTTATATTTTTAATTTTATGTTTAATGCCATTTTTTCACTTATAACACTTATACTGTGTACTTGAATATTATGGATATATAAATTTGTTACACATTGAGAATGATCCAATAAAAAGGTCGGAACATTTGTTATTACATATGACAAGATTTATCGGTTCAATAATTTAACATCTAGCTTTGACTTATATAGCTTCTATTATAATTGCCTCTCGTTTTATTCATTTTTAATTGTTATTTTAATTAAGCCTTGTGCTGTTACTTTAAATATAATTTAAATTAAATATGTTATAAATATTTTAAATGAGTTACTAAGAGATTCATTGAATTTGTTCAATAGATCAAAGATATTACATTTGTTTATGATTAATTCTATTAGTACTTGATATAAAAAAGCAATTATTTTTAAGTTGATATTTGATATGAAAAGAAGTTATTTTCAAGTATTTCATCTTTAGGGCGACATTCTGATACTTTTCATATTTATGACAATGAAGATTTAATTGATAAATAGTGGTTTAATAATTTGGTTTAATAATTGTTCCAACTTATAATATAAAAGAGAGAGAGAAACGGTAGATTTTCGAGCTATCATCGAAAAACTATACAACATGGCGGTTGCGAACGAAATAGAAGCATCCACGGATCGTTTTCACGCTCTCACGGCGTGATTTATACGTCTATTTTCGAGAGAGCAGCAAAAGCAATTCAATAAAGAAGAATTTCTTGCCCAGGGCTGCCCGGGCTCGCATGATCGAAGACTGTCTTGGTGGGACTACAATTACCGATTGTAACTAGAATCCTTGCATAATGTTTGCGTTAAATAATGTATGGGTCCGCTACAATTGTTGAGATATGGAAGCAATCTATCCTTGTAAGAAACTTATTACGAGTTTATACGATGCGAATTTATCATTCGGCAAATGAACTGCTACGATCTTGAAATTCTTGTTAAGAATATAGGTCTCATCTTCTTCATTCGACACTACATATCTTAATAAATAGGCCTCTTTAAGCACAATGTGAAATCAGACGGTGCTTTAAGCGCGCGTTTGATGATTTTACATGAATAATTGATTTTTATTATTAATAATACGCACTCATATTTTATCTTAATTGAGCTTTAAGATGAAATTTGACCGTAAAAAACTTCAGCAAGCGAATATTTGTTTATATTAAAACTAACTGCTTATGTATATGTATATATAAAAATGTTTCAATGTAATTAACAACTGTCAGTTTATGATATACTCTAAATGTTTTGTAATTGAACTTTTCTATATTTTAAATGTATCGAAAATAATTATTGAGAAATAATATGAAATCAATAGATGCAATTAATAATTAATTAATTAATTTATCGTAATATTATATTTAAAAAATATAGGTGTGGATTTAACACCATGCGGTGTCTATACGTATAATTCTCACCGTGTTGGTGTTAATATTCGTACTGACTTGTGATTTTAAATCTTTGGTTTTTTTTATCAGCGGTAAGAGCTAATGTGGTAAAAATTATATAAACAGCGCACAGTGTTACAAACATGATGTTAAATCCACACACATATTTTTTAAGTAATTACTATAATGTGACATAGTAAATATACGTTGCTCTAAATGGGAATTAAATTATACTTAAATAATAGGATAAGTGCATAAATTACATACACAAATACTCTATTAAGCTTATGTAATATGGTTCTTCTGCTTGAATATGAAATAAGTTCTATCATCTGCGATCTTACCACTATATATTAGTAGTAAGTATTGAATAATTCAGAAAGGTTCCAACTTGCCTTGTAAGTATTTCGCGATAAAACAGATTGTTTCTACGTGGGAATGTACTCGTTCGTTTAATTTGCACTTGAGAAGGATAGGAAGCACCTCTACGAGGTGCATCGAACTTCAGAAAAGCCGACGGTTTTAACGCCAACGACGACATAAACACTCGGCATAGGGAGCATTGCAGGCACGCAGAAAGTTGCCCGTGAAAGAGAGGGCGGCGCGAGGGGGGGATGGCAAGGGGCCGGGGGATGGAGAAGCGAGAGCAAGGTGGTGGACGGGTGGCAGTAGCTCTGAGAGATGACGAAGGAGCCCTGGGCGCGGGGTGGTTTCCCGGATCGATGTGTGTGCCCCCGCCTTCTCTACACTCAGCTATCCCCCCCTGCCTCCCCCCCCCACCTACCCACCCTCCGCCTCTGGCCGCCCCTGGGGGTAGTTATACAAATTTCCAAGAGTGTCTGCTTCCACCCTCCGTTCCCTCGTACCTCCTTCTCCTCTTCACTCCACGTTCGCCGCTTCGACCTCTCCTCCCTTCGCCGGGCACCTCTCGCACCAGCTCCCGAGTTTCCATGGCAACCTGGAGGCGGGTCTTTGCATATTATACTCTGTGTGTGACAAGCCGACTCGTTAGGTATGTTCGTGTTGGTGTTGGTTACCCACCCCCCCGCTCGAGAGAGCACGTGAGTATATGTATGAGCGTGTGAATGTGTGCGTGAGTGCTCGCTTATAGGGGAGGGGGGGGGAGGAGGGGGTTGCAAAGGAATCAGTCGGAGGTGTGAGCGGAGGCAGATGAGGAATTGTCACCTCCGACGACGAGGAATGACGAGGAGGGGCAAGGAGTGCCCGGCGGAGCTTCGTGATGTAAAAAGTGGGAGCGAGAAGAAAACGCAGCTGAGGGCGCGCGAGAGGAAACTCAGGGATGGTCGGAGGAGTGGTAAGAGGGCGGGTGGAGGGCAGAGGGATGCCTATGCCGCCTCTTTGTACTTTGCAGGGTTGCTGCAATCTCCCATACCTCGGCGGCCTCCGGCCTCGCGAGTGAACTCACCCCATCGTCATCGCCGACGAACCCTGCCACCCACCCGACGACCTATGCCACCCTGTCGGTGGAAATTCTACGAATCCTGGAATCTCGTATGGAGAAACGAAAGAGTCTGAGGCAGAAAAAGAGAAACAGAGAGAAAAAGGGGGACGAGAGAGGGAGAGGGGGGGGAGAGAGAGAGAGAGAGAGAGAGAGAGAGAGAGAGAGAGAGAGAGAGAGAGACAGAGAAAGAGTCGAGACGAGGCCTGGCTTGCTGTGATTTCTAGCGATCTCCTCTTCCCTCTTTAGGGCGCTGCGCTCACGAGTTTTACGGGGATGCCTTTGATTTTTTTTGAAGGAAATCGGAAGTGACGATTACCCGTGCAGACAGGGTGTGTGTCTCGGGATATTTCTGGACGTGATTTCAGCTTGAAACAGTTTGCCGCGCAATAGATGCCATCGTTTTTTTTTTTGCAAAGTAACGAATAAGTTATTTAAACTATTTTTTTTTTTTTTGAGAAAAATTCAATAGTGAATAGATTATACACACTTTACCAAAAAAATTACGCGTAGATAATTACGCTTAGGTCCTATGACATTTCTCGTAGTAATTGAAAGTTCTATGACATTTTGCCGTATCTGTTATCATTTTTGAGATAATGGCGCTTTTTTTTTTAGATCTGTACATATATAATTTTGCGTTAAAGAATGTATTGCTTCTTTTCAATTGGAGATATATATCAATGCTTATACAGCGCAGATCATTCTAGCAGTATTGTAGCAACATTGCAAATGTTACAGCAAGCTTTTGTACGGTATGCGTGATTGCTTGTTAAATGAAGCCATCAACTACGCATCTTTTAGAAGATCGAAACATTGATCAAATGTGTTGCACCAGTTAGAATATACATCGGATTGGTGCTGAAATCGATAGAATAAGCGATACGCGTTACTATGTCAGGGCTTTTTTTTTAATTCGAAGAGTCGGAAATGATGTAGATTATGTGTAGATCGATGAGCAGAACGTATATGTCGCCGGGGAAATGCATGGGATTGCGATTTCAATTTAATCCAATGCGCAGCGTGCCGTATCTCCCTGTGAAATCATTGATGTCGCGTGAGAGCGTTTGTGACGTGCCGCGTTATTGATCTCGATATAGAAAATAAATTTATTTAGACAACGATGGGAATATGTGTTATGTATTATCACGGAATGTGTTCTAAAAACGCTTAAACCTGCACAGTTTATATAAAAACAACAAAATCCATAACAACATGATTCGTATCTAAATATTTATTTTGTCCAAAAGTGACATTTAACCATCAGGAATAATATCGTTTTCATTGTTCCCAAGCTAATTTCGACATCTAGATTTACAGTATCTTCAAAACAGTATCTGATACGATTGTAAAAACTATTATAATATAAATCATATATCATGAAGAAATCATTAACGTATATCAAGAAACGTATGCTTGAGCAGGCATACAAAAGTTATCAAAAAAATATCGAAAATTACCAATCGAATATTAGCTTTCAATGATGTTCCAGTACGACGTACGTGATCGTTTCAGCAACGTATACAAGCGGAACGCTTGTGGGCCACACGAGGGTCGCAGTAGAGAGAGAGAGAGAGAGGCGAGTTTTCGCAGTGAAGGCGCCTTGCTGGGTGACGTGTTTTTCTGGCAGCCAAGTGGGGTGCGAGCCCCTAATTATAAAATAAAAAAATCAATATCTTACCCCAGTCGAGGCTAAAAAAAATAGGGTGACTACCCCCCTCCCCCCTCCCCCCCCGTCGTCCTCCACCGCTGTCGTTTCAGTCGCTGCTCCCTGACTGCTCCGGTCGCGGGGGCTGATTTTTCTACCCTCCCTATCCCTCTCCCCCTCCCCTCCCCCCTCCCCTGCCCTCCTCGCCTTCGCCGCTCTTCGCATCGCCCATTTTTCCTCTCTCTGTTTCTATTAAGGGTGCAGAGTCTTCCTGGCACACTGTTGGGAGAAGCGAAGGATGGGGTGGTGCGCTTGGGAGTACCGCAACAGCGGGGATACCGGCGGAGGCGACGTATAACGGATAACGGAAGAAACTGCGCGACTTTATTTCGTTGCGCTTATTGCGTTTCCTGAATTTTTATACGCTGCATGCGGCCCATACTTATGGACTTTTAATGCCCCGCTGGCACGTGCGACACGCCTATGCTTTAAGGATCTGTTGCTAGCAGGCAACGAGTGCCGTTACGCTTGCGAAAATCATGGATATCGTGATTTCGTTTTACAGCGTGTCTTTACTATCTCCGTGTAATCGCTGATTTTCAAGCGGTAGATGCGTAACACGCGGTATACAGCAGAAAAATATAACTGCTTTCTTTATTCTGAAAAATACGAGAAATGCTGTTTATTTAAGTATCTAAAGCAAAATTAAATCACTAAAATTTTGTGTTAATATGATACTGTTATGATATGTGTGATGGATCTTTATTTTCACTAACCTTACACCACGTTTCGCTAAATACTTTTATTTATCGTTCGATTTGATCTTTTTATTAGATACTATTTTTGTTCTTAATTTTCATGACTTATAGTAGTACAAAATAGATGAGAAGGAATTGAAATCGTTATTAAAACTATTACTGTAACATTTGACGTTATTTTTCGTTACAAATAAATTTTATTACAAACAACTGATTCCAACAATGGTAGTTAAAAATTACCTATATTGCAGTTCATAATCTAAATGGAATTATTTTTTTATTCTTACCTCTTATTATCTTTTGATTCATTTTTCAAAAAAATTTTTCTATTCACAAATTAAAATATTCTATCCATGATTTTACGTTTAACATATTCTTATATCCCCTTTATCCCATCTTTCTTTATTATCACAAATTTTTGACACACCCTGTAACTTTTGTGTAAAAGCCTTGATTTGTTTTGATTTGTGAAAAATATTATCTGAATTGGCGGTATAAAAATGTTTATAATACAAGCTCTAACGTAAATTATTTTTTAAAATATCCACGTTGCACTGCCATATTACTACGATTCTCGGCACGTTCGACTCCGCGAGAATCGAAACAGCCCCAGGCAATGCTTGGTGCTGGCACTCAATCAATAGACACACAAATATCATCTCGAAGGTGTTCACACTGTCTCCATCTTTTTCTCTCACTCCTTTGCATATATATATATATATATATATATATGCAAAGGAGT
>NW_017305884.1:1224974-1234039 GCF_001594115.1 Trachymyrmex septentrionalis
TTTTTGCGATTCCGTCAAGTGTCGATGACGGCGTCACCGTCGAGTTAGCGGCGGTGCTAGGCCACATCGATTTTAGGGATTCGCCCGTCGTTTTTGTCTCGCGCGACGACACATTCAAATAAGTAAGGCTCATCCCCGCCGGTTCCTCCGTCTTCTACGACCGAGGACGATCGGTCCCGCCACCCCTTAGGTCCTTCTTTCGCCTTCGTTCGCTTCCCCCTACGTTGGCACGAGGGATGGGTCGCGACGAGATTAAAAGAAGAATCAATAGCGCCTCTCACCCCACGCACCCCCTCGTAGCACCGCGGAGGTGGGTGCCCCCTTCTCGTCCCGCTCCCACCTCCGGAGCCCCCGCAACCTCAAAGGCCCTCGCTATATATTGAAATGCTCTAAGAGAGGACTGCCTTGAAGCCATCCCACCTCCGGCCTCTTCTGCAACACAGTCACCACCTACGTGGGTGGTTGTCGGGTGAGGGGAGGGGGGGGGTGGCCACCCTTTCGTTTCGTCCCCTTGCCCGTGCTCCCTACGAACACACTCGCTACTCTTTCGGTTCCTCCTGGACAAACACTGTACGGGCGCTTCTTCTTCCTCTTCGTCTTCGTCTTCGTCTTCTTCTTCCTCCCGGGTCTATCTCTTCGTCTTCTGGCTTCCGTACACATTTTTCCTTTGCTCCGGTGTAGCTTTCGCGAATTCTCGCTCCTCTTCTATCTGCACTAGGACACTCGTCTTGCCTCCCTCCCACCTCTTCTCTGCTTCTCATCTTTTCAGACCTTTACGTCCTGAGAAGGGCGAGGGCGGGCGGGTCGCTCGCGCAGGTTGAGACCGGAGAATTGTCAATTTCTATCCCCTTCCTTCTTTCTTCTTGCATAGTGAGATAAGGAGATCCTTCACGAATGATTTTCGCGGAAATAGCGCCGGCGAGTCTTTGAATCCAACCCTTTTGGATTTGCGACCGGTCGCAAGACTGCGGCAAAATGCACGTGAAATCATCCCGGAGATTGCTCGGCCGTTGTAGCGATGGACGACAAAACGCGTTATATTGCAAATTGCCGGCCATCCTTATGTAGCGATCAATCGGACAAAAAACTTATTTAAATAGAAACGTCGAATACATTCACATATTCATACAATTATACGTATTCTTTCGTATTTTATTATACTTATATAAATAGATTAATGGTGCATCGTATTTTGCGCGTTAAATTCAAAACACAATGAATACATTATTATTTATCGTACACCTTTATTTTTGTATTTATAATACCGTTTTACATATCGCTTATTTATTACAACAACACAATTAAAAGAAGCAAAGTTTCTAGAAAATAAATTTTAATGTTTTTAATCATTAAAATTTTGTAACATTAATTTTGTAATATGTAATTTTGGTATGGCAACACTGATTGTCGAGAAATAAAAATATATGTTCCGTGCATGGAATATGAAACATCCGAATCCCGTCGAGGCAATATTTTTTGCAACAGCAGCTCTCGTTAGAGGGTTTAAAATACCAGTTGTGTGTGTGATAAAAGTATGTTTTTTAAAAATACATCCTTTCGTTTTTTATGCCATTTTCATGCACGTAAAAGATAATTCTTAAGTTACGTCATTATTGTAACAACTTATATCCGTTAAAAAAAAAAAAAAAAAAAAATTCACTTTTAGAAGCTGATGAGCTCAAGTTTATTTTCTTGGACCGGGGAGAAATAACTCGAGCGAGGAAGAAATATTCTCTTGTCTTAAATTGTTAGTCGTAATGCATATTAGAGTAAAGATGCCTTTTACGGGGTCAGGCAAAGAGCGCAGGTCCTCCGGAGAATTCGTCCCTCTTTCTTATTCTCATTTCCCGGCACTTTGAATTTGGCACCGCGGAAATTGCCAGCCACATTTTGCGGGCTAGCTCTGACAAGGTGAATATTTTAGTGGCACCCTGTAGGTTGTTGGCTTCACATACATATGCGCGCACACGCGGACGGGTTGGAGATACGCCTCGGTCAACATCGTCGAAAAATGTATTAAAGGCAAACACATGCATCCTAAGGAGGTTGGGCTATCCACCTCCCTCTCGGACTCCCCCGCCCGCTTCTCTTTCCTCCCTGCGGCACACGTCTACGTATTCAGGCACTCAGGAGAAGATACTTTTGCCAAGCCTCGTCCTTCTATGTTTTATTTCCTCCTATAGCTACATCCGTCAGTTATCTAAGGTGCACACGCATGCACGTTCGATCGTGAGAATCTATTTCGAAATTACTAGGAAGGCTAATGATGATGTTAATATCCTTAAAATGTAGCAATAGTAAATTGTGGGATGGAAATGGGAAATGTTAGGGAAACACATCGATGTTATTTTCGTAGAATTTTATTAGAAACCGTAATATTGGTAATGCATCTGATTAGACGTGCATCTCAGTAATTGAACGCACTCTGAATTTCAAAAAGGTTTTGTTTGTTGTTTAATATAGATAACCTTTTCGTAAGTACTTCTATATATCTCCGTATTGAGAATGTCAGATTGAATATTTTTCCCAAACTCTGAAATTTTTTTATGTGTTTTAAAGATACACATAACATGTATTACGTGTGTAGAAATACGCGCGATATATACTTGCATATTTCTGTGAAACGATAACGAGAAAAATGATGAGAACACAGCTAGATAAAACACATTTTCTGCAGAAACACGATTTGTTTCTTCATGTATTATGTTTGCTGTATAATTCTCTTTAATGAGCAGTCAATCACAACACTTGTCAAATAGGAAAAAATTAAAATACCAGGGATTTATGTAAAATTTCTAATCTTTTACCTTCCAAATGACAAATACAGAAAGTCATTTTTTTTATTTATTTACATTACGTATAAAATTTAAATCTGCATTACAAACCGCAGTCCATGTACATTTTTTATCTACATTTACATCAAAGAAAAAATATATATTTGATACATTTTTTAAATAAATACATTAAATATATATATTTTTTTTAATAAATATGTGTTTAAGCTATCTTATCCCGATTTTGTTTAATTGTTATAACAATGTTAAAAAAACATATTTAGTAATAAAATATTCCGTATCATAATTTTTTGTTATTAATGGATTTAATCGTGAAATAAATATTAACAATAAATCTTCAATAGATTTTAACAAAAGAGTCATGCTGCTTCTTCTCAGATTTTCATTTCGTTCTATGTTGCAAATTTTCGTTACGAATTCGCCTTGCGTTTTCGTGCTTGGTAATGAATTTTTTATCCCATCCGGATAACATGATTATCATAAATCAGATCCTGATAGCTGTATTCGAGCGGCTATATCGCCCGGGAATCCGTATTAATTGTATATAAAACGGGGAACTTGCTCGTACATGAAAGAGAAATTCCAATGATTCCACCGGATAACAGAAGTTATGTGGCGGAACGAGTTATTATTTACTTATTAGACGCCCGACGAACGCTGTGCACGGCTCTCGCGTTCTGTGGGGGTGTGAAAATGAACTAAGGCCGGCCCGGTAGAAATTAAAAACGTGACTCTACCCGAGCGGGTAGCTCATCGCGCGGCTAACGAGAAGATACGACCTCCTGGTAAGCGTGTATATAGGTATAGCAATCTCGTGTGCTGCAGCGCGCGAAGATGTACGTTTTTCATATACCGGGTGACGTGATTTCAAATCAATGGGTGTATCTATACTTAAGACTTTAACAAGATAGACTTATCGCGCGATATCGATCTTTAACTATGTATTATATAACTATAATCTATTTGTACATATTGTCTCTTTAAACATACGTATTCCGCCTTTCTGTGTGAATCATCTTGAGATATTCAATGGAATTTAATGAGTGACAATAAATGTTTTCATTGACATAAACCTATTTCGATTTTATATATTTTTGTCTAAAATAGAAACGGAAATTTACATTGGGAACAGATAAAAAGAGAGGACATTTATTAGAAACACGTTGCCTAAACTTTGTTGAAAGATTCGTGCCCGCCTCGACTGTACCACCAAATTTTTTGGGTACACTGTATTGCCGATTTAAAAGAATTATTATAACGTTTGCAATTGGAGGACGAATCCGAGGCGAGTAAGCTTCTCGTAAATAATTTGGCGGCTATCGTGGCGTCGTCATTTATACATAAGAATAAAAAAAAAGAGGAAATTTCGTTGGATGAAGAAGATAAATCGAATAAAATTGTGTATCGCAGTAGTTCCAGGTAACGCGTCGTAATATCGCGGTGTGACGTAAGCTTTAGACACATAACGTGCTTTATCCGGACCAGCAACGTTAACAAGTTTAGAGCTATCTATCGATTTATGACAATGCCAACGTAATATAAATGAAATAGAACAAGGACAAGATAAAAATGATGACAAAATACGTAACGAATATTCCTGAGGCGTGAAAATGGATACAATAGTATCTATTTGTAATGCAGATATATTTGGCGTTTTGCGCATACTCATTTATTTACTTTCTTTTACTTAATCTGTTAGGTTTGTGTATTGTGTGTAAGTAAATATTAATAGGCTATTGCATTCAAATAAATAAAGAAGAGTCAAGAGTCAAATACGCTCAAAGTTGGAGCTTTTAATATATAATATTTTATATTTATATATGCTGAAATATAAAAGTACATTTTCTAGTTATATAAAAACTGCGTCGAATACTGTAGGACTTAAAAAACGTAATCGTAATATAAAACTGAAATAATAATATCACAAATTAAGTTGATCGTCAATTTAACAACATGCTAACAAGTAAAACACTGAAGAATTTACTACGAATTTACTTACGAAAAATATTACACCGGAATTTGAATCTGCAGTTTATATAACTGAGAAGATGTATTTAAAATTTACACACACATATAAATATCATTAAGCATCAAAATTTAACCTCGTATTTGGATCTTGATCTTTACTTATATTTGATTTATTCATAGCAGTTTATTTAGTTTATTATAGGTCATGTATGTATACTTATTATTAATAATGCTTATGTATTAATTATTACTACTTATACAATATAAATTCTTTTAGTTTTTATATTAACAAAGTTAAGGTAAAAATAATATCAGAGATTAACAAAGTTAAAGACAAAAGTAGTATCAGAGATTCTTTTATATTAATGCAGCAACAAAGTTAATTTAATATTGTTTATTTTTTAATAAAACTCGTATTGTATTTTTGACTTACATCGAACCAGTCCCTTTAGAAGAAAAACTATACATTCGAGATAGAAACTATATCGAGTTCGATACAAATTGTTTTGTAGATACATACTGCTGCACGGGTAACCAGATACTCTGGCACGTAATGGCGAGGATGTATTCGCGATGCGATTGAGTAGAAATGGGTAGGATGCGAGGAAACTGTATAGGTGAATTTACTTCTGCATTTTCTTTCGCCAAAAAGACTCCTTGCCGCGACTTCTCTACATCTTCTGATATTTGGAGCATAACGGCAGCCGAAACGTAATGAGCGTTGTCGTGTCAATGTTCGGTCCACGTTCAATAAATTTCGAGTCGAATGATTTTAAATTTGGAAAATTTGAATCACATTTGTCTAGAGCTACAAGTAGAAAATACGAAGCGTTACGGGAAGAAAGAATTAGTATTTGCATTGAAGATATCTATTTTAAAAATATGAGGAATGTCACGTACATCGTTTAACAGTTCAATTATCGATCGACGAGTTTTCGCGCAGCGCTGCCATTTACTAGCCTCCTCTGTTTCCTCAACCAGGTGCGTGTTAAGTGAGATACCGCGGTGGACGTCTTTTTACATTCGCGCAAATTATGCAGGGTACATCGGGCTGTATCTCTCAGAATGCATAATGCGACAATAGCGACGATAACGCGCGCGCGGAATGAGTCGTCTAGCGTCCTATGCAAATCTTGGAGAGGAGCACTTTGTAATGGGCAATAACGTTAACACCTGCTACCTCGTAGAGCGTATCTCGTATATAATGGAGAAATGTTTTTATGCGCGACGCGTATCGTTAAATCTGTATATAGTGACACTCGTCATTCTCGGCATTCCCCGCCATTACGACGGATCGGTTGGGTTAAGCGCGACGCAACGGCGTTTGGCGAAATGGAAAAGATCAACTGCGTCAAAATGACATTAATATCTTGAGGTTTCGAAATTAGCATAATGCTCGTTTGCAGTATCTGGCTGCCTGTAGCTATGGCGAGTCGCCACTTTTCATGAATAAATTACCGCTAATTACATACTCGATATTCGTCCGGTGTTTATCTAATTTATTATTACACGGCTGGAAAATTGGTGTTGAAAACACTTTTCTCCCATGTTCTACGCGAATGGGTTGCTCAAATTTCTGTATCAATTTAACACAAGATGAATATGTCAAAAAGTGACGCGATTTACATTTATGTAAAAATTCACACAAAAATGTAATACTTTGGCAAATTTGAAAACAAATTGTGGAAGCATATCTTTTTCAGTAAATTAACATTTATAATTTGCTAAATTAATACGTACATTCATTTTCATTGATTTATTCTAGAATTTACGTTTTAAAACTACATTATTTTTATGTTATTTGTTTTCTCATAAATTGTGTTATTTTAATTATAAAAATGTTAAATACTAATTTAACGTAAAATATTTAAATAACATCATATTATATGTTAAATTATTATTAATTATATTCAGGTATGTTAAAAATTCTCAACTTGATGCCTTGCATAAAGAAATATGATCGGGATCATCATGTATACAGGATATGATCCATTTTAATCAATCCAGTCAATTTTCTTCGAAATTACATATTTATTAATAATATAAGAAATGTTTCAAACACAAAAGTGAAGCGGTTCGTCGCGTTCATTGATGTTACAACAATCTCGAGTACAATTTCGAGAAAAGACAGACATGTATGAAACCATGGTTAGCATACGAAACGACATTGCGAAGGAGGGCGTTTCGCTGCTCAAAGGTAGAGAAGAACTTGACAGCGTCTACGAGCTTAGACGAGTGTAGATATAGCATCTCCTCATCCCTTTTTACCCCGAAAGGTTACGGGTGGCTGGATAGCTAGGTGACGTGTATTTTACGTGCCCGCCTTTATTTCGATACATCGGAGCTTCGATCCCCGTCCAAACCTAATTTGCGTTCCATCTCGCGAGCAAACACTCTTCGGGAACGAGAGACGGGTGGGCGGCCTGAAGAGCGACTCTCTTCTATTTCCTTTCCCTTCTTCCTACCTTTCGTCGTAATCTTTCTCTGACACAGGATATCCGCGACACCGTCGTTACGTCATACGCATATACATCGTGTACCGCAAGCGCATAGGTGTGCTCTTTGAACTGGCTCGAATTTCCTGCAAGGTGTGATCTGGCTACGAGGAAATCGATCGCTTTCAGCTCTAGATATGACCAATCTGACATATCTATTTATTTAGACTTGCGATTAGCAATTTTTGATCTTAAAACATATAATAAGAAGATAAATTGTGTTTACATTTTTTTATATAGTATAAAAAAATCTTTTTTTGTTTTTTTTTTTTAATGTGTGCAACATGCTAATAATATTTTTTAAGCTTAATTATTTCAATGCTTCTTTATTGATGTTTGCAAAATTATTAACCGAAGGCTGTTAGCACTCGTAATATTGTAATACATAAATTTCTTCTTTCAAATGAGATTGTTGCTAATTATAAATTTGTTCTTATTTATTGGTCTTTATAATTTAAAGAATAATTTATTGTGTTATAAAAGTTTAATGGTACATCTTTCTGTAAATTTTAACAAAAACTTAAAGTTTTTCCTTCGTACTCTAACTTTAAAATAAAAATAAAGTAACAGTGTAAAAAGTTTGTCACTTCGTTATTGCATCTCTGACTGAATTTTAACCATACAAAGTGTGATTCGTTAAAATTGTTTAAATCCGTACTTACCGTAACAGTTTTCGTCGAGGAGCGAATTTTCTTGTTTTGTCAAGATATATACGATGAAAAAGCGAAAATCTCGATTCAACTTCTTTGAAAGAAACAAGCTAAGCGACATTAAAAAAACGCATTAAAACCAGCGTCGTCATCTCCGAGGAACCCAAAGAAACAATGAACATGCAGGAATATTGATTTTCTTGATAAATTAGTATTTAATAGAATACGTCCGGATTCAGTATAGTCTAGTATTATTCTAGTATTATTCTATGATTATTTCGAGTGCATTCCTGATGCAGTTACTTAATCTCTGTACACGCACTGAAAAATAAGTCTGATAAAAGCTATCAAATATATTTTAGCATATTGATAATATGTAGTAATATTATCAAACATAATAATAATCAACTGTTTGATAATAATTAGAAAAGTAAGATAATATTTAGAAAAGTAAAATTAATGATTTCTGTCTGTTTTAGTTACATTAATCGAACATTAGTTTTTAAATTATTTTATTAAAGCTTTAGTAACTGTTTATGTAGGCTTGATTATTATTATTATTATTATACATTATTATTATACATTTATTTTTTTAAAAGCAAAAGTTGATTAGTCAAATAGATTTTTCTATTTGATATAAGACATTATTTATGTAATGTTTGCAATATATAAGATTCCAAAAGTCATCGAATTTTTTTATTTACATGCCAATTGAAAGGAGCGACAAGTCACTGATGTTACGTGATAGAAGAGGTCTTTATTCTAAAAATAGATCGCTCGTGCTACGCTCTGTCCCATTTACTTTTTGTGCAATGTGGTTCTGTGAACAGTGCATGAATCGTACACAATAGACATATTCATAAAGCAGGTAGTCGGCTTGTCGAGTGGTTGAACGTGATTGGTTGGATTTACCGGTAAGAACCAATCATGTTTAACTATTCGGCTATGCTCAATATTATGAAATACGAAGACTTTAAAAGTAATCAGCTGTCAATAAGCCTATAAATCCATATTTAAGCCGTCCGTCAGTATCGATAGCGGTACGTTTTTTTCAATATTTTACAAATTTCAGGGAGCGATTTTCCGAGCTCTGAATAAAATTGTACAGAGAAATCAGCTATTCTCAAAAAAAAAAAAAAAAAAAAAAAAAAAAAAAA
>NW_017305884.1:1234139-1240708 GCF_001594115.1 Trachymyrmex septentrionalis
AAGGCAAATAAGAAACGAGAAGAAAAATTTTGCTGAAGTATATTAAACATTTAGTTGGATATACTTAAATCTGAAAATAATTTTGTTGAATCATTAAAGTAATTATGCAGGAAACACAAGCCTGCTAAGCAATGCCACAAAATATTTTAGCAACTTCTAGTTTGAGTGTTTCACATGTAACTATTATATAATATTTTGATATAAAAATATTTTCAGGTCTGCATTTAGCTAAATTATTAGATATTTCAGCAAAACCATTCTTTTGCACCTTAAACACTCACAAAATTACGTTGCGCAAAAAATAAACAAGATATGGAACGCTGCACGGGGTGTCTGTTTTTAATTATATAGGCCTCTCACGTGAAAAATACTGTGGTTCTCGACGAGCCTTCAAATTAGTGCACAAAGAAGTTCGAGGATCGTTACGTTTTACACAGATCTCGTACGGGATAATCGAGAAAATTATTTACGGCGTGAACATCGGTCACGTGTCGTGTCGAGCGACGCGATCGCAAGCCCGTGATTGAAAATACGGCAGTCAAGTCGTCGGCGGCATTGCCGATAAGCGAGTTTATCACGCGACATTGGTTCTTCAAGCGAGCGTGTTTCGTGTCTCTATGCAAATTGCGGGTGAACTAATACTCGCCGTCCGGAAATGGGGTGCCTCGCAAGCCGGAAATAAAATGAAATCCAGCGTAATAGAATGGCAGTGCCGCCTGACAGCTCGCGCGTCCGCGACAATGTTCGCGGTCAGACTCTGATGATATTTTCGGCGGGCGTTGTCACGTAATTCGACGAACTTTTCAGAGATAATTTGACAGCTTATCGTGGCTCGAATGTATCGAATCTGTGCGTTTTTATTTTCTTCTTTTAGTATCTTTAACATATATTAGGTTAAGTAAAAAGTCATCGCGTTTTTTTAAAAGACATCTATCAGTAAAAATCGCAATTACTTTCTTACCAACAATATAAATATATCTTAATAGAGTAAAGTTTCAGCTTTAAAAATCTCTTTTTTAAATTATACGATACGACAATTTTTAATGGAGTTATGAGCAATTAAAGTCAAAATAATTCTTTTATTTAATCCGCGATAACTCAGTAATCAAAAGTCGTAGGAATATTAAAAAAAAACGATTTTGTAGGGAAAGTATCAAGCTTTCACGATAGGTAATCGAAAATTTTCTCAAATTCGTTTTGGACACGTTACAAATCCACAAAGTGAGAAGAAAATTTTTCGTCTTTTTCAGCTCGTAGTTTTTGGTATGTAAAAATTATCAAACTCATATAAACTTAAAAAATGTGATAAGCTTTTAAAAGTAGAGATTTCAAGCTTTAAAACCCTTTTTTTAAATTTGAATTTCATTCATTATTGACGAAGATATTGTATATACAACTTTGAGCTAAAAAATACGCGATGACTTTTTACTCAATCTAATATAACACTCTCTTAATAACACGAAATACACATCGAAGCCTTTTTCCTGCACTATCTTAATTATTATTTGTTATTTGGAGATATTTATAATTAAACGTTGTCTCAATGAGATTGTCTCAATCAGATTTAATAGCTATTAAATTACGTAGTACAGTCTTACAATTAGCCATAAATGTGAAGCACTCTTACAAATTAATATAAATGATCTATATATTTAACAAAAACAAAACAGTTTTATAAAAATAATATTTATTTTTATATATTAATTTTAACATTTTGTTAGCCTTCCTTTGCTGCATTACTTTTTCCGAGAAACTTATTACGTACCAAGACTGTAAGTTTTATAAGAATTGAAGATAAGAGAGCTATGAAAGGAGAATATAACGAAATCTTCGAATATATTGCAAGAGATATTTTAAGCGAAATTTGAATACGAATGTAGAGTCAATTCAATGTGCGTTGGTTCTGAATGACGTGTTAGGAACCAAATATTATTTTCCTCACAATCTCCTTCTTTCTTCTTCCTTTATTTGCCATTACGTTGTCCTCCGCTCTCCATGCGATTTTCATTGAAGATAATGCTTTCAAGAAGATGTGCTATAACTCGCACATATCGATCAGGTCGGCTGGGACCGAAAACCGACGGGTTTAAAAATGGCTTCATAATAGCTAATCGATGTCAATGCTAATCGGAAAGAGGAAGAAATAGGAATCGGATGAAAGGAGGAATAAAGTTCACCTTACTCGTTGAAAAATTGCAACGAATTCCTTTGCCTATACAAGGTCCATTCGCATTGCTTGAAATTCTCAAAACTTTTTGTACTAAAAAGGAAATAAATATATTCGAATGTTAGAACGAAAGAAATAAAAGCAATGATGCTGAATGCAAAAAGTACAAGCAATGCGAACAGACTTATAGATGCATACATATGTACTGTGATAGTAGCTTAAGGATACAGCGCCGTAAGAGCGCTAGGTTGGCAACACTGAAAACAATGGCTAACGTGTCTTCCAAACGGTAGAACGTGGCTCGCGAGAATAAAAGCTCTTATCGTTGTATTATCGTTTTTTCAATGCGTATTTTTTGAAATATTCTAAGCCATCCTATTACAGTACGTATTGGCCCATGAATAGAGGCGCGTGTATAGAGATTACGTATGCTCCTTATTTGTCTTAATTTCATTCTACAAGGGAGGAATAAAAGAGGATTCAGGTAATTTGCAGCTATACCATGTCGTATATATACACAGTAAAAAAAAAAAAGAAACATTTTGTTTGTGTGAAAATCGGCTCTTATTAAAACTTTCTATTGAATTTTTAACATATCCGATTGTTAATTTAACATAATATGATTGCGCTATTTGAACATTTTATGTTAAATTGATATTTAATAATAATGAACATTTTTTTAGTTTAAAATTTTTTAGTTTTAAAATATTTGTCAGTATAAGGGATCAAAAAATAATGGTACTCTCTAAAACGTTTTAAAATAAATTATTGGAATGTGCTAATTTAATATATTTTACAATAAGTTTGATTTTACTGAAGGAATATTTTTCCACAATTTGCTCCAAAATTGTGCTAGTGTCATATCCTTTGTATTTTTTAACGCGTGTGTCACTTCCTAACATATCTTATGTTAAATTAACACAAAAATTTGGATGAACCGTTTGAGACATGTGCTTTCGATATAGATTTTCAAATTGTGTACATATACCACACGTATGCGCATATATATATATATAGTATATCCAATAACGTATATCATCGTTTCCTTCATCATCATCATTATATTTACTGGTATAATTAATTACTCGCTTAGATATGAAACCTAATAGGAACATGATTGCACCGTGCCCGTTTTTTCCGCACGATGTTGGCGCCCCCGGTTGCGGCTCTGCCGCCTTCTTCGGTTTTTCCCCTCATTTTTTTCCTTCTGTCTTTGGGGCTCGCTACGCGTTCACGCTGACGTGTATTTCTCCATCTCGCGCGTCTACAGGTACAACCGTGTCCGTTCGTTATGGTGGTCGGTCGTCACGATACACATGCCTTTTTTCCGCCGTTAGAAAATTCAAACGCGCGTTTACGTGTATATGCGCGGGTATACCGTGGAATGGATAATAATAAGTCTGTAGCACACACGCGAGAAATATGTGCGTAAGCCTCGGAACGGTGACCAGGAGAAGAGAAACTCGCGAACTCGCCCCGGCCGTTTTCTCGTCCCTCGCTCGATCCATCGATCGCGTGAAAATCGTTACCCTCGCGGGATCGAAAAGATCGTTACCTGCCTGGCGATGCGACGAGAGAGTCAAGTTAAACGAAAGTTCAATGAAACGAATGGAGTCTCCCGACTGGCTAGAGAATCAAAGACGCGACATACATATATATTTAACGTGGTCGAAGGTATGTGAAACGCACAACCCGAACGTACCCGGTCATTTTTCTCGCGATAAAACGCACGTACATCTTCTCTCTAAATTCGATCACTTTCGTCCAGTACGACGCAGACCTCCAAGAAACATTACATTCCAAAGACATTCCCAGAACGGAAGAACGTTCTGGGAATGTTCTCAGAACGTTCTCCGCAGAATGTCCTTAGGACGTTCCCTCGGAAATGAAATGGTGCGTGGATGAATGCGTCAGTTTTGCATCTCACCGTTGTTTCCCTGTCAAGCTGTCGAGGCTGTCGAGATCAAGAGTTTTTTCGCCGATCTGTTTGCGTCTCCGCGTTTTACAAAATGGGCCCCGCGGCGCGAGAGGCGCAAAGAGCGGCGTTTGTCGAAAGGAGAGGGATGTGCCCAAGAAAGAGATTGGATGGATCGATGATACCTGAATGAATGGTATATCGATCTCTGGCGGGCCGAGCCGATGTGCGCGGCGCCAACATCATCGAGGGTTGCCCGGGCCGGCGTTTCGGGTTGCCCCGCGCCGTCGGTGAGTGTGCGGACCCACGCGCGGCTGACGGTGCCCCGTAGTGAGTACATATAGATATACACATGGCAATCTCTCACAAGAATTAGTCACTATCGTTATCAATTAGTATCCATTATTAATTAATAGTCAATCAAGTACCGCACGAACAAATTCGCAAGTTAATAATCGGCAATAATAATCGTACCAATAATGATATAATAATTAGGGTAATAACGCAATAATAATGATAATAATAGTAATAATAATAATTATGACAATAGTAATCGCAATAGTGGTAATAATTGCAATAATAGTCACAATAGCAATCAATAGGGTTAATAATAAATAGACACGTTCAACATATTTCGTAGAAACTCAACGAGCTTAAAAAAATGAAAAACTTTGGACGATCACACCGTAGCGCGTTTTCCGTCGCCGAACGCGATTCTACCGACGCGATATATTCCGACTGTTTGCTCGTCGAGCATGACATGCCGTGGGTTATTGTTACCGAGTTCATGAAAGTATATAATAGGAGCTCGCAAATTGTTTCAACCATCACCCCCCCCCTCTCTCTCTCTCTCTCTCTCTCTCTTCCGCGTCGAGCGAGAAGGTTCTCTAGTAAAAATGCGTCCTCGATGGATCTTCGCGATCGATCGCGTTCGCGTCTGCGAGAAGAGAGATAGAGAGAGTGAGAGTGAGAGTGAGAGAGAGAGAGAGAAAGAGAGGAAGAGAGAAAGAGAAGTTTTTTTGTTGAGAGATTTATCGATCGTTGGCGACGCGAGGGGGTTTGCCGCGTGTCGACGGAAAACGGCGTCGGCGACGTCTCGGCCGCGCTTAATTCTCTTCCGCAACGCAGTAATATATATATGTATATAGCATTCGTTTCCTCATATCGTTCTCGTATCGTTTAGCTCATCACTCCATTACATAATCCGCGCACGCTTATCATTCACTCATTGTTGATTTTTAGGAACAGCTAGCGAGGTTCGGTTACTCTATCACGCAATCTCCGTACTCGAAACTCAAAACGCCAAAACCGACGCGCCGGTTTTGCGTACACGCGCACGTACGTAGCCGCGTTTTGAGACTCACGCTCATATGCGATGTGTAGCTCCGAGTTCATACGCAAAATTCGATTTCAGTATGTGTGTGTGTGTGTGTGTGTTTTTTTGTTCGTTTCTTTGTTTGTTTGTTTGTTGTGTGCGCACGTATGTATGTCCGTCAATTTGTACGCGTGTTTTAATTCGTGTCCAACGAATATTACGGTCCTCTCACAACGCGTCGCTCTCCTCTGTCTCTCGCGAGCAAATTCGAAAAAGCTAAGATCGCGATGGATACCGGCCAAAGCGCATCGTCTTGTGCGTTTTCAAGTGCATTCTCACCTCTCTATGACTTTACTATACGTATGTAGGAAACGCGGCGAAGGGAAATAAATTTCGCTTCTCTCTCACAGTCTTAGCGCCGCGGTTTTCAAACCCCGGGCGCTTTTTTTTCTTTTTTTTTCTTTTTTTTTTTTTCGGTTTGGAACATCTTGCCCCGTGCTAGTGGTAGTGATAGAGTTTATCGTTTGCAATGATCCTGAAGACAGTACGGATTTGCGGTCGCGCGATTCCGCGAGGTTCGTCTTAATTAATTCTACGACTTGATCACACCCGTTAATTGTCTTATTTTGCGAGGTATCGGTTTTATCATGAAGAGAGATTCCGCTCTGGGTTTCTTTCTTTTTTTTTCTTTTTTATTTTACTTTTCCTTTTGTCCCGGTACGTCCTGTAAAGGTGGATCGTGCCGGTCGGAAAGACGATCGGCTGAGAATTTCGATATTTAGCGATTCAATTAGGTAGCAGTATAAGAGTGCGGGTATGTGTGTGTTTGTTTGTGTGTGTGTGTGTGTGTGTAGAGAGATATAATATGTAATGCGCGTGTATATGTGCACGAATGTCTCATGTGTGGTGTCAATTTTTTTTGGAACGTGTGTTAAAAATGTACGCTAGTTCAACGCTGTAACGTTTATATAGATAATAATCAATACATGACCACATATATGTAAATATAATATCGTAATCTATAATCATAATAATAATAATAATTCAAATATAATATTAATAATCGTCGTTACCAACGTTTTATGTTAGAAAAGCATCTTTTGCAGACAGGAACCTCGAGAGTTGCTTAGTACCTTAGAAATAGTTATTACTTCGCGTTTTTTTTTTTTTTT
>NW_017305884.1:1241230-1263708 GCF_001594115.1 Trachymyrmex septentrionalis
TATATATATATATATATATATATATACTTCTCTTCTGTATATATATACCTATATGCATGAGAGTATGTGTCTGTGTGTCTATGTATCGTTTCTATCGACGCGCATGTACTCCCCCTCTCCCCACCCCTCCCTTTTCCCCTTACATCCTATAGTTTAATTGTAATTTATCCGTAACTTACAGCTAGTAGTGAATTCTTTGTCATTCTCGATTTTTTTTACATCATTCTCCGCTCTTTCTTGCTATTCGAAAGGGCGCGATTCTCTCCCTCCTCCCTCTTTCCCAACCTGTGATCCGGGACGACGTCTGTATGCCTAAAATATTTTCGCGCAAGATGACTTTTTGAAATTTCCGTCCCCAACCGCCGCCTCTAATTTAAAATTTGTCTTATTCTACTTAAAAATCTCAGATTACACGCTAAAGTGTCTTGATTTGTCTCAGTAGAAAATTTAGTCCATTATCTGTGTTTATAATTAAAAAAAGCCTGTAAAGAGCCGTAATTTTCCACTTACGTTACGCTGCACGCGTGTACACAATTTGTGTTTATTTCCAAGAGACGTTTTATAATACGCGCGAGACTGTGGAAAAGAGGGAGAGAGGAACGGAGGACACAGAAGTAAAATTCTATCCCCTCAATGGTACTGGGCCCCTCCCATTTACCCTTTCCCCACCCCGAGCGTCGATGTGTATCAATCGATTCGATTCATCGAGCGTTGCTTAGCGATAATCGTTATAGCTACCGACAGCTCTCTAAAATACCTATCGTTATTACTATCATTATTATTACTAGTTTCATTATTATTACTTTATTACTCTTATTATTATTAATTTTATTATTATCATTAACGTTGTTACTAATCATTTGTTTAGCGTTAATAAATATAATTTATTAAATATAGGAACCATGTTTCTGGGTCTTGCTTGCTCGTTCGCGCATGCGAATCGTGTCGATGACGGGCACACCGGGAGTTTGTTACGCTGCCGCATATATACCATCGTTTTTCCCTTTTTTGTCCGCCATCTTACTACATTTTTCTTTTTTTATCAAAATAGGAAATAAAGAACGTAAAAAAACGTACGTGCCAAGCCCGTTTGTACACGTGTGTACAGTGCGCGCCTGTCGTCGTGTGTGTGTGTTTGTGTATGTGTGTGTGTGTGTGTGTTTTATTGTAGAGAAAGTGGCTGAGAAAGAGTATGCTACGTGTGTATGTGTATCTTCTTGAATTTTCCTTCGTTTTTTCCGTCGCTTTCTCGAAAAGCTTTTTTCTTTTCTTTTTATTACCTTTTCATCGCCATCGAAGTCACTGAACGATTCGCGACACACACACACATACACACGCATGCACGCACGCACGCATGCACGCATATACATCCGCACGCACGCAGATCCACATTCACACAAGTCAGTGGAAAGCCACGTGCATACGGCGCGTCAAAACGAGAAAGAGAGTGATAGAGACAGTCAGATATCTATATATATATATATATTGTATATGTGTATATATATATAGATGTATGTATATATATATATATATATATGAATATGTACGTACGTATTCGTAACGATGGCGGCGTTTTTAGTTTCGCGCGCCGCGCACCATCTACCCTACTACGCCGCGCCTAATAGCGTCCGCTTGTATCTTCCTGCTTCTCCTTTTCTTTTCTTAGTAACTCTGCTTTAAATCTTTATTATTACTTTACATAGGAACGTTTAAGTTAGCCCACCTCGACGCGCGTCGTTCCGCATCGCACGACGCACTTTCCCTTCGGAAACTTCCCGTACTCTCCTCACCTGGAAACATACCGCGCACATCGTTCCGAGAAGAATCGCGCCCAAGATCAGCTCGATCCGATCGAGCCATCGACTGATCGATCGATCGATCGATCGACCGATCGACCGGTTGTTGGCCGACCAGCAAGGAGGATTTCTCGATCGCGCTCGTTCGATCGTTCCGCAGTCGATTCCACCTAGACTAGCTCGTCCTTCGTCGAGTCTCTCTCTCTGTCCTTTTTGCTACCTTTTTTTTTATTATTAATTTTTTTTCTTTTTCTTTCGTGCTACGAGAGGAACTTTGGAGAGCGCGCATTTTCACGGCGCGCGCTGCGCGGGATTCGCATTACAAAAATAATAGGCGAACCGCGGGGGGCGGGGGCCAGGGGGCAGGGAAGCGGTTGGAGGGTGGTTATGTGCTGGCGGTGCATAAACGACGAAATTAAGAGAGAGAACATCAATGACCGTCCGCCATCCGCGCCTGAGTAATGTGCCTCCCTTTCCTGCCCCCTCTCCTACCGCCACGGGGCAAATGCCCCCGACGGGGTGCATCACCGAGATGGACACTCCGTGCTTGCCCGTTAATCGCCGGTTAGGAACATTGGCTCGTTCACTGCGACGTCCTCGGGGTCCGACCTCCTCCAAGTGACGTCTATAGGTTCTCGTCTCTCCCTCTTTTGCCCATCTTTCCACTTTTTTTCCCTTATGCAGTCCCTAGTTTTATTATTATTCGCTGCCATTTTGTGCGCGCAACTTTCCTGTTTTTGAGAGAGATGGTAGACCAATCCCCGAGCTTCGATATGATGGCGTTTAACGTGCACCGGCGAGGGCGGTGACTTCTTGCACCAGCTTCTGCCGCTTGGCATCGGGTCCATTGTTGTTGTCCTGACTGCCGACCCGGCCGTCACTGGCCTGTAGCTGACCAGTCGTACTTTCGGCGGCCGCGCGAGCCGCCAATAGAGTGATCTGATTGACGACGTCCTCCATCTCGTCGGTGAGCGGGTTCGTTTCCTCGCCGGATTGCGCGCCGCCGTCATATTGTTGTTGCTGCTGCTGCTGCTGCTGTTGCTGCTGCTGCTGTTGCTGGCGCTCTTGGGCGGCCTCGAAACGCACCCGATGCTGCAGCGTCTCGGCGTGACGACGCCACTCGCTCACGGTGGTGTAGGTGCGCGTTGATACGCCGGGCTCGCATAACGAACAGCAGTAACGCACTTGCACGAGACGCAGGGCGCCGCGACGTTGCTGATTGCCCAGATAGCAGGACCGCTGGTGCGCCAATAGCGACGACTCCTGCGGATACGCGCGGCCGCAACGGCGACAGACGAGGCACAGCTCAGTCTCCACTTCGCGACAGTGTTGGGGTGGTCCGCCTTCGTCGGCGCCACACGACGGAGCCGGCAAGCGGACCGTCTCCAGACCCGGATGATTCGGATCCTGCTGCAGGAACGCCTGCATCAGGGCCCGCGGTACCTGCACTTGCGAGCTACCTTCCACGTGCAGCGGCATCATAGCACTTCCGAGTAGACCGCCGCTCAAGCCTGCAGCCGCTACTGAAACCAAAGCGTGATCGATTCTTGTTAGAATAGATGAGAGACTTGCTCTAACTCGTCGTCAACACTACAGATTTTCTAACCAGAGTCTGACCAAAGTAGATAAAAAAATTACGGATAAAAACAGTTAACACAGTTATCTGTCTCTTTTCTTCTTTTTCTCTCATTTTTCAAAAATATACAAAGTTATTCGAAATATATCTTTGAATAGGTCCTAAGTGGCAACCAATCGAAAGAACTGGTGCACTTTGGTCAGTCTCTGATTGGAGGATCTCGAATCTGCGTTAGAATCCCTCAATTTCATCATCGGATAATACGCTATATGGTGACAATGAACACCAAAGCGAAGCAAAATAAAAAAATGTTACTGCACTATATCTTTATAGTGCTTATAGTAAAGAGTATGTAAATTTTATAATTTTACAAGTTATGTAATTTTGTAATTTTTATTATTTTAATTTTCGTTTAAATTATTCAATTTCCTATTAGATGGGGAGTTACGATTGCTTCCGCCATCATATTGATTACAGATTTAATTAATCTGTACCAAATATAATAATATACCTAACCAGACTTAAGAGTCTTGCTTCAGAGATTCCAATCTATTCCAGCCGTTTGCCTTTGATTGCTACGTGAGTTCAGTTTCACACATGTCGCGCTAAAATCATTACTGTTTCACACCTGTTTCATCTTGAAACTAAATCCACCCTACCCTCGAGATAATCGCCTCGTTTTACAGGTATCAATACAAATTTTCGTATCGTGGTAATAATTACATTTTTTTCCCCCAGCTTTCATAACGCAAAAGCGTTAGCGGAGAAAAAAAAAGAACGAGCGCCAGTATTCTGAAACGATGCATCTGAATTCGCGTATGAATATCTGCAAAAGATATCTGTAATTACACGTGGTGGTTTCCGTCCGCGGAATCTATTTACGAGATTATTACAAATCGGGATTCGCGTTCGACGTCAGCATAAAGAGAACGTAAAAGTTCTCAAAGTTACCGGACTTCTGTGAGGAAAGGATAGCGGGAGGTTACACCGGCATGTTCGTGCGTAATTGATTTGTGCCAACTTAGTTGTCATAATAGCATCCCCGCCGTAAACGGGGTAGAATTTATGCGGAACCTGTTTTCGCCTGAGCGAGACAGGTAAATTGGTAGTTATTAGCAGGCCCGCGGGCCGGTGCGCATTGACGGGATAATTCCTGCGGCCGCGTCTCGAGGGGCTCCGGAGGATAGTCCGATAGTCCACGTTATCGAAAGGGTCCCCCCGAGCGTGCCTTGGTAGGATGATTAATTCTAATTTCAGGATCACACGCCCCGCAGGATGTGTTACTCTTTCTTTCCTTTTTTTTTTTTTTTTATTTTTCTTTATCGATTGGTCGAGGTAAACGGATAGTAAAGCGTGTCGCCGAACTATAAGTCCGGCTGACGTTTAATCAGATGCTTGACGCAACGCGCGCGCGTCGCGAGGACCGAGAGAAGGACGTGGCACGTCGACGTCGATTAGGCGGGTTGACAGGTTTACGCAGTGACGCGCGCGGTAATATCGCGCGTATCGTGTATCAGATGAGGATCGTTACGAGGCAGGAAGTGTTAATGATACCCCTGCTCATTCGTTGAACGCCCGGTTGTAATTATCGGAGCTGGTGGGAGGAAGACGAGGAGATGACAAGGAAAACAACAGGGGAGAGCTCTCTCTCTTTCCCTCTCTCTTTTATTATTTAACTACTCATTTCTGCCGATGTAGATTCACTTTTGGTTTAACTCACTTTCTATCTTTTTCCGAAGTTTCAAGAATTAGAAAAGGATAAAGAATGAAATGAGATTAAAGTTACTCTACATTTAGTAAATGGACGTTAACTGGATTAAATTTTTAGTTGTTACTGCAATCATTGTAATTGGCATGTCTTCTCTTGTATTGTTGCTACCTTTATATTTTATTCGGTCATCTTTATTTAATTTTCTTTTTCCGTATCTTCTGCGTATTTCAACATTCGAGTTCCCTTAACAATCACTAACTTTTGTTTATTATAATTGTAGTGCTTATTTTAGCGTTTGAGGGGATATTATCTCGGAGAGCTTAATAAATAGTGATTTATTTCTCTCTCTCTCTCTCTCTCTCTTTCTCCCTCCCCATTCCTCCAGTTTGTCTCTCAATGTCGGTATGGAATTGATCGTTATTAAACGATGGGACTGAAGTATCAAGACCCCGTCCGCGGTTCCGTTCTTCCCTTGTCGTTATAATGAGAATCCCTGGCACACGCATGGCAATCCACTGTTTGACTAACACTTCTCCTTCTATCTTTCCGCTTCTCTCAGTCAGATACCTCGCTTCTTCGCTCTCTCGCGTATCTCGCGCGCTCACGTGGATTATGGTTCACCTCGATCGGGCGAGCAAATAATCCGCGTTTTTATGTTCCGCCATCGAAAGAGCCCTTCTCGGAAAGAGGAGGCACGGCCGTATGCAGTAAAGAAGGGAGAAAAGTGTTACGGATAAATAGGGGATTAGCGCAACAACATTGGACACGGTGTATAGTTCTGGTCGCTTCGTCTGCTCCCTTTACAGCCCCTTACGTACCTTCACGAGAATGTGGCAAATTCATTACCGGCCGATCCACGGACTCGCTTGTCCGCGGTACCAGAGGCAGCTCGCTCTTCTTGTTTGATATAATCGGCTGAATAATGATCATCGAGCGCACACATCGCTAATATAACGTGGCGAACGATGGGCATGATTATTGTGAAATTGGTATATCGTTGAACGAAACGCAAAAATTGTGAAGCATCGCTCAACTTAATCCACGCGAATGTTTATAAAATTATTTCTTTATTATCTTATTTATCTTGCAGGGATCACTGGCACCGAAAATCTTCTTCCTTACAAAATGTTAAATCCTTCCATCCGAAATGATTTTATAAACGATAGAATGACTTTGCTGCCGTTTATTGTACTATTTATTATTGATACAAGTACCCAAAAGATACAAATATGTAGTACGAGGATTTTTATATATACAGAAAAAAGACGTTCCCATCGATTTTCCTATCGATTAAAAGTTATCAAACTGATAAATTCCAAACTGAGAAATATTCTCGATAAACCAAAACATACAGTAGTAATAAATTGAGCTGACGGTAATTAGAGCAGCACAAATGCGTAATTAATTTATAAAAATACTTTTAATTACTAAGAAATGAAGTAGTACGGAAAAGAACGTTCCAGCTAACTAACATCTTTAACTATCACCAGCAAAGATAGCGCGGCATACACATTTCAGACTACTTTCGAACTTCTCGATAAATCATCTTTCGATCCCGCGATCGCGTTCTCTACAATGAACAGTGCAGTTTTTTTTTTGTTATCCCTGCGCGAACCTCGTGCGGTATAACTTAACCGGAGGGCACGGGAGTTGTTTCAACGACGTGATTTCTTTAGCTGATAGACTTCCTCCTTCGCCGTTGGCCCTCCGCCGAGCGAAGGTATTTAATATGATAAGGAAGATTGTTAAATATAATAACGCGCAGCGGCGTAGCCGGACGATCTCCGTGTGACACCCTTGAAACAATCGAAACGATCGAGGAGAAGGATTATTACTCTTAATGAGCACTGGTTATATCTTTGAGTGGCTTTGATTCGTCCTCCCTTTTCCGTCCTCCGTCACCTTCTCCTCCACGGCGGTCAACAGAGGAGTCTTTGCTACGATCGCGCGTGTGTGCGTATACGCGTGCAAACGCGTGAAGAGAAGAAACACACACACACACACACACGTCTCTGCACGCGCATCACTTTCATCTCGTTCTCTCGGAGGGGCTCATTTGCGTACGGATTGAGATAGTAGTGCCTTCGGTACGGTCGCGATGTGTGTTTTTGTTTAAATGTGTGTGACCGGCGTGTACGCGCGCGTCTCGCGCGAGATTCTGATTGCCGGCCGCTCCCAAGTCCCCAGTGGTCGTCATTGCGACGGACTCTCATTATTTAATTTCAGCATGCCACTATGGTTTAATCCTTTGCGCTGAGAATTATTCTGACCGTGATACTAATAGAACGCATTTATACGGTGCTCAATACGCGCAGACGGCTCCTTCTTGAAGAACTTTCGGGGCTTTATAATGTATTAGAAATGCTATCTTTTTAATTGTAAATAATTAATGACAAAATTCCACGTGTATATTCATTGTGTGTTTGTACTTCTATTTAAAAGATGGCATTGAACATAAAATTAGGAATTCTTTTATTTGTAAATATTGAGTTTTTCTGTGCTAAAATATATGCGATAATTTCAATATAATACGTTGCATTGTGCAGATTTAGATTTAATTTACTCAAATCAGTTGCCTATACAATAAAATATGTTAAAATATGCCTTGGATGAAGTAATAAAAATTTTACTTCCTAAACTTGCGATCATTAATTACGAAATTGTTTTCTAGAACAATTGCTATTATAGGTCTTCTAACCCGATTACTTCATCTAATTGTTGCAGACTTGAAAAGGGTTCGACCGAATAGATTTCTCACGCCTGAGAACCGCTGGCCAAGATTGCTGCGACATATGCTGGAAATTTGTTCGGCGGGAATTTACGAGCGAGTTTCCGTGTCAGAACCAATACCTGGGCTCTGTTAGTAAGTAGATATAAGTCTGTATATATCCTGGCAGCCATAAACTCGCATTCAAGGACCATCGAACAGAATAATCAGGAATGTCGTTAGTTAGCGCGTTCAGGAATTTTAACGGCTGTTCGGGAGGTGCGTGCGGTAAAACGCAATCCGTCATGCGAGTCACTGTCACCATTCGAAGTGGCATACCGTCAAGTTACGGCCACTTTGCAGATCGGTGATCGTAGAGAGTTGCAAACTGTTGGCAAATCGATAAAATTTTCGAAAAAGATATTAAGTTAATATCACGCGAGAGGTGATATTTTTACGGTATTACGAAAAAATCATTCTTATATCCAAATTCTGATATATCAAATGGGAACAGGAGATGAGAAATATTTTCATATTCGATTTTTAATTATCTAGACAATCGGACACATATCTAACTATATTTCATCTTTTGAACAACTAATATTATATAACTAAAATTATATTAGTAATTTTAATTTAAGCTGTAACTTATTTTTTCGAATTTAGGAAATATTTATAGGAGTTTTTGGTGCAGAATAGATGAGCTTCAAAATAATGATTTCGGTAGCTAACGGTAGTTAGAGTTTCGAGTTGACAAATAGTTTATTTAACGCCTTGAATATTACACTAGCATTGTAACAGTTTAAAGACTTTGTCTTCTGGAATGTCCAACGAGCTTTTTAGAACGTTACTTCGAAAATAAAACTTGTACCGGTTGTCTCGTTTTTCAGCAATAGACACGTTATTAAACTACTCCACAGATTTATCGCTATTCTGTACTGTCTTTTGGAGTAATACGATTATTTTACAATAGTCTCAATTAATTCTCCACAAATACTTCTCCGAATTACACGCGAACTTGTGACAAGTTGCTATATTTCCGAGGAGGAGGAAAGTTGAAATGATTTATAATATCACAAATCTATCTACATTCGGAGAAAAAAATATGGTACCAGGTTATCTCATACATTGCAGCACACTAATGTTGAATCAACATCTCAGAAACGTTGAATTGCAATATTGTGAATGTTGCATCAACATCGCGAAATGAAGATTCACCGTTGAAAAAGCCATTCACACTTCAACAAGGTCTCAGTAATATATTCTTTCAATATTCCGTAATAATAATTTCTGTATAAATACACAGGTGACAACAATACGAGTTTTATAATGTAGAATTAATGTACAGCACAACAGTTGAAATTATTTTATAGTTATAGCTTGCTCAACTATATACATTAATTCTGTATAATATAAATTTGTACAGTCGTCACTGTTGTGTAGTTGCTATCACTATGCTTTTCTCTGAATGTATTTCCTCCTCCGGTGAATAATGAGCAGTAAATACATTGATATCATCAGGAATGCATCCTTTTATCATTATCTTATTCGCATTGAGACAAGGTGGCGCAATAGAAAAGGGGAGAAAAAGGGAAGACCTTGATCGAGTTTCGGAATGCGTCTCGAGCCTGATATGATATCGCGGCGACGAAACGCGCGATATTTCACGTTACTTAAGGTAACGTGCGCGATTGCTTTTCACGTGGGACGCGACATATTCGCCACTCCGCGACTCAGAATCCGTTCTCGGCACGTTTAATCGGCGATTAAACGGCGATCCAGATTAACGTGGAATCTTAAACGGTCCGCGACGCGCGCGCTCGCGCTCACCTCACGTTCGAGAGAGTGCAATGCCGGCGAAATCACGGCTCGGCCGGACAGAACGAATATCTCGCCGGAGGGAGAAGGTGCCGGTGCCGCGGGGAGGATCAGCTCGGAGTCCATAACTGCCCGTTACGCGAAGTATGCAACAACGGTGCATTCCACGTGTGCACGCTAGCGAGTTCTCACATGGTGACCACCGCGCACGTATACATAGGAAAACACGTCGTGAACGTGGGCGTGCATTCCTGCCTTCGCATTATCTCCTCCTCGCTCCTTCTCTCTTCCTCCTTTTTCCCCCCCTTACCTTCATCCTCCCCCCTCCCCCCCGTCTCACCTCTCGTGCTTTCTCTCCACGCGCCTCTCTCTCTCTTTCTCTCGCATTCACAACTCTCGGCTTCTCTCCTTCTTACGGAGCCCGCGCCGTCGACCGACCACGTACGAAAAGGAATCCTCCTCTTCTTCTTCTTCTTCTTCATCTTTTTCTTTTCTTCTTTTCTCTTTTTATTCCTCATCCAGACCCGTTATCGTGGATACCATGGCCCGGAACGACTGTTTCACACCTCCGCTCGCGCGGGAATTAGGAAATAAATTAGCGGTCGGGCTAATTTCGTTATCTCGCCCGATGGCCACCTCACCCCACGCTTAAGACGTCAAGGCCCGATGCCGGAGGGGCCCCGGGGCCCCAATGTGGGACCCGAGGACACGGGTTTCGAAATCGTGTCCCGACACACCGCAGGATCAATGGCTCTGCGCGCGCGGAGTGCGCGGCGAGTGTGGGTCTTCGTTAAAAACGGGTCAATCCCGGGATTGAAACGACGGCGAGAAGAGGTAAGCTACGGCGCTGATACCTCACCTCGACCACCATTTTCGGAGAATCGCGATAGCCACTCTTGTAATTAACTCACGACGAGGAGATATTTCTGGAAATTGACACGGGCGATGTCATAACTCGGATATCTGTTCACTCCACCGCAGTACAGTCCTGTAATATATCTTACAGTTACCTGATTAGAAAATATGTGTTACAGAAAGGAGGAAAATATATTGATGATATATATTAACGCTAAAACCGCGGTCTAAATTAGCTAATCGTGATTCAATGTGAATCTGGCTTTTACAAGGGAGGGTTGTCACCATAAAATTATTTTAATAATTAATTAAATTATGTAATTAATTATCATTATTTATGAGAAGTCACGAAAATCTAAAACTCGACGTTCGCAAATCCGAACTTAACTGGAAAAGGAAGAAAGAACGTCTATTTTGAAATTTAAGTCTATTTAATTTACAGATTAAAGTAGATAGGAATGAATAATTAATCAAGATAAAATTAATAATTAAATTAAAATGAGTAATTAAAAGAAGTGTATGTATCATCCGACGCGAAAGGATGCAATTGCAGCATATAGTATATTTAAAGAAATTCATTCTGAACACTTGAATTTTGTGTATATTATTACTTTGATTAAGCGAAATAAATTTGCTAAGGACGTAAACAAAGTGATATGTACCCAAAGATCGAACAGCCATCCCAAATCACCTGTCCATTCAACCGACTTTAATACCCTGGACGATGTCCGATGTAAGAGGGCTCAGAAAATGTTAGATGTCGCCGGGAATCATGAGGAAGTCGTAATTTCCACGCGAACGAGGCAGGCCCGAGTGAATCGACGACGGCTTATCTCGCGGCTCGACCACGAAATCGCTTCGTACGCGTATCGGACAAGATAACGGCGTTGGCGTATCGATAAATTTCGTTAATTAATTATTGACGTGTCTCGGAGCTATTTTTGCACTTGCTCGGGCACCCTCCGCACGCTAAAGCAGATGTCTTTTCCTCCTCCGTCTATTCTTTCTCTTTTATTCCGATTCTTCCTCTTGTCGGATTACAGAGTTCGATATTTTGTCTTTTTTTAACAAACGGAATCTGGCTTGGAAATTTGTATGCAAATTAATTTGTGTATAAATAGATAAGATTATCTACATTAACGATTAATGTTGAATCGTGTCGTCGATCACTAGCAAGTTTTATATTAAACGCGCCAGACTTATATTCATGTACTTCTATTTACTCTTGATTTTATTTACTCTCCTCATTATTTTTAAGAAATGCTAAAAGTAAGTTAAACAAAAATTAAAATTAATCTACAATGATAGAAATATATATCGATCAATTTTCCTTATGTAAGTATCTATTATTTATAATAAATGTAAATTCATTGAATATATTATGTGTATATTCATTGATAAAAATAACTTTTACATCCGACGACTTGTATAAAATTGCAATGGTTCGCAGCGTATCGCTGTCAAATCAGACACATTAAATGATTATGATGACGTCCATGTTGCTGGGTAACGCTTAATCTTAGAGAAGCATGCGTAAGATATAAGATCTGTGTGTGGCCAGAGGCAGGTGTTTCCTTCGACATTTGTGTCTGTCATTTAATATAGTAGCGTGAAGCAAATACATTTGACGAACGACGCTACAAATGTACGTCCGTACGTCGTTGTATGTGACAATACTTAATTCTTACGGTCGGTTAAAAAATTTTGTTATGACAGTGCACTTTAGTAAATTGGCTATAATAAAAATGGAAAATAAAAATGTTCGCTCGATTGCCAAACTATTTACTGATTTCAGTATATATGCAGAATTTTCCGAATACGCTTTTTTTACTAGCTAATCTTCTGGCGAATTAGAAAACTAAATTAGAGATAACAAAACTTCCGTGAATTATATTTTTTTTGTAAACTGGCAATCAAATATATATAATTTATAGAATAACATTTTTTCTTAGTTGCTAATTTTTAATTAGTTTTTAATTCGCCAATAGATTAGCACCTTAGTTGTTTATAATAAGAAGGCAATGTGCAAATCAAGCTTACCATGATTGTACCGTGTAATGTTTCATTTGATTTATATCGCGTTTTGCATAATTGTTTTCACATAAGCATCTCACGTCAAAACGACTCTCGAACTCTTCAAGTATAACAACTCTATTACGTATCAAACCATGCACTATTTCATTCGCGCGGGTTCCGCTTATCCGTTCCAATTTATCTCATTATTTTTATTGTCGTGGCCATCGTGTTTTGTCTAAGTGCGCATTATGACTCTAACGGATATCTGGATCAAGAGCTTTAATAGCGAGCCTTTCAGACTTCAAACTCCCGGCACGGGTGACGAATCATTCGCAGCATCGCGCCTCCGGATGCTACGAGGATGCACCGGGAGCACCAGAAGGTGGAGTTCGCTGTCAGGTACTTGATTTCTCGGCATCTGACGAAGAGGTGGAGAGGTCTTCGACCGGTAGCCTAAGTCGAGGAGCCGTTCCTAAAGAGGCACCGGGGTCATTAGCGAGCAGAACATTTATCCTTGTCCTTCGTTCTTTCTCTCTCCCTCTCTCCCCTCTCTCTCTCTCTCTCTCTCTCTCCCCCTCTCTTTCTCGCTGATTTTCGCTCTTTTTCTCTTGGTCGGGTGTTCGCACTTGATTCGCCGTCGGTATCAACGGGTGCCAGGCAGGAAGACCCGTATTATCGAGTCAATTGTCTCACATCCCCCTCCCCGAGACAGTTCAGCTGACTATAAAATCATTATCACCCGTCCACCACCATCGCCACCACTACCACCGATCTCTCTTTCCCTCTTTCCTCTCCCGCGCAAGCCGTTACTTCTCGGTCGACGTTGAACGCTCGATTATCCCATTAATACGACGAGTCCGTGCGTCCATCCGTCCCGGCGGATCTTTAATTATTTAAATGCAGAGCCGCGCGGCGGTCCCGGCACGGAGGGCACCGGAGCCCTCTAAAGAGAGACAGGGGCGGATTTGTGGAGATGCGAAACTTTGTCAACACTTGAATGTGTACTTGCGCGGATCTTTCGATCTCCCGTCGCTCGTCCCATCATTCCGTTATCAAAGAAGGTAGCTCTCTTGCTTTACTTTGAAAATAATTCTATCGTTAATGTATATGATATTGATTGATAAATTGTTATCTCTTTAAAATTAGAGGCAATAATGAAGTTAAGATGTTCCTTATGTATTTCGTTCAGTTTTCTTAATGTTTCTTTTATATTATCTCTGTGCTTGCTATTAGAGCAGAAGTACTAACACGAGCCACCACTTCCGTTAATCTGTATCATAATTAAAAAAGAATTCTTATCTATTTTCCATTAGTTTATTCGTTGTATTCGAACTTGAGCGTCTTTGACGCTCGGCGATCAGGAGCACCGTGAGAGAATCTGCTTGCCATCAGAGTTTATTTTTATTCCCTCTAATCCGCCCCTGCCCAAAGCGTCGCAGGCTAGGCTCAGTGGGAACACACGAGTAATCCTTAGTGACAAGTGGGCTCGAGGCAGCGGTGTATATCCGGTAGCACTTTGGTATTTAGCTCTATAAATACGCATCGGCGTTGAGCATCATCGTTGACCCTGGCGCGGCGATAATGGTACGCGCGGGTAGGATCCATTCCGCAGGCTCGAGCCGATCTCGTTAGAATTTCGTTATCCGGTGTTTAACGAAGAAATTACTAGTTTGCGTTATCGCGCGCCGAACATCTTCATACTGCGCAAACCGCAGTGTTGTGAATACACGCGAGGATACGCGCAAGATGACTAATGGCGCGCAATCGGGTTCCATTTAACGCGGAAGAGTAAATCCGGCGTCCTTTGGAGATAAATAACGAAAACGGGATCAACTAATGGGGCGCCGAGTGTTATGACTACGCATTTTGCCGTAGCCCGTACCGGGCAGAGACTGACCGATCGCGACTATCATTAAGCGACGACTTAATGAGCCAGGCGCGCCGGACGTGGGAAGTAGCCTATCGTGCAGTAATTACCTCACTTCAATTATTAGACGATTACCGTACGGTAATGGGGATCGAAAATGGGAGTGGACGCTCTCACGTGATCGTGGCCGCGATCAGCTAATAGACTTCTCCTGCTGTTTGCGTTAGGAGGCGTTCAGAGTAATACGTCTTTCCAAGGATTTCGAATAATTGTATCCCTTTTTATGGGAAACAGATTCTGAATCTATGATGATGGGAAAACACGTAGTGTTCTTTCTCGTTGGTGCTAAGTTGGCGCTAGAATTGAATTACAAAAAAATGGATGATAATGATAACGTTGATTGACAATTTCTGTCTCTTAATATCTGAATGAAATGATGATTCTTATGTACTTTTAACTGCTGAAAGAAACATAAAGTTGAAAAAAAAGCTCGCTGCTAAAGCTGTTCTTAATAAATTTCTCGAAAATTAAACAATTTACAATGTCTCTCCTTTTACGTTATGAAGTAGAATGCGTAAGAATCAATATTCAGGTTGAGAAATAGGAATCTTATGAATCCGACATTGAATATTGTCAATAAATTTTATTATTTTAATATTATTTTATAAAATTGTACGTATGCAATAAAGGGCCTTCATACTATCGCGTTATGTATTACGTTATAATACGTAAGAAATTTAGACTACCTGTTAAAAAACGGAATGTTAATGAAAATTTATCGTTCAGTAATCAGACTATTATATTTGAAGCGATTTATTTATATCTTTGTACTAAAATTAAGTACCACCGATTTTATTTTTAAACGCGAGAACATTTTTTAATTTCTGATTGATAAAGGTTACGAGAAATGAAAAAAAAAAAAACTCGAGATTCGCCTCGACGTTCAAATAAGAGAGAATGACGACAGAGTGAATCTCAGTTCGCCCGAGGATTATTATTCGCCCCTTAATTGCACGGCGCGGATCCGTGTCGCCGTTACAAAGTCGACCGTAAGAAGAGCAGGTCCTTCGAAATCTTTCCGGAGGGTAAACCACCGACAAGAATGTTACGGCACGGTAATAAGAGATTTCAGCGAGGGATTAAAAAGGAGCGGTAAGGAGACACCCCTTATGGCGCGTTTTCCCTTTCGACTCTTTTCTCTCTCTCTCTCTCTCTCCTCTCCTTCTTTTTTAACGGACGCCACGTCGGCGGATTAGGTCTCGTTAAGATATCGCGAAGTCGTTAAAAATAATTGTCAGTCGGATAAT
This sequence comes from Trachymyrmex septentrionalis, assembly GCF_001594115.1. NCBI lineage: Eukaryota > Metazoa > Arthropoda > Insecta > Hymenoptera > Formicidae > Trachymyrmex > Trachymyrmex septentrionalis. The sequence goes on from NW_017305884.1 coordinate 1,256,884, forward strand.
TAAGGAGGGTAAAACTCCTTCTTCGGAGAGAGAGACGGGGAGGAAGACTGTCTTGACGATGGCCGTGGCCGGCTACTCCCAGCTCACTTCCTCGTGTTTCGTCGAGCCTCGCGTATTTGTTTTTCCCTCTCGACCCCCTCGACCCTGGAACTACCCCAGGATGAGCACCCTGCCCTTTTTACTCCATCTTCCTCGTAACGCTCGTCAGTTTTGCTCTCGATCTGCCTACGTTCCTTGTCTCTTTATTCGCGTTTTGTTGATACATCGTTAGGTAGCACGAGAGGGTTTGTTTCCCCACCGGGAGATTGTCGACGGGGTTAAGTTCGTCTAACGGTGCAGCGGCGCGCGGCTTGTTAGACCGTCAGACGCGGTTGGGAATCGGCTGCCTCTTCGGCGGCGAGCACGCCGTTTCACTTATGCATGCGCGCACCTCGCGAACCTAACTTATACGCGGACGTCGCAACGTGATACAACTTTAATGCAATCGCTCCGGGTATATACTCCTCATGGAAAAGCCGCCACTCGGCGATTCTCTTTCTGTCGCGGAAGGAGATTGACCTTGTGCGAAGCATTTCGTAGCTATCGAGTGACAAGGCACGACGTTCTAATTGATTTTATGTCAGTTTCATAGAAATAATTCAGGGAGAGGTATAAGAAATATAAGAAAACTAAAGAAACATAAAAGAAATCTCTCAACTTCTTTATTGTCTCTAATTTTAGTCAAGCTAATATTATTCGACAGTTACTGCCCTTCTAGATTAATTTCCTTTGTGATTATCTCAAAATATATATAATTAAAACGTCTCTTTTTTTTTATATCAACATTTACTATTATCTAGCTTATCTTCCAGTTATTACCAATGTGATAAGTTTACATGTTAAATATGATTTATTCAGACGTTACGTTTAACTTTGTTATTTGCTTTATAAGTTCCTTCGGAAATTATTTTATCAAGTAAACCGTTAAACTTTAATTTCATTTTTATCTCCGTCCTATGTAATGTTAAAAGAAATATGCGTGGATATATTTTTCAAATCAGTATATTTTCTCGTAAATTTACTCGCTTTTGGGAGAAAAGGAAGGTGAAAATATTTGCTTGAACCACGAACTCTTTTCTCTATCAGCACTAGCCAGGGGGTTGGCTGACGGGACGGCATTGTAAATATTAATGCGGCGGGCACGGGCAAAGGAAAATATTTGAATAATAATTACTAAGGCACCCTCGGCCCTTGTTACGCCCTCGTATAATAAAAGGTTCACCGGAGAAAGAAGACGCACACGGCAATGGGATCGCGACGAGAATTTTCTAATTAGGAGGATTCAAGCCGACCCTGCAAACAATACCAGAAGTACCACTTCCATCCGTTCCCGAGGAGATCCTCGAGGACTTTTGAGGAGAGAGATTTTAATATCCAAGACCTCGGCGTTTATTATCGCCCCTTATTATCGTCGCAAAAAAAAAAAGAAGATAACGAGATGTGTAGGACCTCTCAGACTCGGACAATTTAGCATTACTTATAAGCGGTAGAAAGGCCAAATAATTATTCACCATTTTCGTTACTGCGCTGAGAAAAAAATGGTTGCAATTACTATAATTTAATTATACTTGTAGTGATTTTCAATGCCAACAATATATTTTTTCGACAGAATTATAAATATAATTATTATTATTGACTTCATAACAAAATGATAACTAGAAAAATGAAAGTCCTAACTGTATAATTATTTTATCATATAAGTATAGTCACAAATACCAAACATTTTGCTCTCGTTGTAATTTTCATTAGTATTATACAATGATAAGAAGAATAAAAGTATCAAAATTTAATGTAGAATAACTGAATGTAGAATCAGGAAAAGATAATTTAAAGCTTTCTAGGGAACAGACGTAGACAATATTATCAGATATTTTGCAATAAAAGTGCAATCTCGTATAAAATCATAATGATTGAGCTTTACATTAATTCTTTATAGATTGTCGTGACATTCAGGTTAAAGAGAGTTTCTTATTGGTTTAAATCATTTAGTGGAAGAGAAGAAATATGTGAACCTCTACATGTCTAAACTGAAGAACGAACAAAGTTGTTTGAATGTTCGATAGCTTTAAACACGCCGATACACGTGTATGTGTGTGTGTGTGTGTATGTGTGTGTGTGTGTGTGTGTATATATATATATATATATATATATATATATATATATATATATACGGGGATATTTAAGTTTTCTATGTAATACACGCGGCCGTATCTAGTACTATAGTAATGCATCAATATTCGATGTATTAACCATCGACTCGCGCACTACGATAATAGCACAGGGTGAAAGTAATTGCGGGCAACTGGAGGGCGCGAAAGTAGGGCATTAATGTCATACTCTCGTACAATTAAGAAACCTTATCGCGGTGACGACTGAAATAAGAATAATTTAAATTCCATTTATCCATTGATCGGGTAAGTTTGGACGAGAATATCGTTTTTTGCTTATTAAAGAAGTAGTTGAGCTAGATTTATTTATATACAGGTTTATTTATAACGATTTATTTTTAATATGTTTAATACGACACCGGATGTTATTGTGTCATTAAATTTAATATATAAATTGTTTTAATAATTTTTTCATCGATTTTTAAAATACAATTATTATAGAAAATTTGTAGAAGGTTGAAAAACATACAGATTGTTGTCTGTTACAAGTCATACAACTATAAAATGATCTTATAAACTTGTTACATGAGTTACTTAAAGGTGTCAAGAATAAAACTGGGGCATTACTTGTCAGATTAAATTAAGAAACCTTAGTACGATGCTACGTGTCGTTTGTACTATCAGAGTCATCGGAACTCTAGTTAAGTTAGACTTAATCCGGAAAAGATTTATTTTATTATTATGTGATTCAATTTTGGATATTATTGGCAAAAAGATACGTCACACAATAGATTTCAATTATATTATATCTTGATGATAAGAGACATACTTTTCAAGGAATATGTTTAAAAGTAAAAATTCACAGCGCGACAAATTTATTATCACACAATATATAGTTACATAAAACATTACAGTTGTGCAACTTGAATAATTAGCAATGTTATCAGAGCTAATTGAAGAAATAAACGAGAACATATGGCGCGACCGAAAATATTCTCAAGTAAAAATTTCTAACATTTAATGACACACGCTAATATCGTACAAGGATTGTGCAGTTGCTTCATTCGTTTCCTAACGGATCCAAATTGATATAGCCAACACAACGAGCTCGGGGAACGAGGCCTTGAAATTAATTAGACACTGCACGCCGGAATGAAAATATAGCTCGTCGGCAATTAATTTTACAAATCGCGCATTTTCTCGACTTGTTCGCATAGTAGTTACACGTGAATTAACAGAAGGCCGCGCCGAGCGTAAGAACGGCTTATCGATGGAACAATGATGATCGAGTAAACGTAACGCGTAACGAGGAGCTCGCGGCACGTTCAAAGACTCTGCTCGGAATAAATCAAGACGGGGTTCATGGCGCGCTCGTGGTTTTGCTTCCTTCCCGCTGACTCCCTGACAGTCATTAGGATAATCAACGAATTAGCGTTTCCGCGCTAAGGACTGGATAAGGCATAAGGAGTTAGGTGGACAAAGTGCGTCTCGACACGCGATCCCCATCGTACCGTGCAGGTACAAAATACATTCGCTCGCCGGATGGAGATACACCTTTCGATCAAATCCACCCGGAATTTGCGGGCTCGAGCTTGCTTCATCGTCGGTTTTTATTTTAGTTTTATTACTTGCGATTACTTTCTCTCTCTCTCTCGCGTTATAAGGAAAAGCAAGTGAGACTGATTTAGCTACAACATAAAACGCGACTATAAATATAATAATACGCGACTGTAACATAAAACTTGACTATAAATATTGAACGTCTTAAGATATTTTGTTATAAAATATGTTTATCCTCTGGGGGGCTGAAAATTTGTAACACAGTTATCTATTGATGTTAGATCTGCGTTGTCTGTAAGACTCACTTAATTTATGTTACTCCTCCGTCTGTAAATCTAAGTCTTTTTTAGCAAGTACAAACGGAATAAAGGAGAGCGGACTCCGGTTTTCTCATTAATTAATTAAGTTTTACATTTTTAAACAAATTTTCACTTTGTTCTCAAATTCAATTTTCATTAAATAAAGATTTGAACACTTAAGTTAGAAGACTTAGATTGCAGACGGGGGATTAATTAAAAAGCACACTAATTAATTTCAAGTATAACATAAATCGTGTTAAAAGAAGAGAAATATCTCGGAAACCACTCCTACATCTCAGTGGACCAAACCTCGCAGGCCTGTATTATTTGACATGTTTGACAAAGAAATTTATAATTGAAATGGATCCAATAGTCCACTCCGGAAAGCTAAAGGATTAAATAAATTTAACCCTGTCGTATAAATAGTACGTAAAAAAAAAAAACTATAATTCGGAAATCGAATGCGGAATGAGATGCCAGTTTTTAGTTAATTTTCGCAAACTGCGTGCGTTGTAAAAACAGTACGATTGCTGATCGTAAAACTCGTCGAAATCGCCGTTGCATATTCGACGCCTTTAAAGCTTGTTTACAGCAGTGCTCGGACGTTCGAATGTTAACATAAAATGGCAGCGTTGCTTACGTTTATTTCGGTTCTCCCCCGGGGCATAAATTTCGCGATGTGCATTCCCGATTGTTCGCAGGTGTGCGCACGCATCGTCCCCGGCATCGTGCAACCACCGAAGGTGGAATTTGTTCGGCGTGTGTCCGGAGATCCATTTCGCAGATAAAACAACCTACGTGGTCAAGGAGCTTGACTATCTCATCGCTTTTCACACCTTGGGACCGAGCGTGCTCTCCTCGTGGGATGCGTTCGTGTGTGAAATTAGGCTGAACAAGCGACGGGTGCTTCAACTTGCTCTAATTAAACGCTCCTTAACTCCGGTCGGAAGAGTCCACCGTCGTGCATAACCGGCACGCATGCATGCATGCATGCACGTACGTGTGCAATCTTTTGTGTTAAATTGACTCCGTCGTGTGGCGGCATATTTTTATTAAAAAATTAAATTCATAAAATGAGAGTCATAATTTATCTCTCTTCTAAACATATTTCTATTAGAGAACGAAATATATGTCGATACCAAATTCGGTATTTAATTGCGACACCAGAAGAAAATCCTCCATTTTGTATAATTTACATGATACATATATTAAAAAAATACGATTTTTCTAAGCTATTTAAAAATTTAGCTAACGTAACTCTACTTAAAAAAGGCCTTATCTAGGCGTTAAGATTTTGTTCAGTTCAACATTGAAAACTGATAGTCAGATTTAGGAAACATTTCTGAATATTAATTGAAAATATGAGACATTTTTAATACTTAATATTTTGATGTAATAAAGCTTTGACTTATCTCTGAACTATTTACAATTAGATGCACAGTTACTTTAGATACAGATCTGAAAATAATTTTGTTGGATGATCAAAATAATTATGTAGAATGTGCCTGAGTGTTTCTGACAATACTAAAAAAAGTTTTAGCAACCGGTTTAAACGCTTTAATTTTTTTTTTTATTAGTCCGAACAAAATTATTTTCACATCCGCATTCATCTAAATTTGTTAGATTACCCGAGGAAAAAGTTTCATAAGTTTCTATCGCGGCATAATGACTAATTCGTATCCAGGTGGCAAGCATCATTTAAGAGTTCGTCAGCTTTAAGCCTTTAAGCACCTGACCATAAAGTCACTTGTAATTGTCCCGGCGAATCTCGGCGCTCACCCTCGCCGTCAGACATGCAAATAACTCGGGGTTAGTTAGCTAATGGGGTTGGCAGGGTCGGTGGCTCGACTCGAGCGAGTTCATTCATTAAGGGTTGATGGCTTAATTGCCAGCTCGCAGCATCACAGCCGCCCCCAAGTCGACCACCACCGAGGCATCCTATATCCGAACCTTTCCACCCACCCTTTCTCTCTCTCTCTCTCTCTCTCTCTCTCTGTCTCTCTCTTTTCTTGCGCTTCTCTTCTCTCCTCTCTTGTGCCACAGCAACAGGTTGCACCAGGAGCCAGAGAACCTACCGGTATGCTCTGGTAAGCCGAGGATCCAACTCGTTTGCACCCCGAATTAAGCGAGCGAGCTGGCATTAATTAATTGTCCCAGCTTGCTTGCCATACCGAGCCGGAAAGTCCTCCGCCCTTCCGGCTGGGGTTAATTGTCGAGCACGTCGTTAACGCGATCTTTTCTATTCCTTCGACCGAAAGATCCCGCGGTCCCCTCCGCGATAACTTTTAAAGGACTTGCTACGAGTTTCAATTTGCACGCCGTGCCGCGTGATTCTTCCCATTCGCAACTCCAAAGTTTGTGTTTGCGGATTTATAAGTATTAAGTTTCTCGGAAGCGACATACAGACTCATCTCCAATCATAATTACGCGACTTTTATATAAAAGCTTACATATTAAGCATGTAAAAGACTTTTATATAGCGATAAAATATTGAAAGCAGTCATTATTATCAAATCTGATTAATCTAATGATATAGTAATTAATTCTGCAGCATACATTTAAGTAAAATTTTGTTGTACCTTCTTACATAAAACATCTTCTCCGGAACGCTAAAGAAATCATACACGTCATACGAGCACATTATTAAAATTTGTAAAATTTTTTCAAATGCCTCGAGGAAGAAGAATCTTTTAATATCTTTCAATCTCGTGATAATTAATCGCGGCTACGATCGTAGAAAGCTAATAAGCATTTAACCACATTTCGGGATACTCATTCTCAACAGTATTCATCGCACATAACGTTACCCCCCCCCCCCC
>NW_017305884.1:1263808-1269539 GCF_001594115.1 Trachymyrmex septentrionalis
CCTGCCTCTTTATTTTCGTTCGCGAGTCCGTGCCGGCATTCTTTTTTTCATTCGTTTTACACGGAGGTAACGACCATACGAATTTTCGCCATTTGTATGCGACACGGCTCAACCGTCAACGTGGGTCGACGTGAATTATCGTGAGTGTCAGGCCCTACGACCCGCCCGTACGGACGGTTTAATTTAAGGTCGCCAGTTTAATTCTTGGTAGAAAGCGCATTCGCAACAGTAGCTGGAACAGACGGCAGCAAGAAGACAGGAGACCCGAAAAAAGAAACAGAGAGAGAGAGAGAGAAAGAGAGAGAGAGAGAGAGAGAGAGAGAGAGGGGGGTGGGGGTGGGGAAGGGATAGAAGAAAAGACTCTTTCGATTCAAATGCGCCGCTCCTTTCTTGTCGTTCGCATTGCCATGGCACGTCCGTTCGTCATGACTTTTCCGTGTATCATTCGGGTAAGAGAGACGTGAGTCACGATTAGGTAGATCGCCAAAATTCTCAAGTACTACGTGCACGGTTTGTCTTAACGTGTCTGAGAAAAAGGCGCATCCTGCACTTAATGTTTAATCAGATTACGACACGAGAAAAGAGAAAAAGAAAGAGCTGAAAAGTTTCGCAATTATTTATTTATAACGTATTTATGTATAACGTATTTATGTATATCGTTTTCATTTTAGTGCGAGTTACAAATTTTAATACCGAGTTATAAACTTTAATGTTTGACCGCGACTGCCACAGTTATTTCGCAATTAATTATATCAGCGTTATAAATATACATTCGCAAAAAAGAAGATCTCTAACTTGTAAATTTAAAAAATTATGAAACTTGGGCAACGTATAATATAATTCTGACATGTAATAAACAGTTCTTTTTGCCGTCCCTGAAGAAGTAAAATTAACTTTTGACGATTACCTCATTTTTTTTCGTTTTCATTTTATTATTCATCAATAGAAGATAAAGCAAAAATTTTAGAGAGAAAATTTATTGGTCACTCAATATAACTGTTACGTAACATCCATATATTACATTTATAGATACTGTTGAATGCGAAATAATCATATACATGTTATTTACGTTTAGTTGAAGTCAACTGGGTTTTAGCTGATAGTATAAGAACCCGCGAGTTCCGAAATCTCGCGAAGAACTTAAGCTGTAAGTTCACCTCTGCCATTGACCTTATCGAGCGAGTGGAGAATAATAAAGGAGAGAGATGTGCCGCGGATGAAAATGGTGGTACTTAGGGCCGTATCCAGAAATTGCCCTCTGGTCTACTTACACGTGCTGCGTGTACACGTGCGCGTATGCGTGCAAGCGTGTATAGGCGTGCATGCCTGTGTGCACGCCCAAGGAGAGAGGAATCTCGGGGGGAGACGAGGATGATTTAGTAATGAAGATATTAACGGACCGAAAGCGCGCCACGGAATACCGAGATTCAACTATCTAACTGCTGACATAACTCACGTTTATGACTCCGCGGCGGCCGTTTCTTTCCGCAGCCCTCGACCAGCGACCGCTATCTCTGTTCTTTTCTGCGCTCCAGTTACACGCCCGTAATTAATACTGGCGTCGCTTGGGAGAAGTCAGAAGCGAAGGTCTCACGCTAAAATTGCTGATCGAAAGCGGAAAAGTTTCACTATACGCGCAACGTACCCGCTCGAATCTATGGATGTTCTCTTTTTTTTTTTTCGCTTAATTATCTAGAAATTCACTCTGCCTACCTAACATTTCTACTGAACATTCATTATTTCGATTGTTAAATCTATATTTTTAATTTTAGAAACGTACGTTTCATTAGTAAACTAATTGTTTTAAACATATTCGTTTGTCCGACTCTTCCAATGCCAAAATGTCTATGTATATAATCAAATGCGATGACGCTAAAATATTTCCAACAGAGTCGACGGGTTACTTAATTACGGCCAAATTGATGTAGCCCTTTTAAACGAGGACTACGTTATCAAACGTAATCAACTGTAACACGAATCTGCCTGGCATAAGTCGTGGGCGTTTCGTACACGAGATAACTCGCTGCGATCTCTCGCGGCAGGAAGTTTACGGATATCGGGTCTTGCGCGTAGATCTTAATGCGAAGGACCGCCCTCTCAGCCGCGTTAACAGCGAGATGGTCCAAGGGTCGGTGATGGCACCGGGGAGGGAGAGGAGGGAGAGGGGCAAAAAGAGTGGAGCAAAGAATAGGTTTCAGTAGGGTATATTAGCGGAGTTATGCCCCTGAAGGCATGGCTGGCTACGCTGTATATCTCGGTTATTTTTTATTACCGCCCCTGGCAACACGTACAAGTACGTGGAAAGGGCGATTTTTCCGTCTATTGAGCCCTTTCCTCGCACCGTACGAAGAATGGAACTACGTGGTATTTTCCGTCGTTATTTTACACTTACGCTTTGCAAGACGTTCATCGACTTTAAATTATTGCTTTTAATCAGTTGACTTTTAATTAGTTAGAAGGTTATATAATAATTTGGTGCATCTGCATTAAATATGCTTAAGAGCGAATGAGCATCGCTGATCGAATTCTCATAACAGTGTTTTTATCGTACATATTTTAATAAATGATAATAAATGACGATAAAAAAAAAATGAATAATTAATATTATATAATACAGTCAGTAATTTATACGTATATGTTACAAACACGACAGTGATATATTTGAGCAAAAAAGTCTGCGAAATACTGGGAATATTGGAACTGATTTTTGTAGTAAGGCTAAAATAAGGCGACGTCGCGCAACATTAACTACCTCAAAATCAATTTTTTTTTTTTCCAAACGGAGATTCATCACTGCCATTGACCCAATGGGACTCCATATGTCGGTTTCGAATCGCGTTTTTCACGCGGCACGTTTCAGGCACGGATGATAGAGGGTATCGCAGGGGTGAGGGTTGTTTTTTATATTTATTGCGCCGAGGTGGAGTGGTAAGCCCGGGAGGGTAGCGTTAATGCGCGCCCTTTTTTTACCGTTAATAACCATGCGTGATAGGCGAGCGTAGTGAGAAAAGTCGGGCTGAGGGGTAGGCGATGATCTCACGTGGGGTGGAAGCGGCATACTTTGGACGGACTGCTTTACGTGCGGTCGGTTTTATCGAAATTTTCTACGTGCGCTTTCCCTGCTGAAATATATTTTTATCCACAGATGGAATAATAAATGAGAGGAAGATATATAATAGAAAATATATTACTTTAATTAATTATTATCAGTATTACACAAAATATAGATAAAAATATCTATAGTTAATCTAAAATAGATAAATTGTTAATAACATTTATTTTTTGCGCAATATAATAATAAAAACGAGACATTAATTATTATATAAAATTGAACATTAAAAAATTTTTTTAAAAACACATGTCAAAGTTTCGTATTTTTTACTAAATCTATTATTTTCTTTATCCTATTCGTGTCCTCCGTAGACATAAACTTATGACTTCGTTATAAATAATGACGAAGTGGAACTAAGTGTACCGCGAAGGTTGAGCCGATGACAGGTCATCTCGAAAACGGGGGGGGAACACTGAATGACGGTGGAAACTTTTCACGTTATTTCTTTATTTCTTTCTCTGGCGAGCGTCATTTCAGCGAATGACACGTTGCGTACGCGGATCAATCATTGGAAAACTAAAACTTTTATCGGCGGCCATCCCACTGACTCTGTTCTTCGCTTTTTCTACAACCCATATAATGGTAAATGCGAGGGAGATGATAAATATTAATATTTAAGAAGCACTCTGCGATAGTTCGTCGGTATCGATGATATTTATCAGCGAAGAAAAATATATAGATATCGATAAATTTTACTCTGAATTTGTGTAACTTTGATAATGCATAGTAATTATTATTATTGTGAAAAAATTCGGTTGCTACAGATACGTGTAAAAAGGATTATAAATGCCAATCTTCCAATACAATATTTAAAGCGTGGAGATTCTTCGAAAACATTTTTTTCAAAATTTCAAAGGTAAATAGTCTTATTAATCCTTTTCTCCCGCAATTGTAGACAAAAGGAAAGATATGTAGATCACTAATCGCGTGCGTATTTGAGGAGCTGTTATTACCGATACACCACGTGGAGGATCGAGGGTTGAGTTTCCTCCCCTGTGGTTTTACATACGCGCTCCGATTATATGCCCCTTTATTCTTCGCATCGCGAGGGCATGTCATTTGCGGGTGTAGGGTGGATGCAAGTAGGAGGCGACAAAAAAATAGCTTTATGTCACGAGAGATCATTACGGACTTTTTTCAAGAGGGTTCGAAAAGTGGCAGGGTCAGGGATGACCCCTGACCTTGCGCACAGTTCGTAGTACTCGTTTGCCGTGACGATCATGTGCAACGAGTCTCATATATCGAATATACGAATATACGAATAAAAGAATCGCACACGCTATTGTATCCTCATCTTTCTAATAAACTAGAGAACCCTTGCGTAAAAAAAGTAGAGAGGGCGTAGTGAAGAAAATTATTCCCTCGAACACGATGGACGAGAATATTCATTATGGATATAGTAAATTATAGACAAGGTGAATTGTTAAAACATAAAGAAGATATCATTCTAAACAATAAAGATATCGATAATTTTAGAGAGCTGTAAATAGAATAAAATGTTTGAAGAATTAAGGTTACAAGATGTTAATGAAATTTAGTTCTTTAATCCTACATTTTACTCGCGCGATTTCTTTACTCTAATTATTCATGTGGAATGTTCCTGACCATTCATTATTTCAATTTTACAGTTTCCTTTATGCGCGACTTGCAATTAAAAAATTTAAACTTTAAATACGAAGCGCCTTACAGTTCCGAGTGTTAAGATGTTGAACTAACATTCATTTAAATTAAATTAAATTAATTTTTTCAGAAATAAAATTGAGAGCCGATAAATTATCGGATTCACACAATCATTCTGATAATCCCCCCAAATTTTCCCAAATCTTAAAAATTCTAATAAACTTATTGCGAAAAATGTAAGGCGCTTCGTATTTAAAGTTTGAATATTTGAGTTCCATTTCCAATCATATTGTTAAAAAATTTAAATTATTTGTTGAAGAGAGAGAGAGAGAGAGAGAGAGAGAGAGAGAGAGAAATAATTAACAAACGATATTACGTGAAAAAAAATCGCCCTTTTAGAACAGCGAATGATAAAAGGAAATTCTACAATTTCGTAACCATTTCGTATAAGACAAGCTACATCGTCTGGCACGGCGAATAACGCAATGAAATATAAAGAAAAAGTCTTGAGGCTCGCTTCTCGACGCTTTCCTGCCTAAATTTCTTTTCTCCTCATTGCGAGTGTGTTAACAATATTTTCCGTTCGAAACGTTTATACGAGACGATTTAATCCCGACGGCGGGCGACGAACTCGGGGCCGGCGTGCCTCGTCGTGACATTTCGCTACACGTCGCAGCCGGGACAGCGAGTCTCGCAACAGTCACGGAAGAGCATCCGTAGGACGAGGCAGGCGAAGCGACGAGGAAGAGGCGGAGAGCCATTTCGATCGGGATGTCGTTTTCACGCTCGGCACCCGTGTCTTCTCGAACGTGGCACATTGTTTAGTCGATACGTCACTCTCGCGGGTCGTAGTGTACCAACGCGATGAGAGATCCGCGGATCCTCGCGGAGGATAACCGCGTCTCGTTCGCGTATCCCTACGCTCGCCGCGCGAGCATTTCACCTCCTCGCCCTCTCTCGGCCTCGATTCGCCCCGGATCGCCCTGGCGCGGAAACTTC
>NW_017305884.1:1269639-1271561 GCF_001594115.1 Trachymyrmex septentrionalis
GTTTCACCTCTCTCGGCCTCGATTCGCCCCGGATCGCCCTGGCGCGGAAACTTCAAAGCGAGGACGTCTCATTATCGGACTTTCCTTCTCCTTGACATTATCCCCCGCGCGACGCCCGCCCACTTTTCACCCCGTTTCTTCCAGTTTGTCGAAGAACTTACTTCGGTGCGATGGTATACCGTGACCGGGCGATAATGACGATGCCGGGTGTAATTGGATGCCCGTCAAGCGCGGAAACTATTTGAAATATCGTGCGAAATGCGAGTTCGCGGATAGTCGTACCCGGGTAGTGTACAGCACGGTCGTAGAATGTCATTATTGAATTTTTGTATCGCTGGATGGAGAACGATATACGGGAAATACAAGTAATATAGTAAGTCTCGTCATTATTTTTGAAATTTTCCCAGAAGTGCAATCGTAAAATGTAAGAAAATTTTGAAGAATCAGAAATCATGGCACAGACACGAAAATTTAAATTTTGTTACTTCAAATAAAGGACTAAGATAGGACAATAGTTGTATCTAGCAAAAAGTATTCTATTATTCGAGACATTTCGAGATTATTTTTCTGAATGATTTAACATGTTGAAATATCTGTAATAAAATATTAATAAAATGAGAGATAAATGTACCTCGCGATAAATCTTACGCTGTAACGATCGAAATGGTACGAAACTAACCGAATATTTGCACGATAAATGTATAAAATTATATAGGCGTAACGTTGGTATATCTGGAGAAATCGATGCGGTTCATAAGCAGGGATATAAATCATTGAGCAACCGAACGATACAGTTCTGTATCCACAAAGGCAGTACATTTATAACTATCGATTTTTTAGGTTACGCTCATCCATATAGCGATGCTTTGCTATGACCATTTATCCATCACTACGATCGTTTAAACGTGCTTTGTAACAATGAAATCTCTAGTATTCTAAATATGTTTCGTAAATATGTTTCGCTTTATTTCGTGCAAATATTTCTGCTCATAGGAAGAGAACTCACAGTCTCGGTCATACAAATTAGATTAATTCTGAGAATTCTATACAAGTTCCAATGTTTGGTTTAAAAATGATTTGTTTTCTATTCTTTTACGATCGGGTTATATTCGTGATTTTTAGATGTGCAAATTAATTATTTTTCAAATATATATATGTCACGTGTTGTTCATTTATAAGACATATATAATTCTTACATAATAATAATATTACTAAATTCTAAAAAGACGATGTGTACTCAGAAAAAAACACATTAGTTACAACTATAAAAGTGACTGTCACCTGCACTGTCTGGTTGGAATTCTACTTGAAAGTGGACGAATCAGAATTTTCTGGTTCGTTATTTTTTTAAGTGCACTAATCATTTTATAGTTGCGACAGCTATAAAGTTCGTTCAATAGTACACATTAATTCTACGTACAAAACTTGATCAGTTGTTGTCACCTTTATAGGTATGTTAACTAAATATCTTTTTCTCTGAGGAGATGGGTATGTCTAGTCAGCCACGGGAGTTTTGCTGCTTTCACGACTCATGCTAGGAACAATAATACATGGATGTAAATTAGCAATGAGCGCGATGCGTTCATTCGCATTGAAGGGTGGGTCGCGTTCGAACGAAGAACTCGGGGGGTAGCGCATGCACCGATTAAGACCCGGGAGGAAACTTAAAACAAGCGTCAGCTTGCGGTTTCGAATTACCGTGACAAAAAAATGATTCCGCATGACGGCAGGCGGGGATTTGATTCAAGGGCTAATTTCGCAGGCGACAAAAAGTCGCGCGCGTGTATATAGAGTGAGGTTGAGGCAAGACGGAAGAGAAAAAACAAGAACGCTCGTGTGCGGTTCGAAGGGGCTTGGAAAAGTAATCAGGATGCTGAGACCACTGTTCAGTGGAGGGTTTACCGGGAGGGGGGACGGTGGGG
>NW_017305884.1:1271661-1275204 GCF_001594115.1 Trachymyrmex septentrionalis
GGGCATGAAAACGAATTACAGCGATTTAAAGTTTCACCTCATCCACCTTCTCTACCAATCAAGCACCCTCATGCTGTCTTTTCTCTCGTGGGATATGACCATTCGTCGTACTCATTCCACTTGCAGCCCTCCGCAGGTTGTTTCGAAGATGACAAGAGAAAAGGAAATAGTGTCACGCGGGGAGACAAATTCACGTCGTCGTGGGTGGAAAAGTTTCTTTCAACCCCCGCGGTGCGCCGAACGGCGCCGAATGCCGTTCATCGTAACGCGAAATTTGTCAAAGCACATCGTAAGTTCTCTCTCTGTTAGAGACTCACAGTGCGTTTCGTACGTTTGTAAATTATTATTACAATACGTAATCACTGATTGCTCCAATGAAACGCGGACGTCCGATAGACCCACGCAGGCGACACGTTAGTCGAAATTGCGGTAAAATTAAGACGTGTATTCGATATAATTATTCAGTTATTATTTAATCGTACATTTTGATTTCAAAAGTAAATTTAATTTGTCAGAATTTATTTACCGAGCAAGAGTACACAGTTGGAAAATTTGTGCTGAATGTAATTTAATACGTTTCACGTGTCTCATAATCAAAATTTTGCGTTAATTTAAGACAAAATTAATGTTAGAAGGTAATACAAATATTATATAAAAAAATTAATATTAAAAATATAATATTAATTACAGTTTGTAAGCAAATAGTGGAAGCATATTTTTTCAAGAAAAATTAACATTTATATAATATGTTGAATTAATACGTATTTTATTCATTTATATTTTAGAATTTAAGGTATGTTATATTTACATTTTAAAATATATCATTTTTATATCATTTATTCACTTGTTCATAAGTTATTTTAACACAAGTAGAATCACATTAAATTTATACGTGAACATGTTAAAAATTCAACATAAAACTTTGATTAAGGGCCTCAGTTTTAACATAAATATAAAATGTTTTCCACTGTGTACAATTTATTGCACCATTTGTAAAGTCACTGCCGTTAAACCATTTATTTTGTGCAAGATAGGTAGGTTTGCGGGATTGATATATTTTTACTGTTTATACGAAAAATGTTGCGAGTATAAATTACATTTGTCAACCTCAGTCACACATTTTGCACCGTCTTAATGCGTTACATCGTGGCTCTATCGGGCGGCTCGGATACATTAATAACTTGGAATAACATTTATCGTACTGACCTGTTGATGGCCAGAACGCGACTGAGGTTGGGAGAGAGCCTGGCCTGCATGGTCTACTTGCACCGCTGAAACTGTCACAAGCATTTGGTATTTTATTTCATTACGCTAGGATTTCATCGTTATTTTTTTTTTTTTTACGGGAATAGGAGACACGCGGATGGGACGAGATGGACAGGAACCGGAAAGCGGGTGGACATCTCAGAATCACGCATTGCCAAGGAACTCTACCTGGATTTGGAAGCAGGTCGAAAGGCTTCGCGAAATGTCGTCTTGTTGCGACCAATGTTGCGCATTTTCTATTAATTTCTTTCTTTTCTTTTTTTTTTTTTTTATTCTATTTATTCCGGAGAAACGACATTACAGGCCAAACTCTCTCTCCGCCTCGACGCCTCCATCATCAATGTGTAGAATTCTTTCACAACCTCGTTCTGATTGCCGTCATAGGCAGCGGCCTCTACTTGACCATTATTAATTGTTACAATCGGTAGCAACGCTGACACGCGACTCATATCTCTACATCTGAAAAACCTTACACACGAAAGCGATTGATGCAAGCAAGGCTGCGAAAAAAAAAAACGTGATATTAATATTTCACAGTTATATCATTATTATACAATTGTGAATGAAATTGACCGAAAATGATATTTCCGAAAAAGCAAGTTGCAGTCTGAAACTTAAATTCTGTTGATTTACTCTTGAGAGTGCAACGTTTTTCGGTATTTTTAATGATAAATTTGCGGAGACATATTGCTGCATCGATAATAAAGTGACACATCTCAAAATTAGCAACTTTTCAGTGGAGCACTTTTATTTTTGGAATAACGTTTTAATTAGACTAGTGAATATGTGCATAACATCGCTTTCCTTTCTTGATATATTTTCAATTAATAATGTATTCTTCAAAACTACGTCGTGACTCTCCAAAATTCAAACACTGCAACTCTAATACAGGGTTGTGTAAATTTCATCATCAAAGCTCTGACACTTTTCCACATAAGCAATGTGTCGACAGACGTATTGTTTTTTTCACAAAAATGTATTACATATCTCTTAGATCGATTTTTTTTTATTAAAAAATATTAATTTTATTAACATTTGCTCGAGTGACATTTTTCTATCAATGCGGCGATATTGGCTTGTCATCGTCGCAGCGTTGCTACATTTAAATAAACAATGCGAATGTTGAATGTCGGGTGACATTTTCAACATTCTTCGTACATTAATATAATATTGTATTAAGTATATAAAGAAGTATTGCGAGCGACAAGGTAAATATATGCTTCCAACGTCGCAACGCTTAAATAACGATATCATGGGCTGACAAAGAAATCGTAGGTGTTCGTTTGAAATAACTAAAATTTTAGATTGGTTAGACTTGTTAGAATGTTCGACTCGTATGACTGCCTCCAATCGCTAGCAGTCGGTTCTCCTCCTCATGCAGACATTTTTACCCTTCGACCTTCGACTCCGAAGCGAGAAACTCGTTGCCTCGTCGGAATGGCAACACTGTAGTTAAATATCTGCATGCAACAGCCTAACGTATAATTAAGACGTATCACGAAGAGCGCATAAAGTCCGTTCGACGCGTGATATTAAATCAATCCTTTTTTCGCTGAATGGATAGCGCGCCGCTTCTGTTTCAGATCGAACATTTTATTTATTCGGTTTATCACATTATGAAATAGTCACGCTCTAGTTTGATGTGTACTACTTGTGTAATTAAATTTAGAGATAAAGATGGAATAATTTTATTATTTCTAACTTTTTTTACAATTTTACTTTTTCCTTTAAACAGAACAATTCGGTCTTTGAAAGGATCAAACCAATTGGGGGATTAAACCAATTTCTGAATTTAAACAACACAACTATTTTATCTTCCAGGTGTTAAAACGTGATATTTCAATTCCAAATACACGGGTAAAAAAAGAACCGTATTAAAACCCATTTCTATGGTCGAACTGCTTAGTTTCTAAGTAAACAACGTTCACGTATGCTTTTTCTTACGAGAAAAGCGGTGCGCGAGGCAGAAAGGAAAGGACGTTGGAACGAATCTTTACGGGAGCACAGCGCGGTGGGATGATCTAGCGATGGAATTTGGTTAAACAGTCGTCGACGACGGTCGGGCTTGGGTGCTTAATAAAAATCGAAGTCGTTCGTTGCGGTCTCCCGGTCCCCTTTCCCTCTCACACGTTCTGCGGTCAAGAGGCGAAGCCAACTTGGAGCACATTGTTCTCTTTCTCTCTCTCCCTCTCTCTCCTCTCCCTCCCCTCGCCTGCCCCCTTTCTCTCTCTCGCTCTCTCTCTCTCTCTCTCTCTCTCTCTCTCTCTCTCTCTCTCT
>NW_017305884.1:1275304-1277390 GCF_001594115.1 Trachymyrmex septentrionalis
CTCCGCTTGTATTCGTCTACATTCTCGCACACTCGCTGTAAAATACGTGTCTCTGGGATTTTGCACGTGTATCCACCTACACGAGCGTGCTCGCGCTCTCGTCCGTCCTCGTACACTCGCGTGCGCGCGCGCGCGCGCGCACGTGTAGGAGAGCGCGCGAGTTGGCCACGAGTACGGTAGCGATACGTTTCTCCGGCAAATAAATAAAACGAAACCGTAAGCGAGGGAATAAAATGTGATTTACAACGGTGGAAAGACAATGGCCGAGGCTCCGCACGATAATGTATGCGGATGGCGCGGACTGGTACCCGGGGATACTGACTTCTGATTGGTCGTGCCCCGACGCCACCGCTACAACGGAAAGCGATAAATAACTGCGAGCAGATAAAACCTTTCTTTCTGCCTTCGGGGCTTAGCCTGGGCGCTCTCTCGGCATCGGGCTTAGCACTTGCTCGGAGCGCTTCTGTCCCTCTTCCTCTTCCTCCTTCCCGATTCCTTGCTGCACCAAACCCGTCCCTCCAGAACAACACTCTTCTGTCTCTCTCTCTCTCTCTCTCTCCTCTTTCTTCGCGTCTTCTCTTTTCTCCTGGTCCGTTGTTTCCCGTGGCTCGCCTTCATCGAGCGATTTCGATTCGGCGAGGGCCGTCTCGCATGACAGTCATCACTGTGTGCGATACTTCACCGTTTCCCCTTTCTTCCTGTTTATCCTGCTGTCCCTCGCCCTATTCAGAATCCAGTTTTCGGATTCGTATTATCTTCATTTCAGAGAAGAGAAATACGAGGTGTTCCATTGTAAAATTCCACTGCTTTATTAAACGAGAGGTTTTTATTTATTGTTCAAGAACAAAATCAGATTTATTTGGCGTACACAGTAAAAGACGTTTGATATTAATGTTAAAAATCAATCTTTGCTAAATTTTTTATGTTGAATTTTTAACATATTTTAGTGTTAAAATAATAAGAGAATGAATTACATAAAATTTCTGTTGTTCAAAACGTCCATTCTGAGATGAGTCAATAAACGTATTAATCTAACATGTTATAAATATCAATGTTTAGTGAAGAAATATACTTGCACGTTGCTTAAAAATCGCGTCAATATTTTTGGTGTTAACTTTTTATATAATATTTGTGCTACTTTGATTATATTGTGTTAAATTAGTACAAAAAGTTGATTGGACCGTTTAGAATAAAAACAAAAAAAATATGTGCTAAATTTAATACTTTACCAACTGAGTACGCAACGACAGCTATAAATTTGATTTATATCGTTATTCCATTAAACTAAATTAGAAGTGTTAAAGTCCCTATCATTATTTATCATGTAACATCTTAAAGTAATTTTGTAAGACAGCTAACGAGCTTTTCGAATCAGCTGTCGCTTCTGATGAAGTTTTATCCTCCGTATCATCACACCGCGCTCCGAGTTTATCCTGAGCTAAGAGGGCACTACGTCGAAAATGAACGGTGATGTAAATTTTTTCCTGCCGCTGGCACCAGGGTGTCGGAAACAATGAAGGGCGACGTTACGAAGACGATCGATCGTTTACAGGGGTGTGCTGACTAAAGTTCAAGGGGAAGTTTGACCGAAGGGCTAGGCCAGAGAGAGAGAGAGAGAGATGCCTGGCTTTACAGAAACATGATATTCTCCCCCTGCGACAGCTTGTTAAAAAATGTCTAATGGCCGACCTCGTCGCGCACTCTGTGATCCGGAAGACCCCTCGCAAAAATCCAGCTTCTAATTTACGAAACGTTGCAAATAATATTTTCCGATTATAAGTAGGTTCAAGAGTTTTATGATCACATCATTTTGAAACAGTTGATAATCACATGATGAATAGTCTTTTAAAATTCACCCTGAAAATATGCTCGTCGTGATGCAGTACAATATTTTAAAGATTTTTACCGTGCACTTCAATAAAATTGATTAAACTTATTTTATACTTTATTGTAGTATTATTAATGAATGAGAGAGATTTACATTTAAATTCTTCGAAATATTGTCCCACGATTGTCTTATTTTCAAGGGAAATTCTAAGAAAAAATTCTCTCTGTGTGAATAATGTAAATACTTGGGATATATATA
>NW_017305884.1:1277511-1291094 GCF_001594115.1 Trachymyrmex septentrionalis
ATGGTAGCTAACATTTTCAAACGCATTTAATTAAAAATCACGAATTATATATCCGAACCTTTGACGGCGCGTGGATGGTAAAGGATTTCACAGCGAAATATATTGTACAAGCCGATTGGCGAGGGGGTGGAGGGATGGTTATGAAAGGATGCAATTATTTAAAATAGCAATCATGGAAATGAAACATCGGATTGGATAGGTTCGCCATCTCTCGTTCGAGAACGACGAATATTTGGCCGGTCCTGCCAGGCGGAAAAACTCTCTAAAGGCTTTTCTTCCGGGCCGACAGACAGCAATGCCAGCCCAAAAATCAAACGCTCGCGCGAGGGTTCGTCCGCCTTTCGTTTTTCCCGTTCACAGTCCGTAATCCCGGCGGTTTTATTTGCACGTATGCTCGGCTTTGTATGGGGTGAAATTTATTTATGCAAGGCACAGTCTTTTTTCACGAGGAAATTAGCTTAACGAAGATATTGTATTTTCGCACTTTTGCGCGATAGGGGGGGAGGGAGGGGGGGGGTGAGGAAAATTAATTTCTCTTTAATTACTTCAGTCTTAATATAATCTTTTTCATTGAAACATTTCTTTGCTTTTCAATTTCTTGCGAAGAGTTTTTAATATATTATATATGTATATAGAATAATAACAATTATTATAATTTGATTATACACTTATCATTGCTATTCTTTTCTATTAATTTAATTTTACTTTTTCTTTTAATTATTGATGTATAAAATGTTTCTTTTTTTTTATCATATTTAATTTCTTCCTCTCTGTATTGATTTATATCATTGCAATTTTATTCTGATTTTATAAGCAGTGCAATCGATCAATTGGTTTTCAATAAATAAGAGTTGAAAAATGATATAAAAGAGGGTGCAGAGAATAACACGAATTACTTCCAAAGGATCAAAGCTTTCAACTGAGTCCACATAATTTCAAATTTGCGCATACGTCGATCATGGGTTCTCCTATCCTTGCCATTTATAAAATTCATTCGACATTTCATTCGTTGCATGAAAGATATGTACAACCCGAGGTTGTAATCAGCCTCGCATCACGAATTACGTATTGAAAGGCTATAAAAAAAAGGATTTTGCTGGAAACGTATACCCTAAAAAGAAACTTTTCCGTAAGAATTCGTCATATTATAAAACGTACAAGTTGACACCAATAATTTTATTGGTATTTAACTAATCTCTCGCGTATTTATATACGCGATTATATTTCTCAACACATTAATAATTTAACGTAATCGAACGTTCGAAGCACGTGATATTACATGTGTAACATTGTTAATAATAATTATTAACGGTAACTTATACGTATGATTGTGCCGCACATTGTCACGAAAGCTGAGTGCGACTAACGGATGACTATAACGGATTCTACGTAGACACGGATAAAACGTATCGCATATAAATGGCAATTGACAGCGATCGTTTGCCGCACAATGGCACACGTGTACAATGTGTTTTCGAAATAATGGAACCGCCGGATAATCACGTGCACGACTCGAGCACGGTCAACTCTCGTCTCCGGCCATATTGCTCAGCGCGCTAAATCATATTAGGTTTATTGTCGCGACATGATCGATGAACGACGTCATCCGGCGATTACGCAGATTACGTCGAGGATCTCTATATTTGCTCACATGCGATCGTGGTAGCCGTGGATGAAATCTACATTGGCCCCACTCTGTACGAATTCGCGAAGGATGAATCCTGAACATCCCTTCGAACAGACCCTCTTGAAAATTCGCCGTCGTCTTTTGTGCTTTCCGCGACGTCGAGAGAGAGAGAGAGAGAGAGAGAGAGAGAGAGAGAGAGAGAGAGAGAGAGAGAGAGAGCTATACTTTCGACATTTACGGGGACATTTGTTATTGGCTCGGATGATCGATCGTCTCTCTTCGATAATAGTCCGTTTACGTTAAAAGCGAATGGAAAATGGCTCCGCGGGGTCACGGCGAATCGGACATTGGACGTCGCCGGATTTAGCCTGCAAGGTCTTAATAAATTAATGCGATCGATTTGCGATAGTTACTTCAATAATAAATATATCGAGTTAATGTAATAATAACTTTGATAGATTTGTGAGCAAATTACATATAGTATAAGACATAGTAAATAAATGACTACTTCATTAGTATCCCAGTTTTTCACGGTGAACACTGTTCTTCTGGTATCGTTGAATAAACTAAATAGTTTACACGAATTTTAATTTGAAAAAAATATATAATTTGACGTCAAGTGCAGCCATGATCAAAGTAAAGCGTCTCCACAAATTGACGCGTAAACATTATCTATATCTCACAAGAAATAAGCGGAAAAAACTTTATTGAAAAATAATCGTTATTATGAAAATCTTTAAGTTTAGTCTTCCTTTGGATTTCGCCTTTTACAAGACAATGCAATAAATTGAGGATGCTCTTATACGAATACTTATGGCTAAGGCCGTATTTTATTTTATTAAGTCTTGCTTTAAATAATACAGATAGGACGAAGTGGTAGGATTATCATATCGCTATCATAAGAAAACTTTTAATTAAAAGAAATTCGTCGACTACTAATTTCGTTCAACGTAAATTCAATTTAACGAACCCGCGAGCAAGCCCGTGGCCGTAACAAGCAACATGTTTGCGGGAATTGCGAGTATCCATCTCGACCGATCCCCAGCTAACTTTCCACCCTGTTAAGTGTCTCGTCTCCGACGCAATCTCCCCATTTCTTATTCTCTTTTTCGTGGTTAGTCGGTCGCGCGGGCGAACAAGCTGTTATGCCTGGAGGTAACGGAGGACCTTTCTTAAAAGAGGGGCAGCCGGGTATTGGGAGTTTAATATTCTCGTGGAAGCGTCTTACCCCTCTTTCACGACGGGGTGGCTTTTCGTACTCTGTCCGGATCCTTCCACTCCCCGCGAACCCTGCACCGCTATGTTCCTCGCGGCTGGCTTCGAATTTTAATAACTCCGGGAATGCTCAGAATCCAATAATGTCCTCCGCTCTCTCTCTCTCTCTCTCTCTCTCTCTCTCTCTCTCTCTCCTCTCTCTCTTTATTTCGCTTTCCTTTTCTCGTTGTAGATACGTAGTTGCGCACACATGTGCGCCACACGTTCGCTTATGCGACTTACATACAGAAGAGCGTAGCTCGCGCGACCATCCGCCTTATCCACCCCTGAAATTCCACCCCTCTTCCCTACGTCTCACTACGAGCTCGCGACCCCGTGTCCTGCCTGACCCTCTCCCAGCTACCCATCGACGACGCTCCTGGAAATCTCATATTCCGGAATGACGACGCGAGTTCAACTCCCCCGTCCCTTGCCCGGTACTGGTGCGGTGTCCTGTCGGAATATATATTCCTATCTCCACCCTCGAAATATCCCGCATATACCCGCGGCAAGTCGATTATGAATACGTACGCCTTCGTGCCCCGACGACGTACGTAACCGGAGACGTAAAGTTTTATGAAAAGTCGAGAGCGGGTCTTTCCGAGACTTAAAATTATAATGGAAAATGGATGGTCGCTTAGCATTATTATAGTTCTTTTTTCGCAAGGCAAAATAATACAAGAGATGTTATAACTACTTCAACCGCGATGTAGATAAGATGGGTACTTAATTGAATTCAAGAATTTAATCAAGTTAAACATATGACATGCAGCGAAATTGTGACGAAGTATATTTATCTTAAAGATTCGTGAAAAATTGTTCAGCAGTGTATGAAAACTACTCTTTTGCAAAACGGCAATAAAAACGAGATGTACCGAAAAATGTATTTCATCTAAAATATTAATATTCTGAATATAATCAAGTTTTACGTTTACCTATGCGCAATCCGTACAGCAATTATTTCTGTTTTACAATTCACTACATTTGAAATAGAATATTACGTAACATTTTCACGTTATACTGAGAGAGAAGGACTTGGCATTTGCAACTGTAATCACATGGTGGAATAATTATGGTTAGCAGTTTCATTATTATAGTTATTACTGTTACAATGTTGGTAATAAAATTATACTTATAGTTCTACGCCAAAAAATATATAGTCGGCATAAATAACTGTAAATATATATATAGTTAAATTATAGTAATTGTAATCAGCGTATTAACTTTTCGACGAACTGTCTTTAATTCCAGTTACTTTTTCTTTTCTTTCGTGAATTACAAGACGTTCCACAGTACAATCCAAGTACGTAATAAGTATTTTTACACACACACACACACACACACACACATGCGATTTAGTTTTTCGTATAAAAACAACACACTTTACTGCATATAAAAATGGATTTTTACATTTAAACAGTATAGTGTTATTTTTACACTATACTATAAAAACTAAATTATACATATATATATATGAAGGCACTTATTTCACACTTGCATTTGCAGTGCAGCCAGCTTCTTTAACACAGGTGAGATCCATCCGAGATTTTGGATAATTTACAGCGATGGTTTCGGCGAGTTCACATCACAGAATGCATACGTCGTCGGGACGTACATATAAGGATGCTTCTCGACGTCGCGAAACGAGAATGGTGAATCGAGATCGAGGGAAAGAAGCAAACTCCTGGTAATGGTCGGGGAACGGCTGAAGGGATGAGCTTCGAGGAATAAGGTAAGGATAATCGAAGCAATCGAACGGCGGTCGTGCCGTTCGTGGGAGTCGAGGGCGTTGGGCCGCGAAATGAATTCCACCCCTCGACGGAGGGTGGAAAAAAGAGGCACCCGTCGCGCCGGTCTCGCATACTCGCGTACTCGCTGCTCGTATATGCGCGAGAGTACACACACATACACACACACACACACACACACCGTTACCGCCCGAGACGACCGGGGCTGCTGGGAGAATGATAACGCCGCGTTAGAACGAAGATTTGTGAATACATTAGAGAAAATGCGTGGGGTCCTCGGGGAGGGCGCGCGAAAGGGAGGACTGAGGAATGGCAGGGTGGTTCGTTCCCGGGAGGAAAACGCTCGGGAATCCTCCTCCGCGCCGTTCGGGTATTTATCTTCCACCGATCGCGTTGGGGTGGGCGCATCCCTGGAAAGTCAACGAACTTTGTTCTCTCTCTCTCTCTCTCTCTCTCTCTCTCTCTCTCCTTCCCTTCTTCTCGCGGCTCCAGAATTGCGAGCAATGTAATTTTTTTTTGTCAACGACTTCTCGCTCTCGGGCTTTCCCGCGGGATTTTGTGCACCTCTACTCTCTGTACCGCGTTTCTATTGAATACCTTTGTGATCTAGTGCGGATCTTGGTTTTTTTTCTTTTTCCGAGAGATGTAATTCCACAACATGAATGATTTATTGTTACGTTTCATCATAGTGGTAGTTCGGTAATAGCAGTGTCAACATTATCAATTCGATATCTTTCAAAAGTTGAACTTGTACGATAACATAAAGTATAAGATAGATGTTCTAGTCTACACATTGCTGCTCAAATTTACCGAAATAATATGAATAACTCGTTAAAAAATTATTCAAGCGTTCAGTACAAGCCACACTTCAAAAAACGAACAACTACATCGACTTAAAATTTGTTAAAAGATACATGGTGGTAACCGGATTTTTAATAGGGAGTTTGCATGAAGAAAGTAATACATTTTTTTTGTTTATTACGGAAATATACATTATTATAAATTTATGTATAATAAAAATTATATAAAAAAAAAAAATTATAAAATGCAATATTTTTCAAAAATTATACAAACTCCCTATTGACGACTCATTGCCATTTTTACCGAAAACACATTTTTATGCTGCATTCGCTGTCAAGAGATACATATGTTAACTGGTAACTGGATTTCAATCGACGACGCGAGAGGAAAATTATACAGGTTTTATATTAGAGGAGATTATGTCCAAGTGTAATTTAAAATTAAGTAATTTAATATGCTGGTCTCAGAAACGCTCTTTTTAATATTATATATTATGCATTAACATTGAAAATGACCTGAATGTATTGGTCGAACCGTATGTGATATTTGTGTGTAAACTAAAACATTAGAACGTAGATCAACTTGCTGTCGCGCTCTTAACCCTTGACACTTTTATAATTATTAATTTGATAAGACTTGCTTTCTTTCACGTGTAATTAATGATCGTTAATCACTGCTTTAGTTTATTTAGTTACGGATTTATCAAGCGGAATGATTAAACGTTTCTTGAAGAATAAAATATGTACAGTTAAATAGATTCTCTTATTGCTTTCTTTGGCAATAACAAAGGATCATTCGCTCGCGTCTGATAAGAGGTCTCGATTAACCGCGCTAAGGTTCCTGTCCGGCTCCGTGTGAATTATCGTTGGCGTAATCAACGATCGGTGCGTTTAAAGAGCGCCAAATCTCGCGACAGTGATAAAAAGAGCCGTCGGTATTACGAAGGTGGAGACACCGTATCGAGAGCCGCGCGTGTTCCTCCGCTCCGATCCTCCCGCTCGGCTCTCTCTCTCTCTCTCTCTCTCCTCTCTTGCTCGTTCACTCTCCCGGCGAGAGACTGATGGCGGTTTATATTACGCGGATTCATATTACCACCAATTAAACTCCTATACTACCTCGGGCCCGTGGTGTTCATACGTTATACTGGGGGATGCGAGACGTTGGTGCCTGGTGCATTGCTGTATGCTGCCACGAGATTTTATATAGGGTGATCGAGTTATATACAGACTTGTGCGAATTGAATTGTGCACTGTTACATTCGTAATGTTATCTAGTTTGAGCTACTTTTAACTATTATACGTCGCCATCGCTTCTACTCGATATGTTAATTTAACGAAAACAATGGATTTAACTTAAGATACCGTATTAAATTTGAAATTTAGTTTATTGAGTATGTACTTTAATATGAACGTTGTTTAACTCTTTGAACCTAAGCAATGCAGTTATATAAATGGATTGATTTACACTGATAGAGAAAAATGTTTGTGACCATAATTGCATGTTACCTGGAAATATAATCGAAAATTTAATTATAAAGTTGCAATTACTGTAAGTTGTATTAGTAATTAAATTATAGCGATTGCAAGCATTTTTATGGTAATAACCATAACGTTATATCTAACTGTGTAAATGCGACAGTTATTGCTACACATTGATAAAAATGTTTCATTAAACGAACAACCACGACTATCAACAAGAATGGCATTTTGTGATGAGATCAAATAGAATATTTACAAAATTATCGAATGACAAAAAATTTATACAATTATTAATGTTACTATCACGCGTCTGGATTATGATGTATTCCGAATTATTTATTAAAAAGTAACCGTCTCTCCCGTTACATCGTTCGAATAAAGTAAATTTGAGTATGGCAAAGAGGCAACATTAATCATGATTATGTAGGAAGGCCCGATCGGCGGGAGTTGAGATTTCTTTGTATATCGATATTTCGGTCTCTCTTCTCATGCAGCATCGGCTCTCTGATTAACAACGTGCCAAGTATTTCCACTTCATCATGACGACCGTTATCGCGCCTAAAGGATAACATTTGCTCCTTCGTAAACGACTCGATGACCTTTGCGTGCAACGGGTCTGTCTTGCGAAAAGTCCCTGGGCGAGGTGACTCGCAATTAGAGGTAAAAGTCATGGTGCCCGGAACGGAACGGAGCATGAGGCTCCACGTTGGTGGGGTGGATACGGAATCGTGTGGAATTAATGACGATTTCGATCCTCGATATCTGCGGATCCTCGGTATGGTGCAAGGATAAAAGATCGTTGAAAGATCAAGGTTACGTCAAAGACCGATTTCATTTCGTTCTGGGTCAAGTGAGTTCGAAGGTTGACACGAGTCAAGCTGTGATTACTTACCGCGTGATTGACACGTTAATTCGACATAAATTGCAATAGAATTTCTTTTTATAGTTATGCGTGGATTCTCGTTATGAATATACGTTATGAATACATGCTCATCTAATCAATTTTCATCTTTGCGGAAGATCTCTTCATCTGTTTAAAGAAAATTAACTTTTCGAGTAATGAGAACACCGAGAGGAAAAATGATTGTATTATTTTACTATAATTTCCAATAATTTTCTGAACTATATACTTCTCTAGCATAATTTTAAATATAATTATTATTACTAACATTACGAAGTAATAATTAAAAAAATGGAGCTTCTGATTACATAATTATTTCACCATACAATTATAGTTATGAACGGCAAATATTTTTCTCAACAATCAATGTGATAATTTAAAGAGCGCAGTTCGTAAAAAAAGATAAGACAATAGAAAATTGAATTTATAGGTTAAAATAGTAAGAGAAAAGTGCTTATATATTTAAATTTAGAATTGCCTTATTTTTTTTTTTATTGTGCAAATCGAAACAAAGGCCAATATCGAATTATTTTGTTCAGATAATTCTGACGAATTGTAAACAGGAATCAATATCACGTAGAAGCGCCAGGAATAAATTGCGATTCTCTCCCGGAACACCCGGTATGCTCGAATGCAGAGATACCTCCGCGAGAGAGGAGACATTAATATTAAGCGTCCCCACTCGAATCGCAGGAAGATCGCCGATAAGGTTTTTACAGTGCGGTCGGGTGGCAGACTCGTGCACTGCCAAATCACGCGTTCTCCACCTTATATCGAAATTCAGACGTGCTTGGAACTATCACCAAGATTTAAACAGAGAATATCACTTTTAAGCAACGCACCGAAAAAATACCGAGGATGGGAATAGCTTAATATCCGATATTTATAACGTATCGAATTTATATTACTTCATATTTCAGGATAGCGCACGAAATGTCGTACCATTTAATTGTCCAATTTAATTATCTAGATTTTGGAAAGTAGAATTAATTATGTACTAGTACTGTTCCAATTTCGTTAAAGATATATGTTATATATAAACTAAATGGTACGCATAGAAAAATCATTCTATTGTTAAGAAAAGTGATTACTCGGTTTACCTTTTTTTTTTTTTTTTTAAGTAACGGTCTTTAACGAAGAATATTTTTTGGATAACAAAATGTACTTACTACAAATTTTAGAAAAATTCACAATGTAACTCAAAACAAACAAGAATTTACTTTCTTTTAAAGAATATTATAAAATTTTACCGATGAAACGACTTTGTATAATAAGTAAATTAAAATTGTTTTAATTTAATAGTCTTGATTGAAATATTGAATATTTATTAGGATTATATTATTCGGAATATATTTCGAATAAGGTTGATGTCTGTGATAAATTTATGATAGATTTTCGAACTTTTGAAATACTTGAGACAAGTAATTAGTATTTAAACACAGTATATATTTTTCTGTGTGCGACACATCATGCGCTACCCCGTTTAATTCTCTTGGAACATAGCATGAATACCTTTCTCTTTAGAGTTAAATTCTTTAGGATCTAGTGTCTATTGTGACGCACTGGAAATACATTCGATCGTATCCATTGGATAGTTATTAAAATTGCGACAATGCAATGTAATACAAGTAATATCAGACGAGTCGTCATTCTTCATGCTGATTCAGCGAGACGCGCGTGCAAGCGTCTCTTTAGATTTATTGTGTAGCACTGCTTTAAATGCCGAGATTGAAATGTACCGGGTAAAAAATTACGGTTTTAAAACGTGTACTGGCTGCTCCGTTGAGAGCCTTTGATGAACCACCGGGTCTACGTTATTAATAATTCATGTTTGAATCGATAATGATAATCCTGATGAAGAAATTACATATGATATCGAATTTTTTTTTAAAACTTGCCAACTTTTTTGCGATTTGTTATTTATGTAAATCTCATTGTTCCGGTGTCTGCTCGAGAAACGCGATCGTATTTCAAAAGTTTGGTTATATATAAAACGACTCTTTTCGCGATACGAATCCGGACGATATTCTTCGTAATGACCTCTGTCTAAAATTAGCAAATTAGACACAATGGACTGGGCTAGGACGAGCCATCAATTTCGTGGACTCCAGGACGGCACCTATAAGACAGTGAAGTCCTCTACCCGGATTCTCAGAACTCATTTCAATGCTTTGGTATAATTCCATGCCGACTGACTGGCGACTTCTTTCACGCGGTGCATTCGAAATTTTAGAAATTACGCGCGAGTTAGAACGACTGCGACTGACCGTAGCTCCAATTACATAATTACGTAATGACCTAATAAAAATGTAACTTATTTTCTTTCTGCATAAAGGATAACCATGGGGTACCAATAAATCAGACCAGAATTTAATTTAATAAGTTATAAATAATTCTTAATTAAAATTCTTTATAGATATCATTTTAAGATACTCATTAGCATCAGCAATTGCTAAATTGTTTTGCTTATACAGCTTTAGAACTGTGTTTCAAGACCAAATGCACGGCGTGCATTTTACTTGAACTGTAAACAGTAAGATTCACACGCAAAAATATAGTTAGATACCATCGCAACATCCACACTTTCACCAAAAATAGCCTTCTTCACTTATTTGTATTAAATGTTCTCGAACAATAAGTATTTTTTGGTCGTATCAGGGTACGCTTGTCTTAACTGTCTCATAAATATTTGCTCATTGTACGATCGTGACCGTCGCAATGCAAGCTCAAGATTTTTCAACGACGATGCGCCAGTTAGCAAGCGGACGGCAATGACTGGGTGATGGCGGGAATTCAGCGCCAGTTAGCCCGGAGCTCCTCCGGGATTGAAAGTTCACTGGCATTGGGATTATCGTGAGGGCAACGATACGTGCGAATCACGTCGCGAGTCACGGCCCCTTTCGTGACCGACGCTCGTGAATGCCGATGGGCGTATTCGTGTGTACGTCAGAAAGGAAGGATCGATCCTGAGGATCGAGGAGCCGGGGCAATCCGTACGGAGGCAGCGGTAGCGGTTTTCTCTCCTGCGGCGATTAACATGCCATTATGACGAAACCGCACATTAAATGCCGGTTGCGAGGGAATTAAATAATGATTGAAAGGCGCGTTTATTATCGTCCCGCGAAAGTGAAGAATCACGGTCTAGAATTCTGTCAATCCAGTGGTACTCCATCCTCCCCGTCGAGAAAAGAGAACGCAGGAGATTCTTCGCCGAATGGCATCGTTAAAATCGTTCAAGTCCCGTTGCACTCGCGAAACATAATGGGCCTTTGAATTTACGTAATTGTTTGCCCTCAATGAAATTTAAATGACAAAAAAGTATTTAATGTAATGCAGCGTAATTTCATTCGACTTGTAAAAAATTATAAATGAAGATAATGTAGGGAACTACTTTCCTATATTTGACAGTATTGAACTATGTAACGTTTCAGGCAGTTAGCTTGATTATTGTGTACGTGGGAAGAACGATTTTGCTGAGGTATTTAAAAATTTAACTAGATACAGATCTTGAAAATAACTTTGTTAGATCGTCAAAATAATCATGTAGGACGCTCAAGCTAGTATCTTGCTAGGGTGTCGAATTTTTTGCAAGATTACTCATTATGTTTCAACATCCTACATAATAATTTTGATAATTCAATAAAATTATTTTTAATGTACACTTTAAAATGCTTTGTGTACTTAGCATTATTATATATTGAAGTGGAACATTCGTGGAAAAGTAATATCGCTTCTTCACTTCGAAAATGATTCAACATTTCAAGAAATGTTATTTTTGAGTTATTATCATAAATGAGGTAGGTATATAAATATCCTATAAATAGTACAAATCGTCAAAAGTGAACGAACTTTATTTCGCAAAAAAAGCATCAAAAGTTTTAAAAAAATCGTTAAAATCATCACAATTCAAAGGAATGATTTTTTAAAAGATGATTTCTTTAAAGTTGTGAAATGAAAATGATGTTTAATCATGTTAAAAAAATATTCTTTGGCGATATATTATTTAATTAGTTAATAATTTTTTGTTAAGTTGAAAAATAATTTCTCTCCTTTCCTAAAAAAAACTTCATATTTTTAATTATCAATGTGAAATAAAGGAGCGATACGGTAATTTAGTTGAAACCAAGTGTATGAATTTTGCCGCGTATTCCAGCAAAGATTGAAATATTGTCATACTTTGCATGCCAAGAATATTGGTTTAGAAAAGCGTTTCTCTTTTTTTCTTCATTTCCTTGAACTTATTGCGAACTAGAAACCGAAAACTCTCTCATTCGTAGGAAGGGGAAGGGCTGTAACTTTTAATTCGTCTATCAAGCGTCTTTCTCGGCCGCAAGCTCGACGGCCGTGGCTTGTTTAGCTTTCCTGGAGAGACCAGGGCGAGATAAATAAGAAAACGAAGTGTCGGCGAGGAAGGAAAAAGAAAAGGAGGCTGAGGAGAGGAATGGTAGAGGAGGTGAACTGGCTAGAGGAGGAAGGAGACAGCGAGTGGCGGGGGCAAGTGCCCCCTTTGTAGTCGGTGGGTGATAATTTTTAATCAGTGCGTCGTAGCTCTGCCATGAAGGAACCCGCTCCTTTGTGCTCCTTTCGCGAGGAACCAAGCATGAAAGGGAAGATATTGACCGAGGAACGCAAGGCGGAAGGACAATAGTTTCGGGATAATTGGAAGAGGTTGGGGGTTCTGGATCGGCGAGCACATAATCGCGTAACCCTGATTTTCAATAGGATCTTTTTGCGCGGGTTCCGGGCCCATGCTTCTTTTGCCGCATTATCGGCAGCGGGAGATTGTATCATAATGAAGAAGTATTTCTTAAATGCATTCATGTTCGTTCCGATCGACGTACCATCGTTACAGGAATAATTTTTATAAATTTTCTTTAGAGCTCTGTTTGAATTAAAATTAATCTCTTTTTATTTTTTCAAGAAATCTCATTATACATTTCACGGCGAAAGAAATAGATTTATAAGACTGTTGTAGGTTGTAGTGTGTTGTGCCCCGGCATTGAGACCGAAGAGTTAAATAAAACTTTCTAAAGGGCTCTAAAAACGTGAGCTGGTCTTTCGACCTTAGGGATTACTGGATTATTAACGTCTCAAAGTTGTTAGAATTTATTAAACTGTGGCACATTCGAAGAGAAATATCTCTCTACTATTAATCTATTTATATTTGCTTGTGAAATAATAAGATTCCAAGCACTTGGTATGATATTTTTGTGATACATATATTTCACTTTCAAGGAAGGACAAGCTACATGTACTAAACGATCATCCTAATAACGTCTTAATAGAGATACAGGATGAACGACGTCGTTCGTATACTGCCTGAACACGCCTGAACTGCCTTTTTATTCTCGCATGGCGTAGATAACCAACGGTTAATGAAGTTAACAGAAGAACGAGCGACTCGCGTGCAGGAAATGGTTCTTCATTGAATTAATAAATCATGCCGGCGTATTCGCGGGCATAATCGGCGGTTCATGATTTTCGAGACTATCCGCGGTCGACGCTCCGATTAATCCGCAGAGTAATTTTCTCGAATTAGTGAAACTATTTCTTTGTACAGGGCGGTATATTCGAACATTAAAGATCCGACAGGCCGTGCAAACCGCGGTGACGACGAATATCGATGTTTTTCGAAAACGGTCGGTGTGTTCATGCCTTGTTCGTATCCATCACTGGACGGGGAATCCTATATATGGCGTGGGTGAGGGACCAGGTAGGTATACGTGTTTGCGTATAAAGGGAATACATTGGCGGTATGTTTAGGGTGAGAAGAG
>NW_017305884.1:1291194-1311084 GCF_001594115.1 Trachymyrmex septentrionalis
CAGACAGACGGTCCGACGCCCGGACGAACCTTTTCTCAATCAGGCCAATGCATTTTAAGTTAATTGTCCCGCGCTCTCGGTATCCCATCGTTATTCTTTGTCTCGTCTTGTTAAAACACGGAGGATGGAACACGGTAGCCGTGGAAGAGGCAGGAAAGTTTACGGTTGATTTGATTTTCGTTGGACATCTCTGAAAACCCCCCCCCCACCCCCCCCGAGGAAGAAATCCGCGCTTTTTGCATTTATAAAAGACAGCTTTTTAAAACTTTAAACTTGATGTAAAGAAAAAAAGAAGAAGAGAGAAAGAGATTAAAAGACGAACGTGAAATGCAGCAATGGCTCGCTGTCTTGATAATACGGGTACATTGTTGTCAATTAGCTCTTAAGTTTCTCTTAACGGTTCTACTACTTCTATTAAGGCAAAATTAGATTCCAATACGTTAGTCACGCTGTAATCTCGGAAACTCGCGGATGTAATTCGTTCTCATCATGTACACTGTGCAATAACTCACTGGCAATCTAATTGCGATAACGGCAATTATTGTGAATGAAAAGTATGGTTCGTGATAGCTTCGTGATTGGCAAGCGCACATTAAGCGTAGCGTTTCGATATTTTTCCGAGGAGCTTCGAGAGTTTAAGCTGTACGCAAAAGTCAGTCTATTGCAGAACAATAATTGGAATTGAAAATTAACGGGGTTTTTAGGAAAATCAAACGATTCTGAAGAATTGCTCTTAAACAAATATATTCGCTGCAAACGCTTGACTTTCCATTTTCCATTTGATTCTTGCCAGAACAAAATTGTTCACAATGCTGCTACTGACAGAGAATAATTTGGTCTCGTGATTCAGATAAAAAGAAAAATATACTTTGATTTTTGAAAACTTTTCAATCGTAACCTTTTTTCTTTTCTGAATCTGATTCACGCAAAGGGGTTTCACGTCACAATGAACAATACGAATATAAATAATTTAACTCGATATCTGATTAACCCTTGTTGTTGCATCGCAAAATCTTCACGATATTTAGCTCCGAGGAAGAAAAGATTCAACAAGAAAAGTGGGTGGGGAGGGAACGGATCAAAGGTGGAGATGGATCAGACGTCTTTCTCGCATACCACCAATATCTCCGCACCAAGTCTTTAGTGGCTCTGTTGGACAGCCACGGCGATGACGCGACACTACCGGAGTTAAGTGGCGAAACGCGCGGGCAAAAAGCCATATGAAAAACCGAGGGCGAAGCGGCTGAAACAAAGAAGGTGCGGAGGTGTGACGAAATGATGAGGGAGAAAGCCAGAGAAGGAGGTGAGATAGAGAAAGAGAGGAGGAGGTGAGATAGCGAGATCTCAGGTTGCTGCGGCCAAGAGTCTCTCTCTCTCTCTCTCTCTCTCTCTCTCTCTCTCTCTCATCCTCGTCCCTTCTATCTACCGTTCGTGAAAACGACGATCCTTCAAAAAATTCATTCCCGCCGCGCGATCGTCTCATCGAGCCCCTTCTTTCTCCATCCAATGCGATTTCCTACCTAATGATCTCGAGGCACCCTCGAGACGACGACGACGACGACGACGGTAACGATGCGGGAAAAACAGGTTCGCTGTGAGCGGAAAAGAGTGCTCGCACTGATCGGTCTTTTCCTTTAAATTCGATTGCGACGAGAAGCATCGATGACGATCGGATGCAACTTTCGATCGCCGTCTTTCCGATAGAGCTATAAAGTATCTCTTGCGTGCTGAGGCACGCGTTCACGATTATCCGACGTCGTGTTATCGAATTGAAATCAATGTTAATTCAAATAAGAAAGTTTCCAGCTTGTCTTCTTTGTACGACGGTCGATTTCAATGCAGTACGAAATATATATGGTAGAAAACATTTTGTATTTATGTTAAAATCGATTTTTGAACTGAAAAACATTTTTTCACGGGAAATAACACAATTTATGAATAAATGAACAATTAATACCGAAATAATGTATTTTAAAAATGTAAATTCTAAGATTCGCGCTTGCAAATTGTGCGTTACATTTTTTGTTTCTTCATTTTTTGCGTCATATTTGCATTACTTCCTAACATATTCCTATTCATCTCACGTTAAATTAGTAAAAAAATTTGAATGGACTGTTTGACGTGTGAAATGTGTGGTACTTGATACAAATTTTCAAATTGTGCAGATACAGATACGAAAGATGTATGAAAGAAATATGGCTTTGTACGTGTAAATGTTCATTGATCGCGCGCGAGGGAGCTTGATCAGAGTCGGCGAAAATTATTGAAGTGGGCTGACGTGGGTTGGGATAAAAATTATTTTTCGCCTTGATTGAGATCTCCTGGGAGCAGCAGGTCCGTGAGGTCGTGATACGTACAGCGTTCCTGCTCTATAAAATATCAATGGCTTTATTACTAATGTAATCTTTCGCTCAATACTCGATGATTGCTGGACACACATCCTGGACAGATCCTGTTATATCTTATCCGTTAGACTCGCTACAACGTCGCTCAAAGATCTATGAACGTTTCGTCTGCCTACTCGTAGCAATATAGTCTAGTTTAATCAAAGCTGAAGAGAGATTCTATCACATTCAGATCAAAGAAGAGCAATGAGACTGTCGAAGTGACTTAATTTGAAGAATAATATAAAGACAATCGTTAGAGTATAAAAAATCTTAAATGAGAAGTCACTTTTCCACTTTCAGCTAATAAATAATATTTGTTGAAAGTGGAAAAGAGTATAGGAACGAATTTATTTTATATACGTTAAATATTAATTTAAATATATATTGAAAGCAAAGTAGTGCGAAAGTTTCGAGGAAGATTCACAAGAATCTCGAGTGCCGCGAAGATGCCCAAGGAGTCTAAAATTCTCAGATATTGACGAGCAAATGTGTGCGAATGCGATACGAACAGGGACGAGGAGAATGACACGGATGGCTTCGTGTACTACGAGGGTGAAAAAAAGTAATCGAAATAAATCCAAGAGACCAAGTCGCGGGCAGACTTGCATGCCAAGCGGCCATTTTTAAAACTCCGCCGGGAAAATAAGAAAAACTCATCAAGTAGGGATGATTGCCGTTCCATCCACCCCCGACAGCGAGCCACTGGCAACCCTCTTCACCCTCGGGAACCACCTCCAGCCCTATAATACTACCACTACTACTCCCTGGCTTATAATCTCTAGATTCCCTTATAGATCTCGAGGAATTCGCCTACGGGTTATTGTCCAAGTATCTGCTATGTTCTGCTACGTCAATAATCGAAGAATATTGAGGATATTAAGGATGTTTTCGGCGTTGTTCTCCCACAATCTATTCCAAAGAAGTTTGATGGATTGTTGCTAGAAAGAAGTTTGTAACAAGCATTTCTCTTTGTTACAACTTATTGGAACAATAATGATTTTATGTTATTGCAATACGATAGATTATACGATTAAGGTTATAATATATAAGTTATTATAGATAATAAAAAAGATTTTGTACTTGTGTTACGCGGTGTAAACGCGGTGATTATCGAAATATACGAGTGTATACTCGTATGTAGTTTTTCAACGTAAACTCTAAGATAAATGTTAATTTTACTTGCGAAATATGTTTCGAAATTGTGTCAAGTCTTACATTTTTTATGTTTATTTTTACACAATGCTTGCATTATTTTCGGACATCTTCATTTTGTATGAAATTAACAAAAAATTTGGACGATGTGAAATTTAGCATAAATTTTTCAATTATCTACGCTAATATGCCAATTTCAAATCTGTCTTTAAATTCTCTACATCTATTTTTTATTAAATTATACGATATATATTCGACGCGATTTCGAACTATTAGTGACATCTTGACATTTAAGTAGCTTTAATTTCCCTTATAAAGAATTTCAATCTTAAAAAGCTATTATTAACATTTACAATGAACAATGAATTAATATCGTTAGGATTGCAGATTCCTGTACTGATTTCCACAATATACATTGCCCTTGCTCCCCGGTAGTTCCGCATGCATTCAGGACGATGGTTCATTCCTACGTGACTTCCCGTAGAATCCGGAATTTCCTACGACGATCAAGGAATATTTTTACGAGCACGGCGTCAATACATGTACACGCACGAGTGTGCGTCCGCGTGTGTACATATCTACGTAATATACATATATACGTACATATATATTTTTCATGTAATACGACACGGCGGTGGTGCGCCGACCTCGATACGAGCTAATTTCAAATTCGAGCTCCCACCCTCTTCCGTCGTCCTACCTGAGTGGAGCGCGCCGTAGCGCTCGGTCCCGGAGAAAAATCTCATTTTCTTCGCCCTAAGGGCTCCCCCAAGAGTCACCATCTCGCACGACCCTGCGCGAGCAGCGCCCGCGAGCCCGGCCAATATTTGCCTAAGGAAATTCAGGAAAGTTTACACACGAGCCCCGGAGCCGGCTGCCTTCCAAGCCGGGGTTTTTCTTCAAGTCAATTTTCTTTCTCCCCCTTCCGACCCTATCCTCTCTCGTGCACCTCTCCGCGGAGCCGCCCTCCTTAATAATATCCTCGCGCGAGAAGATAGCGATGAAGCTGCGCGAGACGCAAATGCGCGTAAGAAATTGATCGCGAGATACATTACCTTCCATTACGGCGAGTACACAGTATCTCGCGGGCTATACGGAGTATCGCGTGGATATCTGTTGGGGAAATATTTTCTGGGCAGATTCCTCTGGGGTGATTCGAAGATGACTTGCGTTTAACGGGAATCTTCATGAGCGTGGAAAACTTCGCGTGAATTAAAATTTCGAGATGCAGCTAAGGAATTATATATAATACGAAAGATTATGTTTCTTTATCGATTATACTTGCTCGAGCTTCATTTCATTCTCTTATAGTATCACAGATTGAATAGATCAGAAATTCAATATCGCTCTCTCTCTCTCTCTCTCTCTCTCTCTCTCTCTCTCACTTCGGATAGGTAACGCAACTAACGCAGTAAAAAAGATTATATATTTATGTTGGAAACTCACATTCTTGTTAACAGTTCGCGTTGAATTTTTTATGGTCGAGTGTTAACGTAGTCGAGTGTGATCAATATGTAACTGCTAAAACCGAATACGGCCACTCCGCAATAAAACAGAATCGTTAAAGGCGTATAGTTTAGGAAACGGGGTACGTGTTGTGTCGTGTCGGGAGTCTTATCGCGTGAAGCGTCTTCGTGTCCCCCACGCAGGGTCGGAGTGAGACGTCCCTTTTTCGGAAGAGCATCCTAGAGGATGCTCGTAAAAGCGGCACGTAAAAGCACTACCGACCCCCCCGCCACGGCTCTCTGACATTTACGGGATAATCGCACGCGACGAAAGTCTGCGTCCCGCCGCGAGTACTTAACGCGGTGTTCACGAGCATGGCGAAAATTCTTTTTCTCGGTCGTCGTCGTCGTCGTCGTCGTCGACGTCGTCGACGTCGACGGCAAAAAGCACAATTATAGCCGCATTACTCGGGACCGTCGTCTCTCTCTCTCTCTCTCTCTCTCTCTCTCTCCTTTCTCTTTTTTGCGCGAGGTGATGCACCACTCGCGCGTGTAAAAGCCACTTCGGGGCGTCTTCGCGTCGCTGAACGGACTCGAGAGTGACGATTGCACGAGATAAACTCGCCTGTTTATGGCGTTTTACGGGTGTCCGTCTTACTTTGTGTATCTTACGCTTGGGATGGTGACACTGAATCCTGTTTTATGCCGTTTGTACGTCCGCGTCGTAATTGAAAAAAACAAGATCGAACGATGCATCCTGCACGCAGTGCTTATCGTTCGAATTACGAATTACCGTTGTGATTATCGGGAAGTGTGTCGGGGGAGGAAATTTTACGCTCCGATCTTTCGAGTGTGGTAAAAGATTCTCGTCTAGAAGAGATTCTGCGTAAGGTTGTTTCCTTTTTTTCTTTTCATAATAAATTTCTTACATAGTCCGCACAGAATTTTATCTGAGAGACACTCTGGGAATGTATTTAATTAGGAACGAAGATGCTCGCTGCACGTCCTTAAGAAGTGCGTTGAAAGTCCGTTCGGTTCAGGAATCTTTGTATTACTCTCCAACATATTGATTTTGTATTACATTAACAAAAATTTTCGACGGACCGTTTAAGATATGTAAAATGTATTACGTTTATACGTATTATTTTTATAATTAACGAAGCGTTTTTACAATTTTTTCAATTCCCTGTCGCGATCGCCTAGTTTTCCGATTAAAGAGAGATTTCTTCGGTTTGCCGGAGCAGACGACAATGTCGCGTACGATATAGCATCGTACCAGATAAATCCCTTTTCTGGTCCACGATTCTCTATAGACTGGAAAAAGAAGTTTGCGTCAGTCCTCGTCCGAGGCAGGAACCTGGGGGGGATTTGAATACGATCGATTCCCAATAAATAAGGATTCTCGTGATAATGGCGCCCGTTCCTCCACGTGGAAAGCCGAACGAGGGCGGCACGGCGGCGGAGGGGGTGGGCTTCCTATCTGTAAAAGATAACGAGACAGCCCTTGGCGGCGGTAGTTGGGTTGGGCTTCGTTAGACTCGTTCGGAGCTCCTCTCGGGGTTCTTCAACCTTGTTCCGTCGAGTTGCATAAAGGCGACGATAGAAAGGGGGTCCTCTATGTGCTTACTAAAAGTTCTCAAATAATCTTCTCTCTTCAAACGACATAGAAGTAATAGCATTACATAGCACATCAATGTTAAACTCTGCGAGCTCTAGAAGAGAGAGAGAGAGAGAGAGAGAGAGAGAGAGAGGGAGGGAGAGAGAGAAGTGAAGAATTTTAATTTAATATGGCAATAGGATTAATAATACCTTCGCGTATTTTAATTTAACTCTCTTTATATTAATTTCAATTTAAATAGAGATTTTAATTTCTCTCTGTTGCGAGGAT
Organism: Trachymyrmex septentrionalis; assembly: GCF_001594115.1. NCBI lineage: Eukaryota > Metazoa > Arthropoda > Insecta > Hymenoptera > Formicidae > Trachymyrmex > Trachymyrmex septentrionalis. Next base: position 1,298,067 of record NW_017305884.1, read on the forward strand.
TTTAAATCCTTCTAGAATTTACTTCGTTCTGCATTCAGTGCACAAATATGCAAGCTCACACTTCAACGATTCGCATAAAAAAATTCTTCTGTAATATTTTTTGTTAATTCTGGAAATTGCGGAATGACTGTTTCATTGAATTACATGATAATTCTGAAAAATAATAAATAAAATGCCAATTTGAGCCAACACTGATTATTACGGTGTATTTTTATACCATTTATTCAAAGTGAATATTAAATGAATGAAGTGAATATTAAATGACTGTCAAGATTGGACTGCTTTTATAAGATTTGTTGTACATGTTCCATTAAACTGTTCCATTAAACTGTTCCAAAATTTAAGGATATTAGACACGACATAACTGTTTGATAGATACAGGTGTAAAATGACAATTCACTTTGAATAAGTGGAATATAAAAATACACATTAATAACCAATGCTGGTGCAAATTGGCATTTTATTTATTATTTTTTAGAAATCTTTTTCTTCAGAGCCTATATTGATTTGACTCTGTGTCTTTACAAGATAATGTTATCGAAATGAAATCGTAATTGCGACGACGATGCCGAGCGCCGCGCCCGGACGTAAACGCGACGGCCCGAAATCAGGAATTCTCGGACGGTCGTACGATCTGGCGCTGATTTATGACGAATAAGAGGACTCGGCCCAGGGTACGCACGTATCGAGCGGCATAACCAGGCGCGTACCAATAATGAATACGTATAAGGACGGGGAGATAGGATTCCCCCCTCTAGAGGAAGGGAAAAGAAACCTACGGTACGAGTGAGTCGACTTATTTGAAATGTAAAGACGCGTCTCCTCTCTTCTCTCCCTCTGCCTCTCCCTCTCTCTCTCTCTCTCTCTCTCTCTCTCTCTCTCTCTCTCCCCTTACGCAATATCCCTCTTTCCTCCTTCTCTACGCTTCGTCTCAGATATTCCATCGGCGACGATGTGTGCGCGTAGAGAATCGCGCACACGACGCTACGTAAAATTATTTATACGTGCACCCGACGCACGTCTGCCCGAGACGAATGTGTACATGTAAATATGTATATATTGTACATGTCATGTAGATGCGACGGGAGTTATTTGGCTCGTACGCTTCTGCGATCTGTGTTCCTTCTGCACGTTCACGATTCTCGTTACGCTCCAGGATGCACTTTGCTTTTCACGTGCACGTCATTTTTGTCCTTGTACGTCGTCGCTTCGTGCGTTATCAAAGGATTCCGAACATATCGCATCCCCACAAGTAAAATATATAAAATTGTATCTCCGGAGACGAGGAGGGGAAAGGAAATTGCGCATTTTTAAATTAATTATTTAATACGACGGTATTAAAACATATATCGCTGCTTGTTACAATAACTCACTTGTCATTTTGGAATTGATTACAGAAATGTAAAGAAAAACGAAAGGACATACTTCGAAAGAACACACTTTTTTATTCCTGTACAATCAGTTCGTCGAAGTTACATTAACCAAATTTTAATGATTTCAAACACTCGAAATAGTTTTTTTAGAAAACTTTGTTTCGTAAGAGTTGTGTCGTTGCAGCAAACGAGCGATAAGTTAACTAGTTGGATATTCACAAATTGCTTGTTTCAAGTTTCAAGTTTTAGAAATAATGTATATTCAAAGAAGAACATAGTATAATGTTTCAACTTTAAAAGTGACAACTATGCAAGTTTTACCTATATGAATAAAGTTACATAGTTTAGTAAACCGTTTTATACAGTAATAACTACAAAACAGCATATTCGACTATGTACGCACTAATTTTACATACAAAACTTGTACAGTTGTTCTTTACAATTGCCATTCGCCGTGACTTTTTCTCCGAATGTATGTTATCAATTTTGTTATACATATCGCGTTGGATCCCCATAAACTATTCATATTTCGACTTGTGTAATTTTTCCTCTTTACAATTATCTTCTATTTCCCATTTGAATAATTCTTATATCACTTTTCCCGCGATTGTAGATCAATTTCAAACGCGATACGAAAAAAAATTCTCTTCCGAGCGGCGCCATTCGGTTTATTTCATTCGAGATTTCTAATTTCAAACATCCGTGATGAATAGTGGTTGATCGTCAGACGCACCGGCACACAACGCCGTTAAATATTTCTTAAGTTCGAGGATTGACAACCTTTTCGCTTCAGTCGCTTTTCATTCCGCCCGAAACGTCCGAGTGAACGTTTCGAGAGCGGTGAACGCGGGAAAAGAAGAAAGAAAAGCAAGAGGCCGCGGTTGTTTTCGGACTGCACCGCCGCGCGCTCCGCTCGGGCTCGCACCTGTGTGTACCAACACACGGATGTGCACGTGGGTATCCGTGAATCCCATCGGGAATATACCTGGATGCATTCTTCACTCGGCGTGCACGCGGATTATCCGTAAAACGCCTCCTATTATGATTATCCGTACGTTGCACCGCGATCCAGATGTCTGTCCGTAGCACGTCCGATCGGGCGGGATCTTCGTACGTGATCGGTAAGGGGGCAGTTTCTTTCCTTATACCCTTTGTGATCGCGTTCGCGTGATCAGCGATGCCGACGATTTCGCCGGATGGCTTGTGTCCGTGGGGATCGACACTTTCGATTATCGCGGTAATAGACAGCGTAAATAAATCGCGAATAAACGGAATGCACGATCGGCAACGCGACGGAGGAGAGAAAAATCGGGTCCGCAATCGAGCGCTACGATGAATCGCGAGTCCTCAGAGGAGGCTCTCGCGATACTCGAGCGTCGTGCGTTTCGTTGGGTTTTTTTTTTTTCTTTTTTTATAAAAATCTCACTGGCCTTTATATGGAGATGTTTCTTGCAAGAGTCAATACGATACTTTTCTTCGACAACGCGACACATCTGTATTGGTAGAGTGTTATTGATTGCGCGTCAGAGAATTCCTATATTAAATGTATTAAATATGCTAAATAAAACGAAGAGAAAACTGCAAAGAGAAAGAGAGAGAGAGAGAGAATGAGAGACAGAGAGAGACTCGTTATGAATACATGCATACCGATGCGTCTCTCATCCCGTGCGCAGTCGGATTATCCGTAAAATGCGTGCCATTACGATTATCTGTACGTGACACGTCCCGATCGAACAGGTCGTCGTACGTGATCGCCAACCGGGGTGGGGGGTGGGGTGGGGGGGAATTTTCATCCTTCGTGCACGATTGCGTACGGTCGTTAGCAATCGTTGCACGACGACTATATGGATCAGCTTGCTCCAAGGCAAATTTCAAGCCAGATGAACAGGGATAAGTGAATACTTTAATATGAACATTATCTTCTTTTCTTTCCTTCGGAGCGAATTTCGTTCGAGCGAATCGATCATTATGTACGAGCTGAAATTACTGAAATCGACGCACAATCACATTTTCTTATTACATTTATATAGAAATTGGAGGGCGAGAAAAAATAAAAAAATTATAATCGCAAAGTTATAACGTTCTCCCGTTACACTTTTTCATACAACGTTCTTCCCAATTTTTTCATTATAAGAACAATGACTGTTGTGAGTAACTAATTAAATGACAAAAGAACGTTTATAAATTGTTAGAATATTACTGCTAATGTGTACAATTAATCCAATTATTATCGATTCAGAAGTATTAATTGATGATTATAGTGAATGCAGGAGATAGATTCGCATCAAGATTGATTATCAAACGTCTCTTGCCAGTAGTTGAGTATTTACGAAGATCGTCTAGATCCAGATGTTCGTGACGGTTTTGATCAAAGTGATCTTTGTGTGGCCAGATCGGTAAGGAGAGAGAGAGAGAGAGAGAGAGAGAGAGAGAGAGAGAGAGAGAGAGAGAGAGACTGAGAGAGACTGTTTCTTTTGTGTCCTAACGCACACTGTGACATCAATAGGCGCAGGTCGATCACTCTGGACGATGTTTTACGAGCGTCTCGCGAGTGATAGCGGATTTTAAATTAAGCGAGCATGTCGCTTAAGTATTGTTGACACATAGTTGAATACAAGATGGATATGTTGTAACGCAAATATTATGTAAAAAATATAACACTGACACAAAAGTTGTAAGCATATTGCGGAAGCGTATTTCTTAAAAGAGAAAATTAACATTTCTAATATTAAATTAACACATTTTATTCGTTTATCTTAGAGAGAGAATTTACGTTTCAAAATATATTAATTTTTTATGTTAATTGCGTTCACTTACTCAAATTGTGTTATTTTACTTAATACTTGAGAAATGTTAAATATTAATTTGACAGAAAATATTCAAATTTACTTAAATTATTTTAAATTAACGGTCGAATATAAAAATTCAACATAAAAAATTTACCAAGGACTGATCTTAATGCAAAATATTTATTACAAAATATTTATTCCATAGCCGTGCTTTTACTGGCTTGCGTTAACAAATTAATTATTTTTAAGGATATAAAAATTATTATTATAAACATGTATACAGAAATATTTAATTTTATTTGAAAAGTAATACAATTTATAATCATCGTTTGTCCGGATATTAAACCTCAGTATTATTGTTGCAGTTTGTAAGCTTGTGCTCACATACGAGGATTAAAACATTCAAACGAGAGTCGCGTCGGGCGTCGTAGTTCGATTCTTTGGCTGTCTAAATTGATCGATGGTGCGTACTGCTGGGTATTGGGAAAAATGACGAGGGGTGAGCTTTGCCTCTCGAAGGACGGGAAGGAGGAAGGGTTTCGCGTACGCGGGTACGTGATCGGCATTAACCCTCGTCAGTCTTCGTTTCTTTTTCGCTGAAAAAAGGGCACGTTTTAAATTTCCTCGGTTATTCCGAGGGTGGCCCTTCTTTGATCGGGCGAATGTCATTAGGGCTTCTGCTCTTACGAGCTGGTCCTTGCTGTCAGAGCCCACGCCCGAGTTCAGGGGGATTCCTCTGACAGATTCGCCAGGGAAACTATTATTATTCTTCACATTCGAATTTTAAAATGTGTCCAATTTATTTGCGCGGCATGTAGATTTTGTTTAACTTACGGGAAGTGTGTGTACTTTTTAAATAAAATATTGTATGCCGATTTACAAACTTTTACGAAAATTTATATACACAATTAAGTATTAAATTCACTTTTCTCGACGTAAGAAATATGTCGGCTTGCAAAATTTTAATGTCAAGCGTTTATTAAATCATATTTCTTTTATATGAGGAAATACAACAACTTGTAAAAATATATCAATATTCGTAACGCATTTTACATTAATACATAATTGTTAGAATCGGTACAACGATAAATAAAATGGCGGTCTTTCAGCTTCGTTAGCGTTAAGGGGTAACACACGGGGTATCGTAGAAAAAAACGTTAGGGGAGGTATCGTTCGATGTATTGATTGCTGATCGTGTCGCGCACCCCTAACGTAAATTATCATCGACGAGATACTAAAAAAAGCCCTGAGTCATCGAGCGCGCTCGATAGTCACCCTTCATCGACCGATACGAAGCATTTATTTCGCTCTGTATTTTCATTGACGCATGTATTTCCAGTTCCGCATTTTTCTTCGTGCTTCATTATCTTGAAAATTGACAAAAGAGAATGCGCGCTTCGCGGGCAATGAAAACGTACGCACATTATGGAAATTAATGAATTTAATTTCCAATTAATTCGATCATTCGTATAATGCAAACACTGCGGGGAAATCTCTTTTGACGGTACGTGCCGGTCGTGTAAATACAAAATCGTCACAAATCTGCAGCACTTAGTATTTTGTAACGGCGTTACATGGCATTTATACATAGCGGTACGAATCGACGAAAATAATTTGATTCCGCGATCATTAAGCGGTCAATTTTCCGTATCTGCGAAGACTCCGCGAATAATTGCGATAAGTGATGCGGCGTAAAGTGCGAACAGGAAGCAATTAGCAGCCGCGCTTTCGCGGATTACGGTCCGGAGACGTTGCTTTCTCATCTTATTTTCTCGGTAATATAATTGCGGAGAAAATGACGCGCGATGATTTCCAGGCTCGTCGCGGTTAGGCGTTCTCATAGAGAGCCGTCTCTTTGCTGTTGTAAATGCGAGGACAATTTTGCATAATTTTGCTGTTTACTCGATACCTAACGTTCAGTTCGTTTCGATTTTTCTTCTATTACGCTTTGTACATACTTCGGCATAAATACACAACGCGTTAATGTTATTTAACGACGGATTTATTTGGGTTAACAGTCAATTGTGTAACTCTCTCTATTTTTGGAAATATTAATTATAGATATAGTTATATTAAGTAAAAATACACTATAAAGATATGCAACACGTAACAATATATTTATTTAGGTTAATGACTGTATATAGACTGTAATCCTTATAGAAATCTAACATTAGCCAATTTACTACTGAAAGCAAGTAATTAATTACTCATTTGAAGTATTAATAGTACTGATCAACGATGCTTTTAATATATTTAATATAAATAAATAAATTAGTACTTCAGTATTATAAATTGGCCAGTATTAGATTTCTCTAAAGGAATTACCTAACTATTTTCAGAAAGAACTAATTATAAACACAGTTACGTGTATCAAGTAAAAATAGATTTAAGACCGGTCACTTGCCGCTGCACCTGCTTTCTACTGCGCGAGAATTCTGTATTAGCCATCGTTTCTCTCGAAACTTCGCATCTTGCTTCTCTACATCCCTCGTCTATTCCTCATCTACTTGTTCAGCTGAATTCGTTCCTAATTCCGTCGCCGCGAACTTTATTCCGTCGCCGCGTGCATCAGGGCGGTACGCGACTTTGTTAGGAAGGCAAGACCCGATGAAGAATTCAGAAGGAACCACCAGAAGAAGTGGAGTTCGAAGGTGGTGCGACGCTGCAGCACACTTTTTTCGCCAGTACTGTGTCTTATGGCACCCCAGAGGCGCGCATTGGCCGACAGCAGGCATACCGAGCAGGCATTACCTGATTGTCTTGCCGAGAAAAAGACTCTCTCTCTCTCTCTTTCTCTTTCTTACTCTCTGTATCTCTTGTAATCTTGCTCTTTCGCTTCTTACGGGTGCGATATCGTAGCGTACGTAAACGAGACGGAAGGTACCAGACGTTCTTCTCACGAATGACGAGCCTCTCACTCAGAATACTCAAGTAACGATTTGTCTGTCCCGTCCCTTATACTTGTCGGTGTCTTTTCGTGAAAAAAAGTCCACGAAGGATCATGCCGTTTCTCCATCTGTGTAGTACGTAGAATCGCACGGCTGGGAATAGCGCGGAATAACTGATAAAATTGTCGAAGGACACGAGGGTGTAATGTGCTCGAAACAGGGACTCTCAGCCCCTTGGACCCCTTGTTGACCTAGAGGAGGAGGCTTAACTGCCCCCAAGCCGTATTCCTAGACGCGACGAGCCACGTAGAAAATTAATTCGCGTACCCTCCATCATTTTATGATAGTCGACGATTATATTTCGATCGACATACATTACCTTCGGAATATTTCATTTTCGATGTATCCAATATGTAATAAGATAATAGTATCGGGTGCGTCCGAGTTTATTATACGGAGCCACATACTTTTAACATAATATTGTACATTTGAATTAATGATACGTTTATCGATTACATTTGTTCCCGTAGCGATGTCTGTCTCGTATACAATGCTCTTGATTCATTACGAACGAAGTGAATCATCTCGGAGATATTTCGCCCCAAGCGCCACGCAAGGCCATGCGAGGGAGAATTATTTATCGGCGAGAAATCGGAAAAATAAGCAGAGGCGATCGCGTACTCCGGTGCCGCGGACCCGCGCGCATTATCAATAGCAGGATCGGTCCGTAGTCTCGCCAAGTAACGACCAGCTGCAGCACGAACGCGGGAAGAAAGCGCGAAGCGTAAAGTACGCCAGCCGCGGACCACCGCGCGAGTCGGCACGTTAATCACAATATAATACTGGCGGTTTGTAGGTGGGCACCTTAATCGAAACCTCGTCCCTGGCTAAGAAACCTGGACATCTTCGTTCGTTCACTCGCGCACCCTTCGGCATAATTTTTATACGAAAAGAATGATTTTTACTGAAAAGATCCTCACACCAAATATGTATGGAAAATCGAGTTAGTTTTTCACATATTATGTACTTTGTAATGTAGCGAACAAAAGATGTGTCAGACAGAAGGTTCAGTAATAAATAGTTTTTTTCAGCTATGGTGTATCAAAAGCGCTCGATGAGCACACAGATTCTAGTACAATCAGCTTAAACGTCTTATGTAATTATTTTAACGGTACGACTTAATTATTTTGTGATCTAGTTAAATTTTTAGATACTTTAACAAAACCGTTTCTTTTCACGTATCTCTCTCTCTCTCTCTCTTTATATACCTCTTTGTATAACTCTTCTTCTAGCACGATCAATTAGGACGAGTTGTTTACGCCGTGACAATTAGCACAGCACAGTCACGAATGTGACCGTGGAAGATTGCGGATGTCATTAACTATGCAGCGATCTACGCACAAGCGCACGTATCTATATAATTAAACAATTAACGCTTTCTTTCGATTAGTTAAACAAATTAACCGAGGCTGATGCAAGAGAGGAGCGCGGCCGAGCGCAGAGCGGAACGGGTAAGACTGGACACGGGTACTTACACACACCCGGCCAGTCTACCAATCTTCCACCTCTTCCTTCACTCCCTCCTCCCCCGCTACCGTCGAGACACCCGGTACTCGGTGGTAATTAGAGGCGTGCATAATTAAGCCGCCGGTGATTGTTGACACGGGGCGTTAGCGCAGCGGGACGACTGTCTTCCGACGAGGGAGCGTCTCAATTAGTACCACCTGAGAACGAGAACTCAAGTGTTTGCACTCGCGTTTCACGTTCTGGTAATTTCATCGGCCGACCGGCTACTTTATTAATTACTACCGCTCTGTATATGGCATAGGAAGCAAATGGGTCCCGCCGCGTGTTACATCATGTACTGCTGCGTCGCGCTAGTATGACTTCACCGGGACGAGGAGTTCTCTTGACGGGAAATCAGGTCGCGGTTCCGGAATTAGTGCTGTCTAATTACTAGATAAATATTCATTAGCCGCGCCCGCCTATAGAAATCCGGTACGTATGCCGTCCATTATGCGAAGCATTCTAATGAACCCGAAGATCACACCGGTGTTCTGTTGTTCTAAGTATTTAACGGGGCTTCAAGCTGAAACGTTGACGATGGACATTTTTGTGAGTCGAATAAGTTAAAATATTTGCGATTTTATAGTTACAAAGAGATTCATTCCAATATCTTTCCTTTTTGGGAAAATATCACAGGTTTGTATCAAACGAGTCTCATAATTAGATATTTCTTATGATTATGAATCTTACAAACTGCAATTCGAAAAAAATGCTAATAATTTTCAATGTGTTAATAGTTGTTATCTTTATAGTTGCCACCACTATATATTTCTCTGAATGCAATAGTATATTAATTAATTGCTTGCGTTAAAATGATTTTTATAGTAGACATTAGTAGATACCAAAGTAACAGATAGTTTCTTTATTTTACAAGTAACTCGATATAATTTTTATAGTGCCAAGATTTTTATGAAAAGATGTTTCGTTTACCACAATTGAATTAGTTAAGTGTAAAAAAATTCGGGTCGTGCACAAGTCGAAAGTAGACATTGTTTGCGAGCAGAAGAATCGGTTCCATGATTCGCATTCAAGGTCGGACTTAACTACATATACTACGAGTATACTGACTACGTGATTTGAATAACTGCTACGTCAAAATTTTTATTTGTGAGCGCAATGATCTTACGATGGACGTGAGATAATTAAGTCTTTTTTAGGAAGCACTGGCGCGTGACGCAAATTTCTAAGAGGCTCGTCGAATTCTTATGGTATTATTTTCAAATGTGATTAAAAAGGCGGAGGCCTTCGTTCATACATTTGTCCAAACGAGCTTTCGCGTCCGGTATCATCTTTTCTAGATTTAATTCTCCTTCCAATTAGATGTTTTATTATGTGAATTAGATGTTTTATTATATGAATTAATAACTAATAAAACAATGTGATATCGTTTCATTATTCCAATTACACCATAGTTCGAACTTTGATGTTCTGGCTGCTAGGGTCTTTCTTATCTGATTCATTATGAATACATTTGCATTTGAAGAATGACAAAATAAACTATTATACTGTGTTCGAATTTTTAAATACTTCAGCAAAACCGTTTTCTCCCTGCGCGGTAAATCAATGAAACATGGAAAAAAACATAATAAAGATTTTTAATATGAAAATAAAATTAGCAACAAAGTAATAAGAATAATGTTTCGGTTACATTTCGAATCTCCTGAACAAATAATTAATTTCTTAACCTGACGCTCCTGGAATTAGCGAAAGTCGCAGCTCAAATGTCATAATTAATTTCTTCACAAAGTAAACGAAGCAAATAAAGCCTATGATATGATAATTTAAATCAACTGATAGATAAATATTTAAAAAATATCAAAGTCCATATTCCAAAAAATAAATCAAAAGTACGTGCAGAAGAGTTATCGTGTTCCTTCATATTTTGCCGTTTATCGTTCGCGCGGATAAACTCGCTCGTTATCTTCATAACGCCGCGAATTGCGACGCGTGAAATGATAATTTATGATATTTCCGCGCTGAGAGCTACGATCCCGTGATCCGGAGGTCGCCCCCCACGGAAACGTGCGGAGGGGAGTTACCGCAATACTTATGCAGGCCTAAAGGATTCATCCCAGGCTTTCTTTATGTCATCGCCTTCAGCCGGGACATCCACTGTATCGCGTATGGATTCTCATCTGACGAGTGTACCACCCACAGACCTGCGGGCGCGCACAACGCGACGCATATTCCGGGCCCTGGGCGGGCGGGTCTACGAAACGGCATTTCCGCTGGTACGTCCGGTCGCCTCCATCGCCTCCCGCGTCCGCAGCAGCCGCGCTGCCTCTATTTCTGTCCGGGCGGTCGTTTACTATCGGCAATCTGCATAAGCGTTTAACCGAGGCGAAGCTGAATCATACGCGAGAGAGCGAGAAGAATAGGAAGGCGTCCGAGGTGTTTGTGCGTGGGGGGAGCGAGGATACGCGTTCCCGGTTCCGATGCGGTGAAGAAGGCAGGGGAAAAAGGAGGAAGGTAGATCGCGAAAGGAGAAGCGACGAGGAGAAGAAGCTGGAAGAAGGTGGAAGAGGAAGAGGAAGAGGAAGAAGAAGAAGAAGAAGAAGAAGAAGAAGAAGAAGAAGAAGAAGAAGAAGAAGAAGAAGAAGAAGAAGAAGCGAGACCACAGAGGAGAGACGAAGAAGGCGCGAGGGCGCTCGCCGATGGAGGCGAAAGTTTACGACGCGTCGCCCGCCGGAGTTACCGACGCTACCACGGAGGCTCCGCGCTCTCTTCCAAGTCGGTTTCCTCGCCTCTTGTGTTCTCGCTCTCCCTCGTCTCCCCTACCAACCCGTCAGATACACCTACGTAACAACACTTGGTACACGGTCCCGCGCTCTCGGTGTATCCCGGTTACGCCGGTATACACCGTCCGCCGTAACAATGTGACGGTCGGCTAGCTGGTAGCGGATCATTGCTCAACCTCATCGTTCATTTCTCCGTCGCGTGTACACGAAGCTACAGCTACAGATCTATCTATGAATCTGGCACGACGTAATGACGTGTGAGAAGCTCGCAGTTGTATCGGTGAGAGCTCCTTCACACATCGTCTCGTAAGAGACGCTCAAGATAATTTGTTTACTCAAAGATCCTTCATTTGTGCTGTAAGATTAATAAGTTACATTTTTTCCCTCGTTTCTCTAATTTTCAATATGTTTTGATATTTAAAGGAACTAAAAGGCTTTTAAGAGTTTTACTTAAGAGCCATAAAGTTAATTTATCAATCGCGAGAAAATTTGACAAATAACTGAAATTATATATAATATAATACGGTAGATTTTTTACTCTTGATGTTGTCATTTTTGCTTAATTTCTTTTTTTTTAAGGTACCATGAATTGTGAGAAGAAGATATTTGTTATATATATGTGTGTGTGTGTGTAATTGCAATAACTCTGTGAAATAGTTAGTTTATTCAACTATGTACATTAATTGTACATATAAAACTTATACAGTCGTCACCTTTATAATTGCTATGTTTTCTTATGAGTATACAGTTGATTCAATGAACTTATTATCAGGGTGGTTTGATCATTTTTACTCAGCGATGGTCGTCAATTCGATTTTCTAGTATTCTTAAACCAAGAAAATCTAAATAAGTACATATACTGGTAACAATAAAACAAAAGGATATGTAAAAGGATTAAATTTTATCGTGTAATCTGAATTCCATAAGAAGTCCTACGTTGCTCATTTTAGCAAAATAAGTATCGCTCAGAGGAATTGCATTTGTGATTGCCAAGTTTTGAGCTTTTTTTAAAACTTAACATCCAAAAGACAACAGATTCTAGAGTCTATTGACAATGCAGCATCTAGGACGTCCTCCGTCATCCTTTTCGACGTCTATTACCGAGAAAGCGGAGCAGGAGATTGGACCGATCGCGTGGACAAGTAGAGAAAAAAAGATGAGATAGGAAAGGAAGGCCAAGTTTGCAAACGAAGAGAAACAAGCGCGGTAGGAAGGGCATGCGGACGAGTCGGGGCATAAACTGGCCGACTAACAACCCACACGTACTCTCGAGCGCCAGGGGACGACGGGTAAGAGACGGACAGAACGAACGAATGGACGGACAGACGGGCACACAGACACCATTAAGCCGTGATGTTCGCCGACTTAGGCACTAGCGTCCGTTTGCGCGCGCGATCATACGTAGAAGAGAAGCGGAAGGAAGGGACGCGACGCGAGCGCGAAGCGAGAAGAGACCGGCAGAAGGAGAGAAAGGTCGCGAGAGTCTGCGAGAGAGTCGGAGAGAGAGAGAAGTCTAGAGGCCGAAGCAAGAGGGCTGTAAATTATAACTCCACCGCGAGGAGTCGAACCCTGAGACTAACCTCAGCCAGACTCGTAAAAATATCCTTCCATCTCTCTCTCTCTCTCTCTCTCTCTCTCTCTCTCTCTCTCTCTCTCTCTCTCTC